>NC_089497.1:1356666-1695833 GCF_036850765.1 Saccopteryx bilineata | reverse complement strand
ACAAACCATTCAGAAGAGGCTATAGGAAGAAACTACCATCAAGAAAAGCTGTCTTATTAAAGAATCCTGTGCACTCTAATTTAGTTGGCTTCCTTTGTAAACCTAGGACTAATCTCAGAATAAACAGAACAAACAGTAGCTCGCTAGATGGCCCCGGGAAATCTGTTTGCTGTACCGCAGAGGCGCAAGCCAGGACTTCCTTAATTAGCAGTTCAGAAAGCTCCTTTCCCAACTTAGAAGCAGAGCGGAGAGATGACCGGGCACCAACCGAAACAGACATTCCATAATTACAGGGCTTCAGGCTTGGAGTTACTTCATGTAATCTTCGCATGACCCAGAATTCAACCCAGAAGAGGAAAAGAACGGCGTTTTCAAGTCTGCTTATGAAAATTAGGGACTAAGCTAGAGTTAATAAAACGGAGAGAAAGAAACACCGGAAGATGTTACTCAAAGCAACATAATTCTTACTCCTCAACGCAAAGTGAAAGAAATATGTCATTGTTCATGTGCCATTGTAACAGGTAACACTTTTGCTTGTAGATTTCTGAAAAAAGAATATAATACCCTGGAGGTGAGCTGTTCCCTGCGGGAAAACCAGATTAAGATTCGCTGCTGGAAGAAGCCCGGAGCTTATCAGATCTGAATGAAAGATTGATTGATGGTGATTCTGGGTTTAAAACTGAAAGCCCAAGCCAGCCACTGACTTTTCACATTCTGAGAGTATTGACAGCCCAGTAAATCAATAAGATCAATTCTGGTTTCTATGGGATGGGTTTTATAAGAAGAAAATTATGACATGGGATTGTGCTTTTCCAGAAGTCATCATTTACTTATTTCACTGGCTGTCATTTGTGAAAATTTTTATTTTGATGTATTTAATGGATAGTATTTACATGGTACATTAGAAAGCCTAGTCTACTAAAAAATGCCTCCCCTTCCCCATCTATTGCTGATAGAGGGATCATTCCAACCTGCACGCACGGTGTACTTGATTTGCAGAAACAAACAATCTGATCATCTGATTGATAAACTCAAATTCAAGCAAACAACTGCTAACTTTTAATTATGTTGAAACTGATCCTCTTTCTGGGAAAAAAAGAAAAAAGAAAAAAAGAGAGACAGAGAGCTTAAAGATAGCCACATCATGCTGTGAAGAAACATCATCAGAGCCGTGAGTCTTCGTAAATAAATGGTGTCTTGTTTATTCAACGCCTTAGTAACTACTTAAGCCTTTTCTCAAAACCAGGTTACCAATTCACCCGAGCTTTGCCTTTGGTGAAGCCCATCTCTCAGGTGACTTAAAGCTGGGAGGGAAGGTAAACGACCTTCCATGAGTTTAAAATGGGCTATAAGAGGAAGCCTACACCCTGACACTGACCTTTAGCCTGGTCTCCCTCGGGTCCAGGGGGTGGAAATGATCTCACTGAATAATGCAGACATAAGCACTGAAACAATAACATATGTTTCCAAATTGTGTTTTCATAAAATAAGGAGATCAAGATTTTTTTTTTATCTTTTAGGATGACCAGACACTTGGTTACATTTAAAATAAAGTAATGAGAAGCGCCTGTGTGGGCCCTGGCTGGTTAGTTCAGTTGATTAGAGCACTATCCCAGGACACCAAGTTGTAGGTTCAATCCCTGGTCAGGGCATATTCCGGAAGCGATCAATGAATGCACAACTAAATGGAACAACAAGCGAATGCCTTTCTCTCTCTCTCTCTCTCTTCCTTCTTCTCTTTGTCTCCTAAAACTAATCAATAATTTAAAAAAGTTTTTTGGCAAAAATCAGTATCAGTTACAGTATCTTTTAATAAGTTGAGGATTTTATTCTCTAATGTGTAGTCCTCCCCCATCCCAAAGAAACCAGTAGAGGGTGAGAAAAAAATGCTACTCTATGTACTGAATGCACAACTAAGTGGAAAAATAAATAGATGCTTCACTCTCACTCGCTCTCTCTTTCTCTCTAAAATCAATCAATAAGTTTTTTAAAGCCTGACCAGTGGTGGCACAGTGGATAGAACATGGACATGGGACACTGAGGTCCCAGGTTTGAAACCCCGAGGTCATCGATTTGAGCGCAGGCTCACCGACTTGAGCTTCGCTGGCTTGAGTGTGGGATCAGAGACATGACCCCATGGTCACTGGCTTGAGCCCAAAGTTGCTGGCTTGAGCCCAAAGTCGCTGGCTTGAGCCCAAGGTCGCTGGCTTGAGTTCAAGGTTGCTGACTTGAGCCCAAGGTCACTGGCTTGAGCAAGGGGCCACTGGCTCAGCCGGAGCCTCCCGGTCAAGCCACATATGAGAAGCAATCAATGAACAACTAAAGTGCTGCAACTACAAGTTGATGCTTCTCATCTCTCCCTTCCTGTCTCTCTTTCTCTCGCTCTCTTCTCTCTCTTGGAAAATATTTATTTTCTTTTTAAAGTTGCCAGTGTGGAAAGAAGTCTCCTTTTCTTTTAATTTTTATTTTATTTATTAATTTTAAGAGAGAAAGGAAAGAGAAAGAGAGAGCGAAAGAGAGCAAGAAACATTACCTGTTCCACTTATTTACGCATTCATCGCTTGATTCTTGCAAGTCGCCCTGACCAGGGAAGTGCCCCCTCCGTGAGGACAAACGGAGCAGGCAGCTTCGGGAGGGACACACATGGAGCAGTGAGGCAGGCAGGGGACAGCGCCTAGCCAGCCAGACCAGCGGATCCACCCCTGTGAGCCATGGGGTGGAAGGTGAGTGTCCCGGCCAGGCTGCCCTCACACCCTAAGGTAATTTCCAGGCATTCTCCGACCTTGTCTGGGGGTACTGCCTCAGGACCTCGTGTTCTGATCACCCTGTGCAGGGCCTCAGCACTGAATGACTGACCCACATGCCCCAGGGAAAACACTCAACATATGGGTTTGTCTGGATAGGGGCTAGTTAGGAGGGACTCTCCCGGTCATCCCAGAATTAAATTTGTCCCTCAAAAGTCTAGACCAAGGACAGCCAAGCTTGCTGGGTGGGCCCCGTGCTGGAGCTGCAAGCCCTTAGCTGACAATATCGCAGCGGGTTTGTCTGGGGCGGGGGGGCGAGGAGAGAGCATTTGGAAAGGGTCAGCGAGCCTACCCTTTCTGGGACCTGCCTAACCCACAACGAAAAAGGTGGCGGCCAGGGCGTGATGTCCACCCTCGGCTCCAGGAGGAGCCCCGCAGAGGAGCCAGGGTCAGACCCGCTGCTCTCTCTGCACCACGGTCCCCACGTGACTCTCCGGGCCGCAACCCCCTTGCCTGCAGGAGCAGCCCTGTCCTGGGCCAAGTTCAGCGAAGCGCGTGCCCTGCCGACCTGGCCCTGCTCAGAGCTCTGCTGCCACGCGGTCCGCGCCCCGGCACCAGCTGGGGTGCTTGCTTCTGGGTGCGAGTCCCAGAAACCCCAGCTCAGGTTACTGCCTAAAGCAAAGGCAGCCGTTTGGCTACTAGGGGGCTCTCGGTTTAAGCACTGAAAACAGATTCAGGACACCGGTTTTCTGAAACCACGCTGGGGAAGGGGAAGGCGAAGGCGAGGGGGAGGGGCCGCGCGCAGCCTGGACGGGGCGGAGGCACCAGCCTGGCGAACACGTGCTGCTGGTAGCGCCCCGTTCTGTGCCGCAGGCAGGGCCCTGACGCTGCTCGCAGCGCTGTCGCCACGGGACACAGGATGCTGCTGCTGTCACCGTGACGGCCACCACCGGAATGAACCCTCCGCTGTCCCACCTTCCTCTCCAGGTCACCTGCTCGGGACTCGCAGGACCATGCAGGTGGGTCTGAGGGCCGCTCCGAGAAGGAGCCTGCGCTCAGTGGTGAAGCTGCCCTGGACTGGGGCGGTCCGGTCCTGGAAGGCGTCTCTGTCCCCCGCCAACATGCGTGTGTGTGTGTGTGTGGGGGGGGACAGATCGCCACGTGTGACCCGTGCTGAGAAGCAGGTCCGAACCTCACGTCCACACACCGCGTTCATTCAGAAGGGAGAGCACCAGAGTCCCGCCACAGTCCTGCCCCTGTCCCTTCCTGTGGTCACATGGGAACTTGGGACGTGCCAGAGCCTGTCACCTGCGTCAGACACTGGGATTACTGGGACTGATTTACGCCAATTAGGGGTCATCCTGGGGGTAGGGATGAGGGTAATCCCACATAAAAAAACAGGACTCATTCAAAATGGGCTGATGCTTGACAGATGTTTGGTTGGAAACACTCCTTCTCCAACAACAGTCGCTGCTCTTTCAGAACTTACATTTTCATGCCTTCTCTTATTTTATATATATAGATATAGATAGATAGATAGATATAGATAGATAGATAGATAGATAGATATAGATAGATATACAGATATATAGATATATAGCTATATCTCCCAAAAAGACTTAGGATCCTTGTGAAATAAGGGCCAGGTGTTTTTTTGTTTGTTTGTTTTGTTTTGTTTTCTACACAGAGAGAGTCAGAGAGAGGGATAGATAGGGACAGAGAGAAATGAGAAGCATCAATTATTAGTTTTTCGTTGCAACACCTTAGTTGTTCATTGATTGCTTTCTAATATGTGCCTTGACCGCGGGCCTTCAGCAGACTGAGTAACCCCTTGCTCGAGCCAAAGCCAATGACCTTGGGTCCAAGCTGGTGAGCTTTGCTCGAACCAGATGAGCACGTGCTCAAGCTGGTGACCTCGGAGTCTCGAACCTGGGTCACTCCGCATCCCAGTCCGATGCTCTATCCACTGCGGCACCGCCTGGTCAGGCAGGACTGGGTTTATAATGTTAGAATTCCCTCTGTGGTTAACATAGGACAGGCCGATGGTCGGCAAACTCATTAGTCAACAGAGCCAAATGTCAACAGTACAACGATTGAAATTTCTTTTGAGAGCCAAACTTTTAAACTTGAACTATATAGGTAGGTACACTACATTGTTATTATAACCTGCGCGCCCACACGTGGTGTTTTGTGGAAGAGCCACGCTCAAGGGACCAAAGAGCCGCATGTGGCTCGCGAGCCGCAGTTTGCCAACCAGGGGGATAGGCCCTCAGCAAGTGACAGTGAATCAGAGATTGTTCCTCCGTTGCTCCATTGTCAGTGATCAATTCATCAAGACCAGTAAAGTAAAGTTGAAGCAGGTCAAATAATTCAAGGACTAGAGTTTTCAGTTATTTCGCCAGAAACTTATCTTCCACGTAACAGAGACCACAGGGATTCCTTTTAAAGGATTTTGAACTACTTGGGGGGGGGGGGGGAGAAATGACTTCATTTAAAACAAGCATTCTCTTATTTCTCTTAGAGCCCTAAAATTGTCAAGAAGGGTGTTATTTATGAGGTCTGTATTTCTGGTGTTGCCTCCGAGTGTGTATTTCTAATCAGTCCCTTTACCCCTTTTCTCCCGACCCCAGTCTACAGTACAATTAATACAATTAGTGATTAGAAGAGACACACGTCTTCAAAAGTGTGTCCTGCCCTCGTTAGTGCCAAAATTAATCCCCCTTGGGTGAACTGACATAACATACTTTATAATTACTATTCTCACTCTGTGAACTCTTCCGTAAGTCTAACTGCAAAGAAGTCCTTCCGAGACCAGCCTTGTCTAGTTTTCATCATTTGCAGGTGAGCACTATTTTTTTTTTAAAAAAAAGTTGGTTTCAGAGTTCTTCTGAACATTCTTTGGGACTTATGTAAGTTACATAAGTAACTGGCTTACATCACTAACTTGGAAACTTAGTAAAGGCAAAGGTTTATGGATTCAAGTGTCCATTTTCATAAGTTGTTTATATTCAAGTTTTAAAAAAAAAAGTTTCCAAGGCTCAGAACCCTAACTGGGGGAAACAGTTCCGTGTCTCCCAGGTTGAGGGAGAAAGTTGGAACCTGCCGTCTCAGGATGGAGCTGTGGGTGGGGGTTAGAGGCCCGAGTCCGCCCCTCTGACTTGTAACCCCCACCCTGTACTTTCTGCCTGAAAGAATGGGGGTGAGGGTATCCAGCCCCACACCGGGGCTTCCCGGGTCCTGACACTCCACCCCGAGGTCTTTGAGTGAGGTGAGTATTTCATTGCCACGTGCCTCCGAGACTTCGTGGAGGTTTCTTTCACAGTAATATCTACAAGCAGCTTAGTTTAATATCATTTTGACCAGTTCTTCTGGGACTGAATTTGATTTATGGAAGATATGAAAGTTGCTCTAGTTTTCCTGGTGGTGGCGCAGGTAGACAGTGTTGACCTGGGACGCTGAGGTCCCCGGTTCGAAACTCTGAGGTCGCCAGCTTGAGTGCGGGCTCATCTGGCTTGAGCGTGGGGCTGCTGGCTTGAGTGTGGGATCACAGCCATGACCCCAAGGTCGCTGGCTTGAGCACAGAGGTCACTGGCTTGAGTCCAAGGTCACTGGCTTGAGCACAAGGTCACTGGCTTGAGCAAGGGGTCACTGGTTCAGCTTCAGTCCTCTGAGTCATAGCACATACCAGAAGCAATCAATGAAAAACTAAACTGAAGCAACTACAAATTGATGCTTCTCACTCTCCTCCCTCCCTTTCTCTCTCTCTCAATCAATAAATGAATAAGACATAAAGGTTGCTCTTAAAGATCAAGACCCCAGGCTCTGAGAACTGAGACTTTCTCTAGCCAATTCATAGACCTGTGGTTCACCTCCCTGCAGAGGACACGTAGAAGTTCTTACACGTTTTTGGCCCCGAACAATGTCTTTAAAATTACTGAGAACCTGAAGAGCTGTTTTTGCTGGGTTACATCTATTGATATTTACAATATTAGAGATTAAAAGAGAAATTTAAAAATATATATGTTTATCAATTCATTTTAAAGTAACCAAAATAAACCCATCAATACTAACATAAATGACATTTTATAAAAATAACTATATATTTCCCCTGGCCGAATAGCCAGGTTGGTTAGAACATCGTCCCAAAGCACAGAGGTTGCCGGTTCGATTCCTGGTTGGGGTACATACAGGAACAGATGGATGTTCCTGTCTTACTCACTAAAATCAATCAAATAAACTACAAAAAATATAAAACTGGATTTTCCAGAACAACAACAACAACAACAAAAAAGATGTGGTAAGTAGGGAGCACTATTTTACATTTTTAGAAATCTCTTTAATGCAGTGCCTGGACCCACGGGAGACAATTAGTGTCACAGGCTTCTGACATTAATTTGTTGCCATATGCTATTTGGGGGGAAGTATATGAAGAACATATGACCCCATACAGACATGAAGTTGGAAAATGGAAGAGCGTTTTAAGAGTCTTTCCAGATAACCGAAGACACTCTTCTGTGCCCCTGCACCCTCGCTTAACAAGTGGCAGTTTCTGAAAAGCTGTTGCCGTGTGGAGGCGGAGACCCTATTGAATATTTTGCACTCCGTTACATTGAAATCCGTTGGTCCATCAGCATTTTGAATGGGTATTTCGTGTATGCGTGATTTTGACCCCACACGCTCCCTGGAATGGTCCTGGGGACCCCAAAGGGTCTCTAGTCCACACTTTGAGAACCGCAGGCATACAGAGTGTCAAATATGCTTGGTCTACAGTCTACAGCACGAGCCGCCGTCTCTTTGCGTGAAACACAATTAGATAAAGAACACTACCTGCAATCTCACTTATCACATTAACAAAAGCTGCACTTGTATTTTAATGATCCTTGCAACTTACGTAAATGAAACCAAAGAATAAGGTTAAGTTTTTTTGGGTTTTTTTTTTCCCCAACCACCTTTGTGTAGAAAACACAGCTGTCTCCTGTATCAGTCTCAACTCGTGTGTGCCGGGCACTGAACAGATAGATGCTGGGGATACAGAGGTAAGACGGACAAGGTCCTCGCCCAGGATGCGCTTCTGGTCTTACAGGCAGCAGAGGGTAAGCAAGGACACAGACAGAGGTGGTCACCTCAGGTCGTGGCTGGCGCTTTGAAGAACGCAGGGCCCCACAAAGTGCAGCTCTGATGTGGCCTGGGAAGCGAGAGGGAAGAGGATGCAGCTTTGAGTCTGTGTTGATCTACGTGGGAACCGCCAGGCCCGCCGGGCAGAGAGAGAAGGGGTGGCTGGGACCCGCTGCGGGCAGACGACAGGCAAAGCCAAGGCAGGCGCTGCTGGGGTACGGTGGGGGCCCTGTGGGGGCTTGGTCTCTTTCCCCAACCCTTACTGAACTCAAGGGGTGCTCCATTTAAGAATGAGACTCTGCAAGGTAGTTTTATTGACTTGCATCAAGTCAAGGAGACAGGGGACTCCCATCCAAAGCTCCCTCTCCTTGACTGGAGGCTTAGGCATGAATGATACACCTTTATTTAGTCAATTACATGTTGATTTCTTCTGTGCACTTGGCTACATTTAGCCCCCCCCCCCCCCCTCCAGAGTTCCTGGTTGCTTACCCTGTTAACTGCTGGGTCTGCAAAAGTCTATGCTACCTGTTCACACTGAACAAGAATAACATTTAGTTACAAATGACATTTAGAGCGGCTCACACCTGGAGACCCCTTCTCCTATCTAACTCAGTGACCTCTGAGGAATCACTGCCCCGTCTGGGCAGTTCAGGCCCCTTGAGGCAAGTTGTCAGCTCTACAGGGGTGTCGGGGTAACAGGAGGGCGGTCCCGGAGCTGGGCCCCGGTCAGGAGGAGAAGACAGCAGTGGGTCCACCTGGCCCACCCCTTCCACAGACCGAGGAACTGCCAGGCAGGGAGGATCGGGTGAAGGGAACTGGCTCTCTCAGGGCATCTGTGTGCAGCCTGTGGGGACGGGGTGAGGGGCAGGGGAGCCCAGGCTGTGGCCCTGGGGGCTCTTCTCACACACTTGGAGGAGAGTCACCGACAAGTGTAAAGCCCAGCTCTACCGCTGGAGACGCTGAGCCCGTCATTCAACACTCTGCCTCCGTTTCTTCATCAGGAAGGTGGGGATACAATGACCTCCACCTCGCCGAGATCTCATGAGGACTGAGTGATTTAATTTAATGAAGCATTTAGAGGTCTCTGTGCCCCCGGGGTCATATGCAGGTCAGTTCTCGCCCTGTCCACGAAGGGGTGGAGATGGGTACACGCTCGCGGTGGGCAGGAGCTGGGAGCCGGCTGCACCCTGAGGGGCAAACACAGACAACGGAATGCCAGTGGTCAGCAGGAAGCAGTGGACAGAGGTGTTAGGTCCGACCACAGCAGGGACGCCCAAGGCCTGATGGGCTCTCTGAGAAGTCTATGTACGCATCTGCAGACAGGCAGGCCTGATGGGCTCTCTGAGAAGTTTATGTACTCATCTGCAGACAGGCAGGCCGAGACCCCGGTGGCATCAGCGGAGAGCTGCAGGCCGGGGGTGTCTGATGCAGGGACTGCGGCAGGCCTGTGCTCCCGTGGGGGTGGGCACACCCGGACGTGCTCAGACGAGCGTGCCCTGGTCTGTGGCCCTGATCACAGGCTGTCGCCCCTTCCCGACCCTCGGGCCCCTCCTGATCAAGCCAGCCACCTTCGCACTTTGGGATGAAGCTCTAACCAATGGAGCCATCGGGCTAGGGCAAAAGTGACATTCTGAACCTTTTCTGAAAGGTTACAAACCCAGGGGAGCAAGAGTGGAGGGGGCAGGGCAAAGAGGAGGAGGAGGGGAGGCCAGCACGGGGCCCCGGAAGGCTGGCCTCCGGTCAGTGGTGTGGGAAGTTTCCAGAGAGGCTGCCTGGAACCCCTGCTCAGAAGAGTCCTCTGAGGGAGAGAAAGAGAAGAATCCCTCTTTCCGTGGGTTCTCTCCCACCTTCTACCTCTCAGTGGTCAAAGCCTCTTCATTCAAATCTGCGTCACTGGGCACTGACTTCCTGCAGTTCCGGCACCATTTCCTGGCCCCCTCTGGTGGCTCTGAGGACGCAGCAGAGACAGCTGCCACCCGCCCGTGAGCAGGGGCAAGCCAGGGACCCTCTCTGCAGCCTCCTGGGCCCTAGGGAGCCGGCGTGGCCCCACAGGCCCTGGGTGTCTTAGACCTCAGTGGTGACAAGGAGGGCCCAGGGTGGAGGAGCAGGGGCCTGCTGTGAGGCACAAGGCAGGGTAATGACAGGGCTGTGCCGTGGGGCACCGGGCGTCCTGGAGTGGCTACGCCTGGGCCCCGTGGCTGGGCAGAAGGCGCTGCGACACCATGGCTTCCCCAGCGGCAGAGCTCCCTGAGCTGGTCGCACAACACGGTCAGACCCACCTGCCTGGGCGCCGAGGACGGCGCTGTTCCCAGAGGGTCAGCAGCAGCACGAGTGAGGAAGACGGCTGGGCCCAGGCAAGTCCGTCTGTGGGGACCTCCTCACGGGTCTTCTGGGCCCAGGCAAGTCCGTCTGTGGGGACCTCCTCACAGGTCTTCTGGGCACAGCAGGACGTCTGTGGGGACCTCCTCACGGGTCTTCTGGGCCCAGGCAAGTCCGTCTGTGGGGACCTCCTCACAGGTCTTCTGGGCACAGCAGGACGTCTGTGGGGACCTCCTCGTGGGTCTTCTGGGCACAGCAGGACGTCTGTGGGGACCTCCTCACGGGTCTTCTGGGCACAGCAGGACGTCTGTGGGGACCTCCTCACGGGTCTTCTGGGCACAGCAGGACGTCTGTGGGGACCTCCTCACGGGTCTTCTGGGCCCAGGCAAGTCCGTCTGTGGGGACCTCCTCATAGGTCTTCTGGGCACAGCAGGACGTCTGTGGGGACCTCCTCACGGGTCTTCTGGGCACAGCAGGACGTCTGTGGGGACCTCCTCACGGGTCTTCTGGGCACAGCAGGACGTCTGTGGGGACCTCCTCGTGGGTCTTCTGGGCATAGCAGGACGTCTGTGGGGACCTCCTCACAGGTCTTCTGGGCAGCAGGACGTCTGTGGGGACCTCCTCGTGGGTCTTCTGGGCAGCAGGACGTCTGTGGGGACCTCCTCACAGGTCTTCTGGGCAGCAGGACGTCTGTGGGGACCTCCTCGTGGGTCTTCTGGGCACAGCAGGACGTCTGTGGGGACCTCCTCGTGGGTCTTCTGGGCACAGCAGGACGTCTGTGGGACATCTGTGGGGACCTCCTCACGGGTCTTCTGGGCAGCAGGACGTCTGTGGGGACCTCCTCACGGGTCTTCTGGGCCCAGGCAAGTCCGTCTGTGGGGACCTCCTCACAGGTCTTCTGGGCAGCAGGACGTCTGTGGGGACCTCCTCACGGGTCTTCTGGGCACAGCAGGACGTCTGTGGGGACCTCCTCGTGGGTCTTCTGGGCACAGCAGGATGTCTGTGGGGGCCTCCTCACGGGTCTTCTGGGCACAGCAGGACGTCTGTGGGGACCTCCTCGTGGGTCTTCTGGGCACAGCAGGACGTCTGTGGGGACCTCCTCGTGGGTCTTCTGGGCATAGCAGGACGTCTGTGGGGACCTCCTCACAGGTCTTCTGGGCAGCAGGACGTCTGTGGGGACCTCCTCACAGGTCTTCTGGGCACAGCAGGACGTCTGTGGGACATCTGTGGGGACCTCCTCGTGGGTCTTCTGGGCACAGCAGGATGTCTGTGGGGGCCTCCTCACGGGTCTTCTGGGCAGCAGGACGTCTGTGGGGACCTCCTCGTGGGTCTTCTGGGCACAGCAGGATGTCTGTGGGGGCCTCCTCACGGGTCTTCTGGGCAGCAGGACGTCTGTGGGGACCTCCTCGTGGGTCTTCTGGGCACAGCAGGATGTCTGTGGGGGCCTCCTCACGGGTCTTCTGGGCACAGCAGGACGTCTGTGGGGACCTCCTCGTGGGTCTTCTGGGCACAGCAGGACGTCTGTGGGGACCTCCTCGTGGGTCTTCTGGGCACAGCAGGACGTCCGTGGGGACCTCCTCACAGGTCTTCTGGGCAGCAGGACGTCTGTGGGGACCTCCTCACAGGTCTTCTGGGCACAGCAGGACGTCTGTGGGACATCTGTGGGGACCTCCTCGTGGGTCTTCTGGGCACAGCAGGATGTCTGTGGGGGCCTCCTCACGGGTCTTCTGGGCAGCAGGACGTCTGTGGGGACCTCCTCGTGGGTCTTCTGGGCACAGCAGGACGTCTGTGGGGACCTCCTCGTGGGTCTTCTGGGCATAGCAGGATGTCTGTGGGGACCTCCTCACAGGTCTTCTGGGCAGCAGGACGTCTGTGGGGACCTCCTCACAGGTCTTCTGGGCACAGCAGGACGTCTGTGGGACATCTGTGGGGACCTCCTCACGGGTCTTCTGGGCAGCAGGACGTCTGTGGGGACCTCCTCACAGGTCTTCTGGGCAGCAGGACGTCTGTGGGGACCTCCTCACAGGTCTTCTGGGCACAGCAGGACGTCTGTGGGGACCTCCTCACAGGTCTTCTGGGCACAGCAGGACGTCTGTGGGGACCTCCTCACGGGTCTTCTGGGCACAGCAGGACGTCTGTGGGGACCTCCTCACGGGTCTTCTGGGCACAGCAGGACGTCTGTGGGGACCTCCTCACGGGTCTTCTGGGCACAGCAGGACGTCTGTGGGGACCTCCTCACAGGTCTTCTGGGCACAGCAGGACGTCTGTGGGGACCTCCTCACGGGTCTTCTGGGCACAGCAGGACGTCTGTGGGGACCTCCTCACAGGTCTTCTGGGCACAGCAGGACGTCTCCCATGTGCCCTCGGCCAGTGGCGTGGCTGGCTGGCCGGGAACATCTGTCTCCCGCCGCGCTGGACAGTGTCACCTTAGCCTCCTAAGTCACAGCTCTCAGGAGCCGCTTGTTGGCGTGTTCTGATTATTCCCTTTCCTTTCCTACAGATAATGCCTGAAAAACTCGACCACTGCTTCATAAATTCAGCCCCCGGGGAGGGGGGGAGATACCCGTGAATATCCCTCTCGTCACCCCCTCCTGAAGACACCGCTACGAGGTAGCTCTTACCAAATTCAGAGGGAAACAGAAGCCACCGTGAAATGATGTCAGTGAGGCATTTTCAACTCCTTGAAGAGAGAGGCTGCCCTGCAACCCACGTTCATTTCAGAACCAAAGTTTTTCCCACCGTTTCCAGGAGGGGGCACAACTTCATTTTAAGTTGATTCTTGGTGCCTTGCCCTTCACAGCGCACTCTAATCTCACCCCGCGCACACACACACTCACACTCCCCCTTCACTCCTGTCCTGCAGGGGACTGGATAAACAGCTCACACCCTCACTTCAGAACCTGTGAAGCGCAGCCTCGGGCAGGCTCCCTTGTAGCTGCAGGACCCCGAATGTTTGTGGGGGCTTCCTGAGTTTTCCGGGCAGGACCGTGCCCACCGGGCCCGGATGTGGGGCCGGCAGGGGGGGTCTGACACCGTAGATGCATCTGGCTGAAGTTCCAGTTCCTGTAGTACATATTTTCCCTCGTTTTCCTGTGGCCTGTGCCTCCCAAGGGCAGACAGGCCTCAGAGGGCTGCATGACCCAGACGGAACTCGGCTAGTAAAACAGATGAAAGGCTGGTCTGCTTCCAGCGCAGGGGCACACACACAGGCAATGCCACACAGTGTCAGATACCACGTGGAGTGCTCTTCCTCCCCCCCCCCAATCTTTTGTTGGTGTACATTAAAAAGAAATTGTTTTTTGAGGTTACAATTCAACTTTGTCACCAATACAATGAGTCTATGTTGCTGTTTGTCCTTTAATCAACGTGGTGTGACCTCATGCAAGTCAGCCCAGGGAAGCCCCCGCACAAACGCACTACCCACTTCGGGCACTGGGTTGGGAGGGCGGGGCCTGCTGCTCAGAGTCCTCGTGCACCCCCCGCCCCGCCCCCCTGCACGTGACGCCCCAACGCTCTGCCTTCCGCGTCAACCCTGGACCCGAAACCACCGATGCCAGCCGCGACCCTGACTCATTTTACGTCTTTAATTCTGTGTGACCTCTTGGAATTTTATTGATAATTAAAATTAAATTTTTAAATCTTATTTTAAAATTACTTAATTTTTAAATAAACTGCAAGGTCTGACACTTTTGCTTAGTCAAGCGCAAATTTTAGTGCATACGGGAAAAATTTTACTGCATTTGAGTAACAGCTTTAAAAATTGAAATTATTATTGTCCCTAATGTTATTGTGTTATCTAATGACAATTAGCCTCGTCTGTCGTTATTCATTTCTGTGGCAGGCAGCCTAATATGTTGGTATATGACTTTTTTCTTTCGAAAAAAACTAATGTAATTAAAAGGCATTAATCTATTGCGTTCTCCTTCTCTCTTGATCCTGCCATCGTTTATTTTATTACTTAATTACTTTAATTACTAAATTGGCTTGAGTATTTAGAAGATAACCAATAAAAGAAAAATGTTTTTTTCTGTCTGTTCTTATTATTCTTCATTTCACTGTCCTGACCGCAGTGACGCACAGAGGGGTGTCCACGCGCCCCCTGCGCCGTGTCCAGGATGCACGGGGCAGGGCACGTCCTGAATGGGAGACGCCCTCGTGGGTCATGGAGCCTGGTGGCCGAGCGGCCCGCCTGCTGAGACCGAGCCTCGCCCCTGCTGCCCGCAGTGAGTTGGCCCCTGAGGCTCTGCAGGGACCAAAACCCTCGCTCCGCCTCCCTTCATCTTCTTCTATTGTGTATGTCACTCAAATGTCAGCTCCACGGGGAGCCAGGCTGTTGCCTGCTCCGCGCCATCCCCGGGAACGCGGGACAGTCCGGGTGCATTTTGCTGAAGGACAGAGGACTGCGGTGTCGCTGGGCACTTAAGGCGTGGGCCCCTGTTCACGCCCGGTCCGAGCAAGAGCCAGCGTCCCCCAGGGTGCTCCCTTTGCCCCCTGGTGGTGCCCACTCTGCAAACCGCAGGCTGACCCATCGCGGACTCCAAGGTCGGGCCGCCAAAGACAATTCCAAAGAAATTACGAATGGCTGAGGAGTTAACACTCGATACAGAAGAGCATCTATTCTTCTTTTACATTCTTTTCTCACCGTTTTACTGGTCTCTTTAGGGTGGGGTTGGAGAAAACACTCAGCTCATTAGAAGATAGGGTAACTGATAATGATCTTTGCCAATTTTTAAAAATGTGTCCATTGGTTTGAGAGAGAGAGAGAGGGAGAGAGAGAGACAGAGAGATGGAGAGAGAGAAGGAGAGAGAGAGAGAGAGAGAGAGGGAGAGAGGGGGAAGCATTCTTTTGTTGTTCCATTTAGTTGTGCATTCATTGGTTGCTTCCCGTATGAGCCCTGACCAGGGATGGAACCCACAACTTTGATATCTCTGGATGGTGCTTTAACGGCCTAAGCAACCAGCCAGGGCCTGATCTATGCCAATTTTAATGATTTATTTCTCATTCATGGAACGGATGCCCAGGAGTACCTCTAACCGCGTCAGAATTACTAAACGTTATATTCAAAGTGGGAAGGAGGAGAGAGAGTCACTCTAAGGTACCTGAGCTGCCCATATAAGATGTTCTTTCAAGACAGGTAATGTAGAAGGTTAGAATGAGACATCCTAAAAACTGCAGAGCCCAGCCTCAGTCTGTAAAAGAAGAAGCCAGGGAACATGAGACGTTTGTCTGTCTCCCAGTTAAGGGGTGGAGCCTGGACCAGAAGCCAGCACCCTTGACTTTTACCCCAGGCACTGTCCTGAACAGCAGAAGTATGAGAAAATGGCTCTCTGTTTATGGTACCAACTGGCTTAAGTTATTTGAGATAGATGGTCCAGGGTTATAGCTCTTGATAGTGGACATTGGCTGAACAATGAAAAAAGAAAGCTTCATTGGCAGATAATATACTGATTCCTGAAGATTTGAAATTACCTTTAGGATTTATTTATTTATTTATTTATTTATTTTTGCATTTTTCTGAAGTGAGAAGCGGAGAGGCAGAGAGACAGACTCCCACATGCGCCTGACCGGGATCCACTAGGCATGCCCACCTGGGGGGGCGATGCTTGGCCTATCTGGGCAGTTGCTCCGTTGCTCAGCAACTGAGCTCTTCTTAGCACCTGAGGCACAGGCCATGGAGCCATCATTGGTGCCCCAGCCAACTTTGCTCCAATGGAGCCTTGGCTACAGAAGGGAAGAGAGAGATAGAGAGAAAAGGAAGGGGAAAGGGTGGAGGAGCAGATGGGCGCTTCTTCTGTGTGCTCTAACCAGGAATCGAACCCAGGACTTCCACATGCCGGGCCGACGCTCTACCGCTGAGCCAACCGGCCAGGGCCAGGAATTATTTATTAAAAAAAAAAAAAGAATCATGTATTATAGCACATACGTTTCAGAGGTAGAATTAAAGAATATCTATTAAGCATCTACCACTCTACCACATTCATGACCTATGTCCTATAGAGACCACAGGATGAATAAATGATAGTACACACTTACAGAACACCATATGCCAGTCTCTGTCCTAAATGCTTCACACTGACTCACACACCAAACCTTCACAACAACCTGCTTTTATCATCACCCCCACTTCACAGATGAGGACACTGAGGCTTGGAGCCCTCCACCAAGATCCAACAGCTTGTAAGTACAGCTCTCCCCAGGCCTGGCCAGCGTAACAGGAAGAGGTGGACGTCAGCGCAGATTTAAGGAACAGTAAAGGAAGAAAGACTCTTAAAAGCTACAAGAGCAAAGCAGTTAGTTCCCTACAAGGGAGCTCCCAAGACTATCAGCTGATTTCTCAACAGAAACTTTGCAGGCACAAAATATTCCACGTGATGGAAAGCAAGGACCTACAACCAAGACTACTCTACCCAGCAAGGCTGTCGTTTAGAACAGGAGGAGAGCCTGACCAGGTGGTGGCGCAGTGGCTAGAGCGTCGGACTGGGATGCGGAAGGATCCAGGTTCGAGACCCCGAGGTCACCAGCTTGAGCGCGGGCTCATCTGGCTTGAGTGAAGAGCTCACCAGCTTGGACCCAAGGCCGCTGGCTCCAGCAGGGGATTACTCGGTCTGCTGAAGGCCCACGGTCAAGGCACATGTGAGAAAGCAATCAATGAACAACTAAGAAGTCGCAACGCGCAACGAGAAACTGATGATTGATGCTTCTCATCTCTCTCCGTTCCTGCCTGTTTGATCCTATCTATCCCTCTCTCTGACTCTCTCTCTGTCCCTGTAAAAATAAATAAATAAATAAAAATAAATAAATAATAGAACAGGAGGAGACATAAAGAGTTTCCCAGACAAGAAGAAGCTGAAGGAGCTCATCACCACCAAACCAGTGTTACAAGAAAAGTGGAAGTGTCTTCTTTAAGAAAAAAGAAAAGATTAAAAATATGAATAACAGAATGGCAATAAATACATATCTATCAATAATTACTTTAAATGCAAATGGATGAAAGGTGCCAATCGAAAGACACACAGTGGCTGAATGGATAATGTAACAAGACCCGTGCACATACTGTCTGCAAGAGATCCCCCACACAGACTGAACATAAGGGGATGAAAAAGATATTTAATGCACATGGAAATGAAAGAAAAGCTGGGATACCAATACTTATACCAGACAAAATAGACTTTAAAACAAAGGTTATATATAACAAGAGACAAAAAAAGGACCCAGCAAATCTACTTTTGGGTATTTATCCAAAGACCCCCAAAACACTAAACCGAAAAGAAATACACTCCCATATGTTCATTGCAGCATTATTTACAACAGCTAAGCTATGGAAGCAACTTAAGTGTCAATAGATGAATGGATTAAAAAGAAGTGGTATTGATATATACATATAATAGAATATTACTCGGCCATAGAAAAGAAAGAAATCTTGCCATTTGTGACAACATGGATGGATGGACAAAGAGGGTATAGCATTGAGTGAAATCGGTCAGATGGAGGAAGACAAGTGTCATATAATTTCACTTATATGTTGAGTCTAAAAAACAAACAAACAAGCACAATGGAACAGACTCATAGACAGAGAGAACGCTCTGATGGTGAGGGCATAAGAAGTACAGTTGGTCATAGACAGAGAGAACATTCTGATGGTGAGGGGAGTAAGAAGTACAGTTGGTCATAGACAGAGAGAACGTTCTGATGGTGAGGGGATTAAGAAGTACAGTTGGTCACAGACAGAGAGAACATTCTGATGGTGAGGGGATTAAGAAGTATAGTTGGTCATAGACAGAGAGAACTTTCTGATGGTGAGGGGATTAAGAAGTACAGTTGATCATAGACAGAGAGAATATTCTGATGGTGAGGGGATTAAGAAGTACAGTTGGTCATAGACAGAGAGAACGTTCTGATAGTGAGGGGATTAAGAAGTACAGTTGGTCACAGACAGAGAGAACGTTCTGATGGTGAGGGGATAAGAAGTACAGTTGGTCATAGACAGAGAGAACGTTCTGATGGTGAGGGGATAAGAAGTACAGTTGGTCACAGACAGAGAGAACGTTCTGATGGTGAGGAGATAAGAAGTACAGTTGGTCATAGACAGAGAGAACGTTCTGATGGTGAGGGGATAAGAAGTACAGTTGGTCACAGACAGAGAGAACGTTCTGATGGTGAGGGGATTAAGAAGTACAGTTGGTCATAGAGAACGTTCTGATGGTGAGGGGATAAGAAGTACAGTTGGTCATAGACAGAGAGAACGTTCTGATGGTGAGGGGATTAAGAAGTACAGTTGGTCATAGACAGAGAGAACGTTCTGATGGTGAGGGGATTAAGAAGTACAATGGGTCATAGACAGAGAGAATGTTCTGATGGTGAGGGGATTAAGAAGTACAGTTGGTCACAGACAGAGAGAACGTTCTGATGGTGAGGGGATAAGAAGTACAGTGGGTCACAGACAGAGAGAACGTTCTGATGGTGAGGGGATAAGAAGTACAGTGGGTCACAGACAGAGAGAACGTTCTGATGGTGAGGGGATTAAGAAGTACAGTTGGTCACAGACAGAGAACGTTCTGATGGTGAGGGGATAAGAAGTACAGTTGGTCACAGACAGAGAGAACGTTCTGATGGTGAGGGGATGAGAAGTACAGTTGGTCATAGACAGAGAGAACGTTCTGATGGTGAGGGGATAAGAAGTACAGTTGGTCATAGACAGAGAGAACGTTCTGATGGTGAGGGGATAAGAAGTACAGTGGGTCACAGACAGAGAACGTTCTGATGGTGAGGGGATAAGAAGTACAGTTGGTCATAGACAGAGAGAACGTTCTGATGGTGAGGAGATAAGAAGTACAGTTGGTCATAGACAGAGAGAACGTTCTGATGGTGAGGGGATTAAGAAGTACAGTTGGTCATAGACAGAGAGAACGTTCTGATGGTGAGGGGATAAGAATTACAGTGGGTCACAGACAGAGAGAACGTTCTGATGGTGAGGGGATTAAGAAGTACAGCTGGTCATAGACAGAGAGAACGTTCTGATGGTGAGGGGATAAGAAGTACAGTTGGTCATAGACAGAGAGAACGTTCTGATGGTGAGGGGATTAAGAAGTACAGTTGGTCATAGACAGAGAGAACGTTCTGATGGTGAGGGGATAAGAAGTACAGTTGGTCATAGACAGAGAGAACGTTCTGATGGTGAGGGGATAAGAAGTACAGTTGGTCACAGACAGAGAGAACGTTCTGATGGTGAGGGGATTAAGAAGTACAGCTGGTCATAGACAGAGAGAACGTTCTGATGGTGAGGAGATAAGAAGTACAGTTGGTCATAGACAGAGAGAACGTTCTGATGGTGAGGGGATAAGAAGTACAGTGGGTCACAGACAGAGAGAACGTTCTGATGGTAAGGGGATTAAGAAGTACAGTTGGTCATAGACAGAGAGAACGTTCTGATAGTGAGGGGATTAAGAAGTACAATTGGTCATAGACAGAGAGAACGTTCTGATGGTGAGGGGATTAAGAAGTACAGTTGGTCATAGACAGAGAGAACGTTCTGATGGTGAGGGGATTAAGAAGTACAGTGGGTCATAGACAGAGAGAATGTTCTGATGGTGAGGGGATTAAGAAGTACAGTTGGTCACAGACAGAGAGAACGTTCTGATGGTGAGGGGATTAAGAAGTACAGTTGGTCACAGACAGAGAGAACGTTCTGATGGTGAGGGGATTAAGAAGTACAGTTGGTCACAGACAGAGAGAACGTTCTGATGGTGAGGGGATTAAGAAGTACAGTTGGTCACAGACAGAGAGAACGTTCTGATGGTGAGGGGATTAAGAAGTACAGTTGGTCACAGACAGAGAGAACGTTCTGATGGTGAGGGGATTAAGAAGTACAGTTGGTCATAGACAGAGAGAACATTCTGATGGTGAGGGGATAAGAAATACAGTTGGTCATAGACAGAGAGAACGTTCTGATGGTGAGGGGATTAAGAAGTACAGTTGGTCACAGAACAGTCACGGGGGCATCAAGTGTAGCACAGGGAATAGAGTCAATAATATTGTAATAACTACGTATGGTTTCAGATGGGTGTTGGATCTGTCACAAAGATCACTTCGTACATTATATAAATGTCTAAAACTATATAACATTGTACTGTATGTCAACTGTAATCTAAAAACATATATATATTTAAAAACAGATTAAATTAAGCCTTAGCCAGTTGGCTCAGTGTTAGAGCATTGGCCCAGCATGTGGATGTCCCAGGTTCAATTCCCAGTAAGGGCACACAGGAGAAGCGCCTGCCTACTTCTCCACCCCCACCCTTTGCTTCTCTCTCTCTCCTCTTCCCCTCCTGCAGCCATGGCTTGATTAGAGTGAGTTGGCCCTGGTGCTAAGCATGGCTCCATGGCCTCCACCTCAGATGGTAAAAAATGGCTCTAATTGTAACAGAGCAACGCCCCAGATGGGCAAAGCATCACCCCCTGGTGGGCATGCCAGGTGGATACTGGTCCGGCACATGCAGGAGTCTGTCTGACTGCCTCCCTTCCTCTCAATAATAATAATAATAATAATAATAATAGATTAAATTATTTCAAAAGCTATTTTTTGCTGTACAGTTAGTTGCTATGAGCTCATTTCATGTATTGACGTCTTGACAGCTGGTTCTTCAGAATTTGACTCTATCTGGAGACAGGACCTTGAAAGAGGCAAATAGGGTAAAATGAAATTATGAAGGTGGGCCCCAACCCAATCCGACGCGTGTCCTTCTAAGAAGAGGGGATGAGGGCACCCACACCGCAGAGGGAAAGACCGAGTGGAGACACAGGGAGAAGACACCATTCAGAAGCCATGGGAGCCGCGGAGGAACCAGCCCTCAGACCCTTGATCTTGGACTCCTGGTCTCCAGAGCCCCGAGGGCATTAGTTTCTGATGTTTAAGCCTCGCAGCTTGCGGTTTTCTGTCGTGGCCGCCCAGCAAACTAACGCGGAGGGATAACGGGTCGTATAGAAACCAAGGGCAGAGGTACAGGACGCGTGAAAGTTAACCCGAGGACCTCCACACCAGACACACACGCGCGCACACACACACACACACACACACAATCTCCCTCTCTCTCTCTCCTCTGTGTCTGACTTCCTCCTCTTCTGTCTCAGATGGGCTTGTTCTGCGTGGAGGGGAAACCTGGCTTGCACTCTGCTCCTCTCTTTCAACGTCAGAACATGAAAATGCCCAGGATGGGCCCCACTGGCCCGTGTTCGACCCCAGACCTCTCTGTTGTGCCCCCTTCTGTCAGGTGTCTCTCCACCACTCACCCTTGCGTGGCCTGTGTCCTGAGTCCGGGGCCTCCTCCGGTTCCCTTTCTTTTTTTTAATTTTTTATTTTTATTAAATTTAATGCAGTGACATTGATAAATCAGGGTACATATGTTGAGAGAAAACATCTCCAGATTATTTTGACATTTGATTACGCTGCATACCCCTCACCCAAAGTCAAATTGTCTTCCATCACCTTCTATCTGGTTTTCTTTGTGCCCCTCCCCTCCCCCCACCCCCTCTCTCCTGCCCCCTCTCCCCCAGTAACCATCACACTCTTGTCCATGTCTCTGAGTCTCATTTTTATGTCTCATCTATGTATAGATTCATATAGTTCTTAGTTTTTTCTGATTTACTTATTTCACTCCGTATAATGTTATCAAGGTCTATCCATGTTATTGTAAATGATCCGATGTCATCATTTCTTATGGCTGAGTAGTATTCCATAGTATATATGTACCAAAGCTTTTTTCTTTTTTTTTTTCTTCCATTTTTCTGAAGCTGGAAACAGGGAGAGACAGTCAGACAGACTCCCGCATGCGCCCGACCGGGATCCACCCGGCACGCCCACCATGGGGCGACGCTCTGCCCACCAGGGGGCGATGCTCTGCCCATCCTGGGCGTCGCCATGTTGCGACCAGAGCCACTCTAGCGCCTGGGGCAGAGGCCACAGAGCCATCCCCAGCGCCCGGGCCATCTTTGCTCCAATGGAGCCCTGGCTGCGGGAGGGGAAGAGAGAGACAGAGAGGAAAGCGCGGCGGAGGGGTGGAGAAGCAAATGTGCGCTTCTCCTGTGTGCCCTGGCCGGGAATCGAACCCGGGTCCTCCGCACGCTAGGCCGACGCTCTACTGCTGAGCCAACCGGCCAGGGCGTACCAAAGCTTTTTAATCCACTCATCCTCTGACGGACACTTGGGCTGTTTCCAGATCTTCGCTATTGTGAACAATGCTGCCACAAACATGCGGGTGCATTTCTCCTTTTCGAGCCGTTCTATGGTGTTCTTGGGGTATATTCCTAAAAGTGGGATAGCTGGGTCAAAAGGCAGTTCGATTTTCAGTTTTTTGAGGAATCTCCATACTGTTTTCCACAGTGGCTGCACCAGTCTGCATTCCTACCAGCAGTGCAGGAGGGTTCCCTTTTCTCCACATCCTCGCCAGCACTTATTCTGTGTTGTTTTGTTGATGAGTGCCATTCTGACTGGTGTGAGGTGATATCTCATTGTGGTTTTAATTTGCATTTCTCTAATGATTAGTGATGTTGAGCATTTTTTCATATGCCTATTGGCCATCTGTATGTCCTCTTTGGAGAAGTGTCTATTCATTTCTTTTTCCCATTTTTTGATAGGATTGTTTGTCTTCCTGGTGTTGAGATTTACAAGTTCTTTATAAATTTTGGTTATTAACCCCTTATCAGATGTATTGTCAAATATGTTCTTCCATTGTGTAGTTTGTCTTTTTATTCTGTTCTTATTGTCTTTAGCTGTGCAAAAGCTTTTTAGTTTGATATAGTCCCATTTGTTTATCCTGTCTTTTATTTCACTTGCCCATGGAGATAAATCAGCAAATATATTGCTCCGAGAGATGTCGGAAAACTTACTGCCTATGTTTTCTTCTAAGATGCTTATGGTTTCACAGCTTACATTTAAGTCTTTTATCCATTTTGAGTTTATTTTTGTGAATGATGTAAGTTGGTGGTCTAGTTTCATTTTTTTGCAGGTAGCTGTCCAATTTTCCCAACACCATTTATTAAAGAGGTTGTCTTTACTCCATTGTATTTCCTTACCTCCTTTGTCAAATATCAGTTGTCCATAGAGCTGTGGGTTTATTTCTGGGTTCTCTGTTTTGTTCCATTGATCTATATTCCTGTTCTTATGCCAGTACCAGGCTATTTTGAGTACAATGGCCTTGTAGTATAACTTGATATCAAGAAGTGTGATACCTCCCACTTTATTCTTCTTTTTTAAGATTGCTGAGGCTATTCGTATTCTTTTTTGGCTCCATATAAATTTTTGGAATATGTGATCTATATCTTTGAAGTATGTCATTGGTATTTTAATTGGTATTGCATTGAATTTATAGATTGCTTTGTGTAATATAGACATTTTAATAATGTTTATTCTTCCTGACCATAAGCAGGGTATGTGCTTCCACTTGTTTGTATCTTCCCTGATGTGATTCCTTGACTCCCCTCGGCCCTCTGTCTGCAGCCTGTCTCTCAGTGCTCCCTGGCTCGGAGGCGTCTCGGCCTCCAGCCGGGGGTCTTGTCCAGGTGCTGGCCAGGCCCCCGCTCCGTCCCCAGCACTACCCACGTGCAGACTCTCAGGGTTTCGCTCTCTCAGCTCTGCCGGGTTACGCTCCACGCCTCGAGCCCCTGACCACGTTCCAGAAATAAGCCGACACCGCTCCTCACCCTCTGTCTCTGTGCCCTCGGCCTGTCTGCCCTCTCTGCCGTCGCGTTCCTGGTGTTCTGGAAGGGCTCGAAGAAAAGCACGTGGTTTTCCAACTGCAGCGTTGAGCCAGAAGTCTATTCCGGGGATTTTCAGGTAACCCTCTGTGGACATGTCACAGTGGCTGCCTCCTGGACCGGTGGCAGTAGCCAGGGCGGAGAGCCCCATGCGGGCTGTGGCCTCACCCCAAGATCAAGCAGATAGCGGGCTTATACGATTTCATTCGAACAAAAAACCTTTAACTAAAAATAGAAAACCTTAACAACCACTGCGTAACCCCAAGCCCGGCTCCTGCATGTTTTACGAGGCGGTGGACACGCAGTCTTGTATTCTGATTTGTTTACCTCAGGCTGCCTTATAAATATCTTTTCATATCTCTGCAGCTATTTCATAATCAGTTTCCTAACCCAGGGCCTGACACATGATGGGCCCTTAGTAAATAGTGATTCAATGAATTGTAATATTTATCAGCTGCTCTTTCTAATTTTTTTTGTTATTAGAGTCATAACTTTTTCTTGTTGATTTTAGAGAGGGAGAGAGAGAGACAGAGGCATCCCTTTGTTCTTACACTTACTGATGCATTCGTTGGTTGCCTCCCGTGTGTGTTCTAAGCAGAGATCAGACCCACAACCTTGTTGTTTCGGAACGATGCTCTAACCCAGAAGACAGTAACCTATGGCTTGTGAGCCAGATGTGGCTCTTTTGATGGCTGCATCTGGCTCACAGACAAATCTTTAATAAAAAAATAATAATAACGTTAAAAATATAAAACATTCTCATGTATTACAATCCATTCATTTCCTACCGCTCATGTTCATGGTTGCAGGTGGCTGGAGCCAATCATAGCTGTCCTCCGGGACAACACCAAATTTTTATTGGATAATGCATAACGTACACGGGTCGTTGTGAGGTCAGGAAGTAAACTTCCCTCCTTTTAATCAAGTAGTCAGCTAGCTAATTGCAGAAACCCTTTTGACAAAGAAGATGGCTAAAAGAAAAAAAGATGAGGAGTATCATACTTTTCAGCAGGAATGGACAGAGGAATTCGCCTTTGTGGAGAGAGCAGGTTCTGCAGTGTGTCTAATATGCAATGATAAAATTGCATGATGAAACGGTCAAATATTTATATAAAGCAGCACTTCGACACACGCCATAGCCATACTACATTTGCATCGAAATATCCAGTGGGGACAGCAGGAAGAAAGCATGTCAAGACTACTGTGCAGAGTGCAAGCTAGTCAGCAGCAACTCCGTGTTTGGACCCAACAAGGTGACTGGAGTTCGGCTAGCTTTGCTGGTGCTTTAGCAGTTGTGAGAAATGGAAAGCCATTCACAGATGGGGAGTATGCCAAAACATTCATGCTTGATGTTGCCAATGAACTTTTTGACGACTTTTCGGATAAAGACAAGATAATCAAACGAATAAAAGACATGCCTCTGTCCGCAAGAACTATTCACGATCGTACCATCATGATGGCAAATCAAATTGAGGCAACACAAGTGAAAGACATAATGCAGCACCATTCTTTTCTCTCGCTTTGGATGAGTCAACAGACGTAAGCCATTTATCCCAGCTCAGCGTGATTGCAAGGCATGCTGTGGGTGACACACTACGTGAGGAAAGTCTTGCTGCTTTGACTATGAAAGAGACAACAAGAGGGGAGGATTTATTCAGGTCTTTCACTGAATTCACTAAAGAAAAAAATCTACTGATGGATAAACTTATTTCGGTGTGTACTGATGGTGCTCCGTACACGGTGGGGAAAATCAGAAGATTTGTAGCGCTTCTTTGTGAACATGAAAAGAGACCCATCCTAAGTTTTCACTGCATCCTACATCAGAAGGCACTTTGTGCTCAGATGTGTGGTGAGCAGCTTGATGAGGTGATGTCGCTGGTCATTCGGGTGGTCAACTTCATTGTTGCCTGAGCTTTAAATGATCGCCAGTTTAAAACACTGCTGGATGAAGTTGGGAATAATTATCCTGGTCTGCTTCTGCACAGCAGTGTGTGTTGGTTGTCAAGAGGGAAGGTGCTCAGCCATTTCACGGCTTGTCTGAGCGAAATCCGGACTTTTCTTGAAATGAAAAACGTCGAGCATCCTGAGTTAGCTAACACTGAGTGGCTCCTGAAGTTCTACTATCTCGTGGACATGACTGAATATCTGAACCAGCTCAATGTGAAAATGCAAGGCGTTGGAAATACAGTCTTATCCCTTCAACAAGCAGTGTTTGCATTTGAAAACAAACTGGAACTCTTCATTGCCGACATTAAAACAGGTCAAAGGTGCATGCACAGGATGTGACCCTGCTCAACATCTTGATCTCCAGCAGCTAGCAGGCTTCACATCTAATCTCCTGCAGTCATTCAAAGCGCGCTTTGGAGAATTTCGTGAGCGCACTCGTCTTTTTAAGTTCATCACCCATCCACACGAGTGTGCAGTAGACAGCGCTGACCTGAGTTACATCCCCAGTGTCTTCGTCAGAGATTTTGAGCTACAAGCTGCTGACCTGAAGGCCTCAGATGTTGTGGACCGGTAATGGCAAAAAGCCATTATAGATTCAAGGCTTGGCAGGGGGCTTAAGTTACCCCCTCCATCTCCATATTTGGCTTTGATGCTCTGTGTTTGCACCCACTCCCCTTCCTTCCTTGGGTTGCAGGAAGCAATATACATACCCTTCCTCTGACTCTTTGTTTTCAGATGTTTGTAAAATTCACTAATGTATACTGTTTTTGCCTTGGGAGAGTTCCTGTCTTAGCCTTTGATGTGCAACTTTGTATCAGGGTCCTTGATTTGCATAGGTCCATATAATAAAGCGAACTGGGGCTGTGAGGCACTCAGATGCTGCCAGGCAGTTTGAGGAGTCCTCCCGGTCCCATCGGTTTTGTTCTGACAAAGTGTGTTTCCTTAATTCCGCACCGTTATTTGGAAGCTGCGCTGGTCCGCGGCAAGTGGTGCCCGAACAGACGACTTGAGTACGAGGAAACTAAAACTGAAGGAAGGTGACGGAACTCCCCAAAGTGAAGTGCACACAGTGAGTAAAGAAAGTTTTTGGGGAAAGTGTAGTTGGGAGTAAAAGAATATGGGACAGATAGGGTCAAAAGTAAGGGACCTTTTTGTAAAAATGTTTCCATATGAAGACAAATCATTGTCTGAAGAGTATCAGGGTAAGCCGGAAACAGAGGGATGTGAATATGAGGATAACTTGAAGTCTGAGGATGACAGGGGGGATGAAAAATCCGTGGCTATGGCTGCCTTAGACGCGGGGCCTCCGCTGCCCTCAGCTCCTTCCTACATTCAACCCTCTGCTCCTCCATTCCCTTATCGGGCTGATTCCATAGTCTATAGCTCAAAATCTGGGAAATCTCTTCTCCAACAATCTATAGACCAGGCTCGAAATATAGGGGAAACAATAGATGGCTTTGCCTGTTTTCCTATTGTGGAAAGACAGGATGATACAGGGAGACTAGTGCGAGAACATGAACCTGTACCTTTTAAAACTCTGAAAGAGCTTAAACTTGCTTGTGCTCAGTATGGGCCTACTGCCCCTTTTACACTTGGTTTATTAGATACCATTAGTGCAAAGGCTCTTCCCCCAAATGACTGGAAGGCGATTGCTCGTGCTTGTCTCTCTGGGGGTGATTATTTGTTGTGGAAGTCAAACTTTCATGAAAAGGCTATAGAGCTGGATGAGAAAAATCAGCAAGAGGAGGTTGCTGTTACTGTAGATATGTTAACTGGAGAAGGACAGTATGCCCATATGGCAACTCAATTAGAATATCGACCAGCTATTTATGATATAATTAATCAGCTAGCCACACAGGCATGGAAATGCCTGCCTATTCCAGGGACCAAACCAGAAGAATTTGGTAAAATTAGGCAGGGTGCAGACGAGCGATTTCAAGACTTTGTCTCACGGCTAATTCAAGCAGTTGAAAGAATAGTAGGGGATAAAAATGTGGGAAAGGTTTTAATAAAACAACTAGCCTATGAAAATGCTAATTCTGCTTGTCAGGCTGCACTTCGGCTTCACCGCAAGAAGGGAGATATAGAGGATTATATTAGAATTTGCGCTGATGTTGGGCCTTCATACATGCAAGATCTTGCCTTTACCACAGGTAATAAGGCAAGATTTCCAGGACAAAATTTTGATAAAGGACAGAACAAGCGAAGGAAGGAAGGTCAGGGAAGTACTTTTGCCCGTGGAAACTGTTTTCAATGCGGGGGTTCGGGGCATTTTGCTAAAAACTGCCCTGCTTTCCCCAGATATTGGTCTCGGCCTCTCCCTCAAGGACAGCCAGCCCTTAAGGCTCCAGACCTCTGCCCACTCTGTAGACATGGGAAACATTGGAAGAATAAGGGGAGGCCTAAATGTACTACCGCAGGACAGGGAAACGGACAATGGGGCCCTCCCCGGCCCCATCAAACAATAGGGGCAATGTCAGTGTTTCCTCAGCAAATTCAGATTCCAGTAGGCCAAACATTGCCCAACTATCCCAGGCAACAACAGGCAGTACAGGACTGGACCTCAGTCCCACCTCCCAATTCGTATTGACTCCAGAGATGGGACCTCAAGCCATACCCACTGGAATTTTTGGGCCACTTCCCAGTAACACAGTAGGAATCTTGTTAGGCAAAAGTAGTTTAACTATGAGGGAATTCTTTGTTCTTCCTGGAGTGATAGACTCTGATTATACAGGGGAAATTAAAGTAATGGCTCACACTTTGAGGAATATAGTCACTATCTCCCCTGATATGAAAATTGCTCAATTAATCCTTTTACCTCTTTTAAGACAAGGCCAAACCCTGCTAAAGGGACCCCAAGAGAATCAAAGATTTGGCTCCACTGATACTGCCTATTGGATTCAAAAAATAGGTCAGGAACGCCCTGAAATGGAACTAACAATACAAGGGCGTAAATTTAAAGGGCTTTTAGATACTGGGGCTGATGTATCTGTTATTGCAAAGCTACATTGGCCTCCTTCCTGGCCCACTCATGCAGCAGCCACAGAATTACAAGGTATAGGGCAGAGTAAATCCCCTCAACAAAGTTCTAGTTTTTTACAATGGGAAGATAAAGAAGGTCATTCTGGATTTTTTCAGCCTTATGTGCTCCCTGGATTGCCAGTTAATTTATGGGGTAGAGATGTTTTGAAAAATATGGGGGCATTGCTTGTCAGTCCTAATAGTTTAGTTAGCACTCAAATGCTTGATCAGGGATTTTTGCCCACTAAGGGTCTAGGGAAAGAACAGCGAGGAATTCTCACCCCCATAGAAGTGGCACCCAATACCAGAAGGCATGGATTAGGATATCAAAATTTTGCATAGGGGCCTTGGTAGCTCCTGCTACCCCAATAATGCACTGTGCAGACCCAATTACTTGGAAATCAGATAATCCTGTATGGGTAGACCAATGGCCCCTTTCTCAGGAGAAACTTAGGGCAGCTGCTCAATTGGTACAGGAACAGCTACAGCTTGGGCACATTGAACCATCTAATAGTCCATGGAATACGCCTATATTTGTCATTAAAAAGAAATCAGGAAACTGGAGGCTATTACAAGATTTGAGAGCAATAAATAAGACTATGGAAATTATGGGTCCTCTCCAGCTAGGACTTCCTTCTCCTACTGCCATTCCATGGAACTATCACCTTATAGTTGCTGATTTGAAGGATTGCTTTTTTACTATTCCTTTAAGCCCTCATGATTGCAAGCGTTTTGCATTCAGTGTTCCTTCACTTAATTTTCAGGCTCCCATGGAGCGATACCAGTGGAGAGTTTTGCCTCAAGGTATGGCTAATAGTCCTACCTTGTGCCAAAAATATGTTGCTCAAGCCATCTCTCCAGTACGAAGGCAACACCCTAAGGCATACATAATTCATTATATGGATGATATTCTTATTGCTCATCCAGATAAAGACACTGTGTTGACCATTTTGCAACAACTAGAATATTCTCTGAAAAAATCAGGACTTTATATAGCTCCTGAAAAGGTACAGCAATCTTTACCTTTTTCTTATTTAGGACAAATTATTGAGGGACAACAAATTCGCCCACAGAAAATAGAAATCAGGACAGATCATTTGCAAACTTTAAACGATTTCCAGAAACTGTTAGGAGACATTAATTGGCTTAGACCTTCCTTGAAATTAACTACTGGAGAACTGAAGCCACTTTTTGATATTCTTAGAGGCTCAGCTGAACCAGCTTCTCCTCGGCTACTTACACCTGCGGGACAACAAGCTTTAAAGCTTGTAGAAAAGGCCTTGCAGCAAGCACAACTAAAACGCATAAATCCTGAGGAATCAATTGCCCTACTAATATGTCCCTCAAGTTACACTCCAACAGGACTATTGTGGCAAGCTTCAGGTCCTATTGAATGGATTCATTTAGCTGTTACTCCTAAGAAAGTTTTATCTCCATATTTTGATCTTGTTGCCTCCTTGATTATCAAGGGGCGTAGGCGACTCTTGCAGCTTATAGGTTTTGAGCCACAGACTATTGTTGTTCCTTTTTCAAAGGATCAACAACAATGGCTCTGGGAAACTTCCACAAAATGGCAAATCGCTTTTGCAAATTTTACAGGCCAAATTGATTCTCACTACCCAGCTGATAAAATAGTTCAATTTTCATTAATTACTACCTTTATATTTCCTAAGACAATTGTTAATGAGCCCATTCCTGAAGCACCTACAATCTTTACTGACGGATCCAGCTCAGGAATAGCAGGCTTAATAATCAATGGACAGCTTTATACTGAAACAGTCACCTTAAAATCAGCCCAAAGAGTAGAATTACATGCCATTATCATGGCTTTTCAGCATTTGCCATACTCCTCCTTTAATTTATATACAGACAGCAGATATTTACTTATGGTTGTTTCCACTATAGAGACTGCTGTCTTAGGGACAACTGCTGATGAGGAACTATTTCAGCAGTTCCTCCTTCTTCAAAGACTTGTACGTCAACATACAGCTCCGTGTTTTATAGGACATATTCGAGCTCACTCCATGCTCCCTGGAGCTTTAGCGCAAGGGAATGCCCTTGTTGATCAAGCTACCCAAAAGAAAATTATTGGAGCAACCATGACAGATCAAGCAATTCAGTCTCATACTATCCATCACCAGAACGCTGCAGCCCTGCGTAAACAGTTTCAACTTTCTCGGGAAGCAGCACGGCAGATTGTTAAATCTTGTCCAAGGTGCCCTATATTACAATCTGTCCCTTCGTTTGGAATTAACCCTCGAGGACTCCTACCGGGGCAACTTTGGCAAATGGATGTTACTCATATACCTTCATTTGGCAAACAATCCTTTGTCCACGTTACAGTAGATACTTATTCTGGATTTATAGTAGCCTCTGCCAGAACAGGAGAGGCTGCTAAACATGTTATAGCTCACTGCTTGTATGCATTTTCTATTATTGGACTTCCTAAACTGATTAAAACTGACAATGCTCCTGCATATGTAGGAAAAGCATTTACTACATTTTGTCAGACTTTTGGACCTGACCTAAGGACGGGAATTCCTTACAATCCCCAGGGTCAAGGCATTGTAGAGCGTGCACATCAAACACTTAAAAACCAATTGGAAAAAATTAAAAAAGGGGAATTATACCCTCAAACTCCTGCAAATCTTCTTTGTCATGCTCTTTTCACTTTAAATTTTTTAAATACTGATGTACAGGGTCATTCAGCAGCAGAGAGACTCTGGAACCCTGCAAGGAAAGCCTTCCCTGAAGTGCGATGGAGGGACCCACTCACAGGAATCTGGCAAGGGCCAGACCCTGTTCTCTTATGGGGCCGAGGATATGTGTGTGTTTTTCCTAGGTCTGCTGAAGCTCCTCGGTGGATCCCTGAACGACTGGTGAGACACCATGATTCTAGATGAGAGACTCACTTCACAAGAGCAATTGCATAAGAGTTACTATGCTCTTTTTCCTTTCTCAATTATTATCTAATTTTTTTTAATGTTTTAGATCATTTTATTTTCCTGATCCATTGCTTGAAAAGAGGGCGAAAGGGGGGCCTGATTTGGGTATTGCTGAATAGAAATCTCATACGGCCGTCTTGAGATTTTTCGAGAGAGATCTCTGTTTAGTATACATCCTTATTACGTTCCTATTAAGATAGCCCTACTTAAGATCAAGCAGGCCATAGTTCAATCTCTAAAACCCCGGGTTTCACTCTTGATTTGTGTGATTGTATGTGAAGTCTTTGTTTAATGTCTAAGTGTTTTTGTTTATAAGGCCTGAATAAGTCCTTACATGAAAAGTAATGATAATAATAGTTTTGGAAGTGCCGGCTGTAGTATTGAAAACAAAATGGGAATAATTTCATTTCCCTATATAAATATAATTTTGTTTGGAATAAGTAGAGCACGCTCATTTTGGATCCAAAAGACTTGCTGGTTTGGCCAGGCTGCTCCAGGCCGCAAGTGAAAGGCTTGAAGCAGCATAGATTTACATAATAAAGGTGTAAAGATTTTTTTGCTGTAGAAGAATAATGAAGATCACAATGGGATTTTTCAGTTTTGATATGTACTCTCTAAAGTGCCTGTTAATTAATGTTAAGGGGGTGTTTTGATAAGTGTGGGAATGTTGTTTGGAGGTGCTTTTACTCTATTTTTGTTAAAAGTTAACAAAGTCAAGAATTTCTTGCAATATTTGAAGTCAAAATATTGTAAAGTGTAATTCAATTGTAAATAATATAAAAAGAAAGGGGGGGGGGAGAGTCATGTCCTGGAGCTCCTGCAGGTCTACCCTGTTACGCTTTTTACTTTAAACAGTTTATCTTGAATGCTGATGTACAAGAGATGCCCAAATTTTTGTCCTGCAAACTACTACCTTTTTTTTTTTACTTTTATTTGATTCCAGCTAATGACACTGTTTTGTTCTATTCTGAATAGCTCCAGATATATAGGCAGATAGGGACCCTCAAGCCCCTCAGTGAGATCTTCTGAGCATGGCTTTTAAGGTACCAAGAGGCCGAAAAAGCCCAAAGGAGATCAGGTAAAATACTAGCTCTTGGCATACGCCCTCAGAGGCTCCAACGCTCCAACTGGAACTTCATCAGGGCCCTGCTTCAATAGTGGAAAGGATGGTCATTTAAGCCAAAGCCTGCCAGGCTTACATGCCTTTGCTGTGAGGAAGAAGGGACACACTGGAAGGTAGGCTTCCCCCTCACTCCTCTAAGGGAGGGTTCAGTCTCTTCCAGCCCTGCTCCATCCACCTGTGACCTAACCTTGCCCAGAATGCTGGGATTTGCCACTGAAGGCTAAAAGGTGCCCAGGGCCGTCAGCCCCATCTACGACACTGTGGACGAGCCTGGGGTATTTCTTCCAAGTAGCTGGTAGACTGGTCTCATTTACACAAGGGTCATTTAACTAGGTCTTGACTGAATATTCAGGTTTTTTATTCTTCCCTCGAAGATCTCTGTTGTGGGTATTGATAGTCCTGTTTTCTGCTGCTTTGATTAATATACAGTCTTTCTTTTATTCCTCCTGCCTCAATGCCCCACTCATAGTTTAGGCTAGGACCTACTCCTAATTCAGAGCTCCTTTTTTCCTTTTTTGCCAATTTACAAAATTACCTCTGCCACCCAGCTTGGTGTATCCCAAGGTTCTCCTCACCACTCCATGGCTGTAAAGCTCCAGTATAGGACCCCTGGGTTCATCTTTCCAGTTTAAAGAAAACGGAAGCTCCGTCTTCATGCGTGCTGCAGATGGCTTTTCCAGTCTACCTGGGTCATTGCCAGCTGGGAAGCAGCGGTCATTGGGACTTTGATGCTAGCTGCAGAGTGTGGAAGTGTGACAGCAATTCCAGTGCCATGTGGACTTCTCCTGAAAGTGGACTTTTCCTGGACTCCTGCTCCTGTGACAGTTTTTGATGGACTGAACTGGGGTTGGGTTGCATTTGCAGAGATTTGGAATGGTGTTGGTGCCAACTTGGACTTGGTGAACACTTTAAGGACATTACTCTTTTATAGATTCTTATTGTATTATTAGCTTAAAGAGTTTGCTTAAAGGCTTTAATTACTGTGATGTATTAGTATACTTGTTTTGGGTATCTGTTAGCATTGGCTATACTAATTTTGTGTTTATTCTGTATTTTCTCCGTCTGCCTCCAAATTAGAAAATCAGATGAGTGCAAATCTCCGCACACAAATTAAAAAGAAAAGGGGGATATGTTGTGGACCAGTAATGGCAAAAAGCCATTATAGATTCAAGGCTTGGCAGGGGGCTTAAGTTCTACCCCCTCCATCTCCATATTTGGCTTTGATGCTCTGTGTTTGCACCCACTCCCCTTCCTTCCTTGGGTTGCAGGAAGCAATATACATACCCTTCCTCTGACTCTTTGTTTTCAGATGTTTGTAAAATTCACTAATGTATACTGTTTTTGCCTTGGGAGAGTTCCTGTCTTAGCCTTTGATGTGCAACTTTGTATCAGGGTCCTTGATTTGCATAGGTCCATATAATAAAGCGAACTGAGGCTGTGAGGCACTCAGATGCTGCCAGGCAGTTTGAGGAGTCCTCCCGGTCCCATCGGTTTTGTTCTGACAAAGTGTGTTTCCTCAATTCCGCACCGTTATTTGGAAGCTGCGCTGGTCCGCGGCACTCAGACATATGGGTGAATAAGTTCAAGTCACTGAATGAAGATTTGGAAAGACTTGCATGACAGCAAGCAGAGTTGCTTAGCAAACACAAGTGGGGAGAAATGAAAAAACTTCAACCCGCGGACCAGCTGATTGTCAAAACTTGGAACGCACTTCCCGTCACATACCACACACTGCAGCGTGTGAGTATTGCTGACAGTGTTTGGCTCTACGTATGCATGTGAGCAGTCTTTCTCACATCTAAAGAACATTAAGACCAACCTACGATCACGTTTAATGGATGGAAGTCTTAACGCCTTCATGAAGCTTAACCTCACCACGTATCAACCAGACTACAAAGCCATCAGCAAAACCATGCAGCACCAGAAGTCGCATTAATGGTAAGAAATACTTTATTCATCATTGGTTAGCAACAGCATAACAACGTTATTAAAAAGAATTCAGAGACTTATTGTGCTTTGAAAGTGTTGGTCTTACATAAAATGCACACATTTACTTGTATTTAGTGTTAAACATATTGTACGGCTCTCACGGAATTACATTTTAAAATATGTGGCGTTCATGGCTCTCTCAACCAAAAAGGTTCCCGACCCCTGCCCAAGAGCAATGGGGACCGTTGCAGGGCTCAAATAAAGGGACAATGTTGCATTTCAAAAAAAAAAGAAAGAAAGAAAGAAACACCACAGCTTGCTTACAATAGGAAGCGTGAATGGAGGAAAAAGTGAGACCTCAGCGAGGACCCCCGAGGGCCGGCAGAGACTGGACGGCCGTGCAGAGAAGGGGGCAGGCTCACGGACCGGACCGGGCAGGCAGGAGCACTGAGCCTCGGTGGCTGCAGGTGGGGTGTGAAGGGGAGGGAGACGGTGTGATGACCCAGATTCCCGGCACAGGCACCACGGGGCTTGGCGATACCATCCAGGCAGAGACGGCAGCCCGGCCGGAGCCAGAGAGCGCACTGGACACTGGTGCCCGAGTGATAGCGAGGGGAGCTGCCTGTGAAATAAGAGGAGAGGGGCTCAGGAGCCCCGGGGGCCAGGCTGCAGCTGGGCACCTGGGAACCTCAGCACAGAAGTGGGAAGAGCTGTGGGACTGCGAGGAGCTTGCCGTCCCTCGGGGAGGAGTGGAGGAGAAGGGGGAGGCCTGTGCTCAGACCCCCAAGGTGTGCTGATGGTCAGGAGGTAAGGACAGGCCCGGGGAGAGCTGGCTGCTCAGGAGACGCCAGGTGTTGGGTGGAATCCAGGGACGCGCTGAGCCGCGGGAGCCCAGAAAAGATGGGGAAGGAGGAGCAGCCCGTGTGTCGGTGTGACAGGGACCGCAAAGTGGCAGCAGGGATGTCCCCTGTGTGCTTGACGAGGCAGCCCCAAGCTCAGCGATGGGACAGAAGCCAGGTTGCCATGGGTTGAGAAGCATCTGAATTTCAGACAAATTATCTAGGCGAGAGTTTTAAGACGTGCCACAGAAATGCAGCAGAGAAGAGAGAGCCTCGCTGGAGGGGAAGAAGAAGGCAAAAGAGACTAGAGTGCTTTCCGTGATACCAATGGCTCCCTGTACCATCTATTTAAAAACAAAATAAGGCTCTCTCAGGTTGGATCAGTGGATAGAGCACGGGCCTGGCGTACGGACGTCCTGGGTTTGTTTCTCAGTCAGGGCACACAGGGGACGCAACCCTCTGCTCCCTCTTCCCTTCCCACAGCCACTGGCTTGATCGGTTTGCGCACCTGCCTCAGGTACTAAAAGTAGCTTGGTACTGGAGCATCAGCCCCAGACCAGGGTTTGCCAGATGGATCCTGGTCAGGGTGCATGCAGGAGTCTGTCTCACTCTCTCCCCTCCTCTCATTGAAAAAAATAATAAAATAAAAAAGAAATACATTTAAAAAGAAATAAAACACAGAACTCCCTCGTCTACTGACACGTCAGGGGGTCCCCAAGGTTTGGCTCAACTAGCTCTGCATCCTACTGTTCTCTCACCCTCACCCTGCGCTGTGGTCAGACGGGTTAGTTCATGGTCCCCGAGGAAAATGCGTGGTTCGCCGCGGCCCTGGTGTCCTCCCCTGAAGTGCCTCTGTCACCTCCCCAGGCATGGCCCGCCTGCCCTGGGCAGCTCATCGCTGGCTCTTGAGAACCCCGTGTGCCCCCAGCCTGAGAAACCCCAGGGCCCGCGGCTCACCCCACCCTGGCGCCCTTTGTCGTCTTCCTTGCCTACGCTGTGCGGGCGATCTCTCTCACGCCCCTACTTTAGTTCCTGAACGGATGGACGGCGGCTTACTTGCCACTTCGTAAGCTCTCCGTCTACAGCGAGAGTTCAATATACCTGAATGAACCAGTGTTTCTCATACACAGTGGCCGCCGACGCCCTAGCAGGAAGCAATTCCCACACCGATGACGATGACCACGCCCTTCTGGGTCCTGGCATTTTCATCCAACAGTAGTAACTCCCCGGGCACCCCCCACCCAGGCGCCGGGCCTGTTGTCTGTTTTACACCTCGACCCTGTGAACCGGCTTCGGTTATCATCCCCTGTTATAGACGACGACAGGAAGGCTCAGAGAGGTGAAGGAACCCGCACCAGGTCACACAGCGAGTGGATGGCAGAACCCAGATGGAGTTCAGACTAAGTCTCGGCCCTTGGAGTTCACGGCCCTATCCAGGACACAACGCTGATGCTGCTGACTTTTTCCTGCTTTCCTTACTGACTCGAAGAATGAAGAAAAATAGTCGTAGGAAATGCTCTAACTGCTCTCCGTGAACATTCATATAAAAGGCTGAAAACCATCCTGCTTCAGGAAGCCCTTTCGGACCAGCAGAAATGTCCATAGATTCCGCGGTTTTTCTTCTTTTAAAATTCGGCAATGAGGAAACAACAGAAACAGTAGCAATCTCCGAGAAATAGCCAGGTGGATGACAATCACTGAAAAAGTCAGTGTGGTTGGGAAAGCGTGGCTGTAATCCATCATCAAGTCCTTAACTGGGCAGGTCACGGTGGGTGACCATGCCCCAGGCCTGTAACTTCTTCAGTGAGAGGTGTCTAAAGGTCAGGGTGGGTGGTCATGCCCCAGGCCTGTAACTTCTTCAGTGAGAGGTGTCTAAAGGTCAGGGTGGGTGACCATGCCCCAGGCCTGTAACTTCTTCAGTGAGAGGTGTCTAAGGGTCAGGGTGGGTGGTCATGCCCCAGGCCTGAAACTTCTTCAGTGAGAGGTGTCTAAAGGTCAGGGTGGGTGGTCATGCCCCAGGCCTGAAACTTCTTCAGTGAGAGGTGTCTAGAGGTCAGGGTGGGTGGTCATGCCCCAGGCCTGTAACTTCTTCAGTGAGAGGTGTCTAAAGGTCAGGGTGGGTGGTCATGCCCCAGGCCTGAAACTTCTTCAGTGAGAGGTGTCTAGAGGTCAGGGTGGGTGGTCGTGCCCCAGGCCTGTAACTTCTTCAGTGAGAGGTGTCTAAGGGTCAGGGTGGGTGGTCATGCCCCAGGCCTGAAACTTCTTCAGTGAGAGGTGTCTAAAGGTCAGGGTGGGTGGTCATGCCCCAGGCCTGAAACTTCTTCAGTGAGAGGTGTCTAGAGGTCAGGGTGGGTGGTCGTGCCCCAGGCCTGTAACTTCTTCAGTGAGAGGTGTCTAAAGGTCAGGGTGGGTGGTCATGCCCCAGGCCTGAAACTTCTTCAGTGAGAGGTGTCTAGAGGTCAGGGTGGGTGGTCGTGCCCCAGGCCTGTAACTTCTTCAGTGAGAGGTGTCTAAAGGTCACGGTGGGTGACCATGCCCCAGGCCTGTAACTTCTTCAGTGAGAGGTGTCTAAGGGTCAGGGTGGGTGGTCATGCCCCAGGCCTGAAACTTCTTCAGTGAGAGGTGTCTAAAGGTCAGGGTGGGTGGTCATGCCCCAGGCCTGAAACTTCTTCAGTGAGAGGTGTCTAGAGGTCAGGGTGGGTGGTCGTGCCCCAGGCCTGTAACTTCTTCAGTGAGAGGTGTCTAAAGGTCAGGCTGGGTGGTCATGCCCCAGGCCTGTAACTTCTTCAGTGAGAGGTGTCTAAAGGTCAGGGTGGGTGGTCATGCCCCAGGCCTGAAACTTCTTCAGTGAGAGGTGTCTAAGCAAACTTTGCCCCTTGTTTCTGTGCATCTAGGTTAAGGCACCTTGGAAATAAGCATGACCGCTCTCAACACAGCGCGTGGCGTCCTGTAACCTGGTTCCCACCCTGCCTTCCCTCACCTCCACCTCATCTTCCTTATGGTCTCTTCTTAATTCCCAATGCCTAAAAGAAGCTGCAAAACTGTCACTCTCCGGAGCGTCTGAGGTCTCGTTTCCTGGCAACTGTCATCAGTGTTAGCTCCAGTGGACTCATAAAAATCCTCTACAAGTCGACCCGAGGTAACGGAAGATGGGGAAGGAGGGACGCGGGCGGAAAGAGACAGTCGCTTTTTCTTGGATTTTATTTAAGCAATACTTAATACTTAGTTGTGAATGGTCGACTCCCGGGCACGATTTTAAGAGCCAGTTTCTTACAAAAATTGTATTTGTCCATGAATTTCCTAGGAACATTCTTTCGTGGTGAGACAGGTGGCTTTTGCTCTTCAAACTTGTAAGAGAGACTCTTTGCTTACACGACCCTGTTGTCCTGGGACAGACACACCAAGCGTCACAACGTCCCGCCACCTGGAAGGAAGCCCAGCGCCCACCCCCAGGGAACCATCCCGCAGTCAGACCGTGGTTTCTCTTTTCACAACCAGGTGGCCGTGGAGGTTTTTTTTTTGTTTTTTGTTTTTGTTTTTTTGTATTTTTCTGAAGCTAGAAACAGGGAGAGACAGTCAGACAGACTCCTGCATGCGCCCGACCGGGATCCAACGGCACGCCCACCAGGGGGCGACACTCTGCCCCTCCGGGGCATCGCTCTATCGCGACCAGAGCCACTCTAGCGCCTGGGGCAGAGGCCAAGGAGCCATCCCCAGCACCCGGGCCATCTTTGCTCCAATGGAGCCTTGGCTGCGGGAGGGGAAGAGAGAGACAGAGAGGAAGGAGAGGGGGAGGGGTGGAGAAGCAGATGGGCGCTTCTCCTGTGTGCCCTGGCCGGGAATCGAACCCGGGACTCCTGCACGCCAGGCCGACGCTCTACCACTGAGCCAACCGGCCAGGGCCCTTGGAGTTTTTTTTTATTAATCTAATAACACTGCTCGTTATTTCTTGATGATGATTATCTAACAGCTCATTTGTTTTTATTTGGAAAATCATTTTTAACTAGATATTCACTATAATAAAATTAAAATACAGCTCAATCTTTGCTAATGGGTGGGCATTCTTCATATTAAGAAAAAAAAATCTATTTCTATGGCATTACAAAGACAGTGAGTTCCAGGATTATTTTTCAGCGAAGTCAGAGACATCCAGCGACGGTCCCTCCTTGGGCCGGATTCCCGGCGATGTCGTTATGTCTTTTCTTTTAGAACGCTGGTTCGACTTTTAAAGTGGGGCAGTCCATCCTTGTGTGATGTGAGAGAGTTCTCTTTCGGTCTAACTCTCGTCTTCTTTCTGATCGCCCAGGTGTTCCATCAAAAAGTGCTCCGTGAACCAGTTTTAAAGTGAAAGTAAAATGAAATTGAAATGAAAAATGCAGTGTGTCGAGGGTTGAGACTGATGACAACCAATGACACTGAAGCAGTAATCGATGACACACCCCAACACGGCTTCACCGGTCAATTTCCCCAAACAGTTCAAGAAGAAGGCTCACCGAGCTGGCTTCAGCAGCACGTCCGCAGTAAGAAGAACTAACGCCTATCCTTTTCAAACTATTCCAGAAACTCAAAAGGAGGAAAGACCCCCAAGCTCATTTTCCAAGGCAAATATTACCCTACTTTCAAAACCAGATAAAGACACCACAAAGAAAGAAAATTATAGGCCAATATGCCCAATAGACATAGAGGCGAAAATCTTCAACAAAATGTTAACAAACCAAATTCAGCAATAATATTAAAAAGATCATACACCATGATCAAGAGGGATTTAGTCCTGGGATGGGAGCTTGGTTCAATGTTCACAAATCAGTTAGCGGGAAAAATGAAGGATAAAAAATCACATGTTCATATCAATAGATACAGAAGAAACATCTGACGGAACCCAACACCCATTTATAATAAAAAACCTCTCAAAAAAGTGGAAGCAGAGAAAACAAACCTCAACATAATAAACCCACAACTAACATCACACTCAACGGGGAAAAGCTAGAAGATCAGGAACAAAGCAAGCATGTCCACTTTCACCACTTGTGTTTAACAGAATAGTGGAAGTCCTAGCCACAGCAATCAAACAAGAAGAAGAAATAAAAGGCATCCAAGTTGGAAAGGAAGAAATAAAACTATCATTATTTGCAAATGACATAGTACTATGTAGACAGAATCCTAAAGATCCCACCAAAAGAACTACTGGAACTAATAAATAAATTCAGTAAGGTAGCAGTCTACAAAATGAATACTCAGGAACTGGTTGAATTTTTATACACCAATGAGGAACTATAAGAAAACAAAATTAGGCCCTGGCCGATTGGCTCAGCGGTAGAGCATCGACCTGGTGTGTGGAAGTCACAGGTTCTATCTCCAGTCAGGGCACACAGGAGAAGAGACCATCTGCTTCTCTCCTCCTCCCTCTTCCCCTTCTCTCTCTCTTCTTCTCTCACAGCCAGTGGCGTGATTGGTTCAAGCATCAGCCCCAGGCACTGAGGAGAGCTTGGTTGATTTCAGCATTAGGCCCAGACGGGGGTTGCTCGGTGGATCCCGGTTGGGGCACATGTTGGAGTCCGTCTAACTCCCCTTCTCTCACTTAAAAAAATATTAATTGTATCAAAAAGAAAATAAAACACCTACAAATAAATTTAACTAAGGAAGTGAAAGAACTATACTCAAAAAATTATAAGACACTGAAGAAAGAAATGGAAGAAGATACAAATAAACAGAAGCATATACTGTGCTCATAGATAGGAAGAATTAACATCGTTAAAAAGTCCATGCTACCAGAGACAATCTATAGACTCAATGCAATTGCTATCAAAATACCCAGGGCATTTTCCACAGAACTAAACAAATAATCTTACAATTTATATAAAACCACAGAAAAACCCAAATAGCCACAGCAATCTTGAGAAAGAAGAACAAAGTTGGAGGTATGATGCTACCTGATAGCAAAATAAACTACAAGGCTCTAGTCATCAAACAGCATGGTCCCGGCGTGGAAACAGACACACAGACAGCGGGACAGAATAGAGAGCCCAGAAATAAGCCCACGTCTTCATGCTCAACTAATCTACGACAAAGGAGGCAAGAACATACAGTGGAGTAAAGACAGTCTCTTCAATAAATGGGGGAAATTAGACAAATACATGCAAAAACATGAAACTAGACCACCTTCTTACACCACATATAAGAATAAATTCAAAATAGAATGAAGACCTAAATGTAAGACTCAAAACCAGAACACTCTAGAAGAAAACATAGACAGTACACTGACATTGTTCTTAGTAATATTTTTTCCAATGCATCTCCTTGGGCAAGGGAAACAAAAGAAAAATAGTCAAAATATAAAAGCAACCTGAGTGTCTATCAATGGTCTACTGGATAAAGAAGAGTTGGCATATATACACAATGCAATATTACTGGGCTATAAAGAGGAATGCAGTCTTACCATCTGCAACAGTGTGGATGGATATTTCCGATGGCTTTAGGTGACCCCTGTGTTTTGGTCGTTTGACCCCTGCCGGGGTCGCGACCCACAGGTTGAGAACCGCTGACCTAGAGGGTAGTGTGCTAAATGAAGTAAGTCAGACAGAGGGAGACCAATACCGTACGGTGTCACTTATCCGTGGAATCTAAAGGACAGTATAAACGGACAAACAGAACAGAAACAGACTCGTAGACACAGAGAGCAGACTGACAGCTGCCAGAGGGGAGGGGTTGGGGGGCTGGGTGACAAAGGCGAAGGGACTGAGAAGCACAGATCGGTGGTTACAAAATAGCTATGAGGATGTAACCGTGCAGCACAGAGAGTGTGTTCAGTAACATTGTAATAACTATGTATGTTCAATAACATTGTAATAACTATGTATGTTCAATAACATTGTAATAACTATGTATGTTCAGTAACATTGTAATAACTATGTATGTTCAATAACATTGTAATAACTATGTATGTTCAATAATGTAATAACTATGTATGTTCAATAACATTGTAATAACTATGTATGTTCAATAACATTGTAATAACTATGTATGGCGCCAGATGGGTGCTTGAATTATGGGGGCGGTCATTTCATAAATTATACTGTTGTCTAACCACTATGCTGCCAACCTGAAACTAATATAATATACTAACTAAATGTCTGACCAGGAGCCTGACCAGGCGGTGGCACAGTGGATAGAGCATTGGACTGGGATGCAGAGGACCCAGGTTTGAGACCACGAGGTTGCCAGCTTGAGCGCAGGCTCATCTGGCTTGAGCAAAAAGCTCACCCGCTTAGACCCAAGGCCGCTGGCTTGAGCAAGGGGTTACTCAGTCTGCTGAAGGCCCACGGTCAAGACACATATGAGAAAGCAGTCAATGAACAACTAAGGTGTCACAATGCGCAATGAAAAACTAATGATTGATGCTTCTCATCTCTCCGTTCCTGTCTGTCTGTCCCTATCTATTCCTCTCTCTGACTCTCTCTCTGTCTCTGTAAAAAATAAATAAATAAATAAATAAATAAATAAAAATAAATAAATTAAATGTATGACCAGGAGGTGGTGTAGTGGATAGAATGTTGGCCTGGAACACTGAGGATCCAGGTTCAAAACCCGAGGTCACCAGCTTGAGCGTGGGATCATAGATATGACCCCATGGTCACTGGCTTGAGACCAAAGGTCGCTGGCTTGAAGCCCAAGGTCACTGGCTTGAGCAAGGGGTCAATGAGTTGCTGGAGTCCCCCCCCCTCCCATCAAGGCACATATGAGAAAGCAATTAATGAACAACTAAGGTGCCACAGCTATGAGGTGATGCTTCTTATCTCTTTCCTTTCCTGTCTGTCCCTGTCTCTCTCTCTCTCTCTCTCTCTCTCACTTGTTAAAAATAAAAATAATAATAATAACATACTAATAAAACTAATATAATTGAATGTCAACTGTAATTGAAAGAGGACAGAGGGAAAGGGGATGAAGGGGGAGGGCACTGTGGGGAGGGGGGAAGGGAGATGTTGAGGGGAATATAGGGGAGGGGGGTGCATTCGGGGCAACACTAGAATCTATGTAAACAAAAGAAATTAAAATCAATTAAAAATGATTTTTAAAAAAGAAAACTATTAAGTGCTTAGACAGTGGTTCTCAAACTTTTTGCAGTCGGGGCACATTTAAAATTCTACAATTGTAGGTGTACTATATGCAAATTTCTGAGAAATATGTTATAATAATTAAGTCAAATATTAGAGAAAAAATATAAAGTCCAAGCGTGTTTTATGGTAATTAAATGAAATAAATATGACAAAATTAAATTTATTCTGACATTAAAAAACATTTTTATGTTACGTTTTTTGAGTTATGCTTTTTAGAATTTGTAAAAAAGGGGTTAAAAAATTAAAAAATGATGACCTGTGGTGGCACAGTGGATAAAGCGTTGACCTGGAAATGCTGAGGTTGCCGGTTCGAAACCCTGGGCTTGCCTGGTCAAGGCACATATGGGAGTTGATGCTTCCAGCTCCTCCCCCCTACTCTCAGTCTCTCCTCCCCCCCTCTCCTCTCTAAAAATGAATTTAAAAAAAATTAAAAAATGACAAAAATTATCTTTATATATATAGAGATAGATAGATAGATACATTCTTAGTAAGATTTAGTAAATTCGGCAGGTTCTGGCATGAATGTGTTAAGTTTCTTCATTCTTGTGTTTATGAGAAACATGAGCCTAATCTGTCCTAGTGATTTCTGCAATGTTTGGGCATATATTTGAAAGGCAAACTCTCATTTCCTCATCAATACATTGAAAAATTCCTCTCTTTTTACTCTTAATTGTGTTGAGTGCAGAAAACTCCCACCATACATATCATCATAACTTTACACCAAACAAAGGATAGAAGAAACTTGCCTCCAGTCTTTCCGGGGAACATGGGGGGTAGTGTAAACAATCCAGCACCACAGCTGAACAGCCTTTTGCAACCTAGTCAGGCAAGTGAGGTAGAGGGTTGGGCAGACTATCAGCTTATAGCCAATTCCTCACACCTCTGTCCCCCCAAAATCTAAACTCCAAAAACCCTGTTGGTTTTTTGGTCCCCAACAGGCACATATTTCTCTGGAATACCATGGGGTACACCTGGGAATCTTCTAGGGCACCCTGGTGCACCCTGGCGCACACTTTGAGAACCACTGGCTTAGAAACTGTCCCAGCACACGCCCTCCCCCCCCCACTCCACTTCCTCAGCTTTTGTGGCTCTCCAGAGCTGCTCCCTGAACTCCCCTCTGAGAGCAGAGGTGGCAGCAGAGCTGGGCATAGGTGGCATCTGGACAGACCTGAACACCTACCCCCAAGCATGAGCCACTCTTCGAGTGTGGGGGTCCCAGTTCTGAATGATACCCCAGGACATTCAGGCAGACGGACTGACCAGCCAGCTGAATGACTGACAGATCTGTCCCATCCTTTGCCCATCCTAACTTTTCACCACCTTACACCATTCCCCTGCTGAGATGCAAATATCTCTTACTGGAAATCTTGGGGGCAGATATTATGTCATTCATTCATTCATTCATGCCACCGATACTAGTGGTGCGCCTGCTGTGTGCCCAGCACTTGGCTAGGCTCTGAGGATAGGGCGCCCACAAAGAGCTCGTTCCCTCAGCGGGGTTACAGCCGCACGTAGAGGAAGCCACGGGTATAAGAGCAAGGACTCTAAGTGATGGAGGTGCGGGTGTAACAGTGTGTACTGAGCACAGCGGGGGAGATAAAGGAGTCGGTTTTAACTGAGGCAAGAAGCCAAAGACGCTCAGATCAGTGGTGCTTAACGTGAGTCTTGAAAGAGGAGGAGGCATTTGCCAGTAGAGGGGGGTGGGAGGGGCGGCAGGAAGGGTGGGGGAGGGGGAGAGGTGCGGGTTCAGGGGTGGGGTGGGGGTGAGGGGGCACGGTGTGGGGGTGGGGGGCAGCCCCTGGCAGAGGACGCAGCAGGAGCTTGCCTGTTCGGTTGAATGTGACAGAAACCTGACCCCAACTGGTTTGAGCAGAAAGGGAATGTGTTGAGGAACCGAGTGAGACGACCAACAGTCCGAGGATGGATGTGTCTCGTGTGGGCGCACTCAGGGCCTCAGCACTGCCCGTGGGACGCGGTTTCCTCCCAGTGCCCTCTGAGACGGCCTCGGGAGTGTCCGGATGGTGGCCGCGGCTCCAACACTGCAGCCACTCAGGTTCCAGCGTCAGGAGACAAAGTGTCACCCTGTCCCACTCTTCTCAGAAGTGACTCGTCCTCCAGAAATGTCTCGGGACGCCCCGTTGGCCCTGGGAAGGGTGCAGTCCTGGCTCATCCCTGAAGACATCACTGCGGCCAGGGGAGCGTGAGCCTCTGAGAAACCGGCCTGACTCATCGCTCCCCGGGGAGCCAGGGTGGAGCTGTCCTCACTCACCAGCACAGCCACAGCCGGACGGAGCATCGAGATGGACCGTCCAGGCCCTGATGTCTCAGGAGAGGGAGGTGGACAACAGATGTCCATGCAGCACTAGGCCTGCAGAACACTGCTGGTCCATGTCACTCTGACCAGGAACCTGTGGCCAAGCGGTCCGACACCACAGAGCCCCCCGCGGACCAGCACCAAGTCAGAACCTCGGGAAGGCTGGATCTCTGGGCATCACCCCCGGGAGCAGTCCGCTTCTCTGCAGTCCACACCCTGGGAAAGGTTTTCTCCTCACCTGCATTCAACCGGAGAGTCCCTGCCTCCAGAGCAGCTGGAGAGCCTGTGGCCACAGAGGTTCCTGGGGCCACAGGGGACACCTGGCTGGCCCACGAGAGAGGACACACCCTTCCCTTCGGTCCTCCCCTCCCCTCCCCACCCCTTCGTCCACCGCAGCCAGGCCATGGGCAGTGTCCCCTCAGCTTGTCACCTTTACTTCCCCTTCCCGCCGTCTCTAACGGAGCAGGAGTCCTGCAGGCTCAGGGCCGGGAGCCCAGCTTCGGGTCTATGCAGCGGCCTCGCTCCTGGATCTCAGAACCATGTCTTCTACCTGCTTGTTGCATGTGCCCACGGCGCTCACAGCGTAGTACCCGGGTCAGAAACGCAGCGGAAGGTGCCCACGGCACTCACAGCGTAGTACCCGGGTCAGAAACGCAGCGGAAGGTGCCCAGGGCGCTCACAGCGCAGTACCCGGGTCAGAAACGCAGCGGAAGGTGCCCAGGGCGCTCACAGCGCAGTACCCGGGTCAGAAACGCAGCGGAAGGTGCCCAGGGCGCTCACAGCGCAGTACCCGGGTCAGAAACGCAGCGGAAGGTGCCCACGGCGCTCACAGAGCAGTACCCGGGTCAGAAACGCAGCGGAAGGTGCCCACGGCGCTCACAGCGCAGTACCCGGGTCAGAAACGCAGCGGAAGGTGCCCACGGCGCTCACAGCGTAGTACCCGGGTCAGAAACGCAGCGGAAGGTGCCCACGGCGCTCACAGCGCAGTACCCGGGTCAGAAACGCAGCGGAAGGTGCCCACGGCGCTCACAGAGCAGTACCCGGGTCAGAAACGCAGCGGAAGGTGCCCACGGCGCTCACAGCGCAGTACCCGGGTCAGAAACGCAGCGGAAGGTGCCCACGGCGCTCACAGCGCAGTACCCGGGTCAGAAACGCAGCGGAAGGTGCCCAGGGCGCTCACAGCGCAGTACCTGGGTCAGAAACGCAGCGGAAGGTGTCCACGGCGCTCACAGTGCAGTACCGGGAAGGACCTGCATTAGGCACTTAGTCTTCTAAAGTGAGACGCTGGCCATTCTTCCGGAAAAGCTCTCCTTGAAACAGCTTCTGCCGTTCTCGTAAGGGTAACGTGAACTACCTGCTATTTTTAAATGCTTCTCTTTTACTGTCTGAGCCGGCCAGAGTGGACTCCTCCGCTGTTTGCCCGAGCAGCCTAACCGGTACAGCCCCCTCCAACGTCTTATTCTTGGGAGGAAGTAGGGGAGGTCTAGGTGCTAATGTGTGTTTACAAACATCAGAATACAGTGAGCCCTTCATTCTAAATATGCTTCTTGGCAAGAGTATCTACTCATGGATCTGTGCACAAAAACTCAAAGTCCACGAGGAGTTCCTAAATATGGATAGTATCTAAAAAGCTGACTTCAGTTCCTAAAAAGATTTAAAATGGACCTGCCTCATGACTCGGCAATTCCACACCCAGGGCTTTACCTGAAGAAACCTGAATTAGTGCTCACTGCACCCTATGTTCACTGCAGCCTTACTCACAACAGCCGAGCTCTGGAGGCAGCCCAAGTGCCCGTCAGTAGACGAGTGGATACACAAGCTGTAGCACGTCCATACAGTGGATGACCACTCGGCCATAGAAGCAAAGAAGGAAATGTTACCATTGTGGCAGCATGCATGGGCCTGGGGGCCTTGTGTTCAGTGAAGTAAGTCGGTCAGAGAGAGACAAGTAACCTATGATTTCACTGGTATGTGGACTCTAAACAACCAGATAAATGATCACACAAAACCGAAGCAGACTCACAGAGACAGAGAGAGAACCGGTAGCTGTGGAGATGGGTGGAAAAGGTTCAAGGACCCGTGGTGGCGCAGTGGATAAAGCGTCGACCTGGGACGCTGAGGTCACTGGTTCGAAACCCGGGGCTTGCCCGGTCAAGGCACATACGAGAAGCAACTATTACAAATTGATGCTTCCTGCTTCGCCTCCATTCCCTTCCTCTTTCTCTCTCTCTAAAAAAAATCAATAAATAAAATCTTTAAAAAAATTAAAAAATATATATAAATGGGTAAAATTACACAATAGTCATGGGGATGTGACATACAGCACAGGGAATAGAGTCAGTAATATTCTAATAACTACGTGTGGTGTCAGATGGGTACTAGAGTTACTGGGGTGATCACGTCCTCACTAGGTTACATCACGTCCAATCGCTGGGTATACACGTGAAACTGATGTAACATTGTATGTCAACTATAACTGAAAAAATTTTAAAAAACATTTAAAAAAATTTCAGAAAAGGCAGTTCCATTACTAAGGCCTCATCACTATTGTAACCTGACCCCAGGGTCTCCTCCCAGATAAAAGGGCGTGGGGAATCTCCCATCAGACAGTTCTACAGACATACAGACGTCACGGAAGTGTCGCAAACACAGCACTGTCGCTCACTGGGCCTGCATAAAGGAATTCCTACACTCCAGGAACTGCCTTCCAGATCCTTCTCCTGCCTGTCACACGCTTCTAACACTTGTGAATCAAGAGATACATGCGTGGCAGCTGGGGCCCTACCCTGTTCACGCGCGGACCACGCCCGAGGTCCAGAGATGGCTCCTGCCTTTAAAAGAACAAGGAGGGCTGGCTAGCAGGGGTGCGGCCCCTCCCTCTCCCCCTCAGTCTGACCCCCTGCCCTGGACGGGCTGCTGCTGCTCCGGCACCTCTCAAGATAATTGGAGACTGTCATCTGAGATGAATCGTGTTGAGGAAAAGGCCAGTGAAAATGGACTTCAAAGAGGCTTCGAATGTTCACTGGAGAGATATTCTCCAGGATTTTATCTTCAAAAATGAAACTGGAAATTCAAAAATTAAATTTATGTTGCAGTGAACAAAACATCATTCCTATGGGCCACTCGGTGCCGTTCTCACGATGAGCAGAGCGGGCGACTCCGTGGGCATGAGAGCCTCCTTTTCCTACAAAAATGCGTTCCAGCAAAATAAGAACATCCCTCCCCTTCACTTTTGACTTCTATAATATTTTTTTTCTTTCTTTTATTGATTTTAATTTGTTGTTCACATAGTTACAAGTGTACCCCCGAACAGATCTCCGTCTCCCCCCCCCTTGTTCTCCTTGATACTTTGGCCCCTCCCCCCACCCCCTTCCCCCCTTCCCTCCCTGGTTTATTATCCTGCTCCCTCTCTCTCTCTGTGATGAGTCTATACTTTCACCAATGTCTTTCTTTGTTCTATAGTATTCATAATGTAGAAGATCGCCTTTGAAAAAAAAATACTGTGGGCCCCCCTTTCTTTTTTTATTTACTCACTGGCTTTTCTTTCATATTTTGGCATTAAAAATCATTCTTCTTTGGAAGGAATTTCCGGTCAGCAAGCTTTTTTTTTGGTTTCTTTCCTTTGGCTGTCCACTGGAGGGACTCGTCCAGGTCTTCACGTGTCAAGAGAGCCTTCGTTGCCCATGTCTTCCCACACCACTGGCGCCCGTTTCATGAAGCCATCCTTGAGCCACCGCCACGGCTCGAGTGGGCACTGGATTCACAGCATCTTTTCGGGTGTTTACAAAGATGAGGGACTGACCAGAGACGGACCGACGGGGATGTTGACACATTGGGCCTCGCTGGATGTGCTAAGAATAGGCAGCAAGGTGTGTCTGACGCGGTACAATTTTTGTAAGCGGTCAGCCCGCTGGGGGATATTTTCGTATTCCCATGACTGGTTCTCTGTGCTGCCTGGTGGGCAGGAGGGACGGGGTACTATATGCTTTGGGTCACGAGGATCGTTTCACCAACCGCGCTGCTTCTCCACGGAGACCCACCCACCGGGTCGCTGTCCCGGCTCCCTCGCCCCTTCCTGTGGCTCCCTGCCCACATCAGGGCTGCTGGGCTCGAGTGCAGAAACGGGTTTCCCGGGAGTGGACCTGACACACACTTTCAGAGTCCACTTGAGCCTGTCTCGGTTTGAACACATTAAGCTTCTCAGGACATTTAAGGTTTAGAGAATTCTGTTCAGAACAGTGGCTTCACACATCTAATGTGTGTTTCTAAGACCCAATCATATGTGTTCTAGTAAACTTTTTTAACATCACACCATGACATCGACGTCTCTCTGTGTGTCCCAACAACAACAGAGCCACCAGTGTAGGGACCCCAGCTCTCTGGTGAGGACATGAACACAGACGCAAGTCCGTAACTTAAGAAGTACCATTGTGTATTTATGCTCAAAACAGTTTTCTATTCATTTAGCTGTGTTTAATATTTTTGTCTTTTAGTTTTAAAATTTGAAAACTTTTAGCTTACTCCTAAGAATGAAGTACATATTTTCTGGCTATGATAACTTCAAATCATTACCAGAAAGTGAGTTGAGCAATATTTTCACTTTATAATTTAAAATAGGACTTTTCAAACATAAGACTTTTTAAATAAAATGTCATCTAAAACATTTATGTGGTTGGATGGCAGATTCTTGAAATGTGTGCCAAATAAACAAACATTTATTTTGCTCTTTGCTTGTTTTAAAGCGATATTTATTGGGTTGAGAGAACATGTTTCAGGATATAAAGTAGTTTGCCAAATTCTGTAATCCCTTTTTTTAAAAAAAATGTTGCACAGGGTGTGGTGCCTTTAGAAAAATTTTGAGAAGTTGTAGTTCTCGGTTTTTTCCTTCTCTTTTTTCAGAAATAGTAAAATAATGCAAACTCCACAGAGAACTATTAGTTCCTACTATAGGCTGATGGGCTTCCTCACTATTAAAAGTCAAATTATTCCCTGCAGCTAGTTGTTACTACTTTCCCCCAGGAGTGGCTATGCTGTTAACTCATTATTAGAAATGGAGTCTTGATACCGACTAATTTAATGTTGTGTTTTTGTTTTTTTGAGGGGTTTTTGTTGGTTGTTTTGTTTTTTTACTTAGAAAGGTGTCAACATTCAGCTACATCCCTCTTGCAGTGGTATGGTTGTTGAAAATCTCAATAAACCCACTGTCTTCTTGTATTTCTTTTATTAATCCCTAGTTACTGGGAAGCACTCAACAAATTAAAGATTTAGAATTGTTTTGCTGGTCCCGGTCGGCTGGCCCACTCCGCTGGCCAGAGGTCCCGGGTTCCACCCTCTGTCAGAAACAAAGAGTTGATGCTTCTCTCTGTCTCTCTCTCTCCTCAATGGAAAAGTTTTAAACATTTTTGAAAAATAAAGTTATTTTTCTATAATTAGAGGAAAGCCTTGATCTCACAAAGCTGGAGTTGCTGTTCTTAGAAAAACAAATTCTCTGTGAATCTTAACTTATCCTTTTCAGAGATGATTGCAAAGAAAAACACATTTTCCGAACTTGAGAGGTTGGGACGCAATGGTTCTGCCTCTGTCTCCTCACCTGACACAGTTAGTGACACAATGTCTCAGTGGCTGAAAATGCACGCCTGGCGCCTGCGCGGAACCCCTCCGTATTCTCACACACCAGCGACACAGGGAAGAACCTCCAGACGAGATATTCAAGAAAGACAATGAGAGCAGGGGCAAAAACAGGAGAAGCTCTCTTCTGTGTCCCCTTTCTTGCCTTAGGTGTGGGTGTTTGAAGGAGACAGAAATAAGGAATCCAGGTTTTTCAGCAAGCGCTCATACTTGTTTAAAAAGCCACTAGGGAAAAACACTTCCCAAAGCAAACCCTGACCCTACCACACCCCACACCCCACACCCCATGACCGTCTGTGGGTCCTGGAGGAAGCCAGGTCACGCTTGGGTACCAAGGGGCGGCGGTGGGGGGGCGGGGCGGGGGTCACCCGTACTCCCTGTCCCCACAGGCCCCTGCAGGTGGGTGGGACCGGACTGTGGGTCCCAGGTGCGGGGAGGAGACGCCCGCCTGCCCCCGGAGAGGAGAGGAGGCGCTCCTGCCCGGGGCCGCCCCTCCCGCCGCCGAGAACAAACGGGATATTCAGCCGAGGCCAGTGGCTGCCAGCAACTCCTCGGGGAAATGAAACGTCGAGTCAGGCTGCACCGTGAGCGCCTTTAAAAGCGCCCGGACACCGCTGGACGCGCACACGCGGATACCTGGCTGCCCGCGGCCGCACGCGCGTGTGTGTGTGCGCGCGTGTGAGTGAGAGCGCGCGCCGCGTGTCCGAGCCGGGGCGCAGCAGAGTCCGAGTCCGCACTGTGCGCGGGGAGGCGGGCGAGCCGAGGGCGTCTGTCTCCACGGCCATGAGCGGTGCGCGCGCCTGGGCGGTGCTCGGCCTGCTGCTGGCGGCCCGGCTGTCGCGGCAGCAGCCCCCGGAGAGGTAATGCTCCCCGCCGGATCCCTCCTCCTTTTCTCTCTCCTCCTCCTCCCCCCGGGGCAGCCCTGCAGCCTCGCGCGCGCAGCTCTGTGCAGTCCACTCCGTGCGTCCCGGGACCTGGTCCCGCACGCAGGCTGTCCCCAGGCCCCAGGTCCACACCGGGCCGCGGGGCTCCCGGCTGGCTGCGGCCCCCCGCCCTGGCCGCCGACTGGCCACTCGGCTGGACCGGCCACCACGTGGCGAGGGCGTCATCCGACCTGCGTCTTCCCTGCCCGCGTGTTTACGCGGACGGAGGGAAGCATTAGGGCCCACATGTGTGGACTCTGGTTGACTTCTGATTTTTCCCCGGGGAGAAAGACCGATGCCTACTAGGGGAAAACTCGCGTGAGGCCCAGCAAGCTGCTCCTATCCACTTAACTCTTCACCGACCTCTGAGCTGCCAGGCTGCCCCGGTACCTGGACCAGGGCACCCACCATGGCCAACTTGGGCATCTCCTCTAACACCTCCATCACTACAGACCTCCCTTTCCAGTGGGGGGGCTCTCCCAATGCCCAATGATTTTCAGAGAAAGAGAGGAGAATTAGGCATCTCTCCAAACCTGGGAAATTTCAACTTTTTTTTTGAATTAACCAATTGCTTGTCTACCTTTAAACCATGCACTTCACACAGCCTAGCTCTCATTTCTCTCACTGCCCCTCGCTGGGTGGGGACTGCGGGAGGGAGAGGGGGTGGGGGAGGTGGAGGAGGGGAGAAGGGAGATAGAAGGTGAAGGAAGGAGAACACACAATACAGTATACAGATGTGTTATAGAATTGTGCGCTTCAAACCTGTATAATTGCATTAGCCAGTAATTTTGATAAAAATTAAAATAAAAAAATAAAATTTTCATTTACTAGTAAGATACTTGGAGGACTTGGCTGCACCTGGATGGATGGATGGATGGATGGATCTGGTGTTATTATGATGGAGATAGGGAGCAACTGGACAGAGCGTGCTATCAGGCTATACTTGAAATCTCCTGAGAGCCAGCAAGCTTTCAGATCCCTTATTCGGTGCAGGCGTTTATTGATCCACACTCACTTCATCCATATTAATAGACGCCTTTCTCTCGTTGACGTGGCCCCCTCTCACTTCCCAGGCCCGGTTTCACGTGTGGCGGAGTCCTGACTGGAGAGTCTGGATTTCTCGGCAGTGAAGGTTTTCCTGGAGTGTACCCTCCCAACAGCAAATGCACTTGGAAAATCACAGTGAGCACATTTTCAAACGGTCCTCTCCTGGGAGTGGGTGCCCGGAACAATGGAAGACAGGCTGCTTTTTTCCCCCTGGGAGGTCAAGGTGCGGGTGAGGGGCCAATGTCTGAAGGTGAGATGTTGGATTTGCCGCAGCTATTTGGAGGTTTTATTATTAATAGAACTAGTGGCGCCCGGCATTAGCGATCGGAGAGCGTGCCAGACAGAGCTCGGAGGGATAAATCCTTAAAGCAGATGTGTTTCTGAGAACCCTGCGTTTCGTGGATTAAAAATTAAGGCTATTTTCAGTCAAAGGCCTGTGGCCCTGATTCTTAGAAGCTATTTGTTGCCTGTGCCTTGCATAACTGTCTCCCCCGGGGGAACAGAAGATCAAAGTCAGCGCTTACCCCTGACCACTTCGCATGCATTACAGAAAAAGGGGCAGGGGAGGGAGACAAAAAGTCCCAGTTAATGTCCCTGACTTGAAACCGCCAGTGAGAGCCATTAGAGAATGAGCATCGATTCCATTTATACGTGGAATCTGAAGGACAATATAAACGGACACACAGAACAGAAACAGACTCATAGACACAGAGAACAGCCTGGAGGTGGCCAGAGGGAGGGGGGGGGGCCGGGTGAAAAGGTGAAGGGATTAAGTACAAATTGGTAGTTACACAGTGTCACAGGGATATAAAGTGCAGCACAGGGAATGAAGTCAATAACGTTGTAGCAACTATGTAGGGTGCTGGGTGGGTGCTGGAAATATTGGGTGAATATTCTGTCAAATATCAGCTTGTCTAACCCCAGGCTCTATACTTGACACTAATATAATACAAAATAATATTGAATGGAACAAAAGTTAAATAAATTAGCAAAAAAAAAAAAAATGAGAATAATCATCAGAGGGACAAAGGCTAATAAAATGCCTGTGCTGGTTAGTAATGGCATAGATGATGCTGAGGATAGGACTCAGAGTTAAAGCCATCAGCTTTTCAGAAAAAGATGTTTGGATTTACAGTTAGCTAGATTGAGTCATCTTCCCCTGTCAGCAGAGTAGGGACTGTTTTCTTCTTCATTCTTTGGTTGTTGGGAAGCTGTTTGGTAATGGAACACCGTGGCTCACCGAGACATCCATTCACTCAGAATACGCCACCCACAGATTAGGATTTTTAAAAGCAGCTCTCTCCAACAGCAGCACTGTGTGCCAGACACTGTGCCAGGTAATGAACAAGGATAATCTCACTGAATGCTCCAGATCACTCTAAGAAAAGGGCATAATTATCCCCATTTTATAGAAGGGGAAGCAGAGGCCTAGAACAATTGGTATCAATCTATTTGACCAAACCTTTGGTAAGTCCAACTTTATGGAAAGTGAAACTTATTTTGCAATGAGGCATTCCCAACAAGGTCATTTGACAGACAGATGAGAGGGGTTCCCCTCCATAATATAAGCCCTGACTCTGAGTGAGAGGGGTTCCTCTTCATAATATAAGCCCTGACTCTGAGTGAGAGGGGTTCCCCTTCATAATATAAGCCCTGACTCTGAGTGAGAGGGGTTCCCCTCCATAATATAAGCCCTGGTTCTACGATATATTGATGCCCTCCCATCAGATATCAACGACCTGATGAGCTGGCACAGACTCCACCATGTTGCAGTGCCTGGGGCCAGGAGAGCATAAGTCATAGAAAATACTTTTGAAATACTGGTATTAGCATAAATGTGAAAGACGACTCAGAAACAAACATAAAGGTAACCTCACCAGTGGTGGCGCAGTGGATTGAGCACCGCCCCAGGATGCTGAGGGCCCCGGCTTCAAAACGCCAAGGTCCCTAGAGCGCGGGATTGCCAGCTTGAGCACAGGGTCGCCCCCTTGAGTGCAGGATGGTCAACATGACCCTGTGGTCGCTGGCTTGAAGCCCAAAGTCACTGACCTGAAGCCCCAGGTGGCTGGCTTGAGTTAGGGGTCCCTGGCTGGGCTTACGCACCCTCCCCTCACACACTTACGAAAAGCAATCAGTACACTAAAGTGAAGCAACGGTGAGTTGATGCTTCTCGTCTCTCTCCTTCCACTCGCTCCCCTGCTTGTCTCTTTCTTTCTCTTAAAAAAAAAAAAAAAAAAAGTAACCTGGTTTTCATATTATAGTTGAATTTCATTGGAATTAAATGGCTACAAGGTCAAAATGACCCAAGAAATTTTATGACTGAGAGGAATCCTGGCCCCCAACAAGGAGGAATTCACAGTTGGCTATTTATTTGGGGTGTTACGGGACACCCCTGTGTGGCGTCAGACTTGGATTAGGGGGGGCGGTGTCCAGTAAGGTTTTCCTTGGGAAAGAAGGGGGTGCCTCCAGAGAGGCCCGGCTGCCTCATTCTCCTGTGGGGGGCAGAGGAGGTGTAGATGCTTCGTTTGGACGCAGTGGAAGGCCTGTGGGCTCGGCAGTCACACCTCCGAGATCCACCTTCTCCTGTCACTCATCAGCCGTGTGACCAGGATGGATCTCTCCTAACCCTCCAGACTGTTGTGAAGATACAGGAAGATAGTGCAGGTAGAGCCCTTGTTGTGAAGATACAGGACTGCTGTGAAGATACAGGAAGATAGTGCAGGCAGAGCCCTTGTTGTGAAGATACAGGACTGCTGTGAAGATGCAAGAAGATAGTGCAGGTAGAGCCCTTGGGCTCAGGGCCTGGGATGCAGTGAGTGCTCAATACCTGCTCGCCATCACTGTTTGATTGCCATTATCCTCGTGATTGCTGGTGTTGAGTTGTCCTGTCTTCTGCCCCAACGTGGCAGGTCACTGCCCACTGCTACCCCTCACCACACTGGCCAGGCTGGGCTTGTTGGCATCAGCTCAGAGCAGTGCTGACCCTCAGGGAACAAGTGCATGGTCATCTATATCGAGGAAGACCTTCCTCCTGGGCTTGGGTCCCCAGCTGTAATCTTACTGGAGCGACTCGGTGTGAGCCGGGGCAGAGTCGGCTTCCAGAAACAGGGACCAGCAACAACAGCGGCTCCGGCAGAGGCTAAGTCCTCCCTCACATAAAGGACCGTGGAGGTAGGCAGCCACCCAGGAGTCGTGTGGCGGCTTCACAACCATTAGGCACCCAGTTATCTTTCTCCCCCCTCCCCCGCTCTGCACGCCCCCTCATGGTCCAAGATCTCTGCTCCTGTGCCAGCCATCACCTTCCTGTTCCAGCCGACTCCAAAGGGAACAGAGGCCAAACCTCCTCCCTTTAAAGACGTTGTGCAGAATTACATGCCACTTGCTCCTTACCTGTCACTGGCTGGTTCTTAGGTACGTGGCCACTGCTGGCAGCAAGGTGGCTGAGGGTCATGTCTTCTGTCACTGTGGAAAGAAGGGAAAATGAGCAGTGGACAGGCAGTCTTGGTGACATACTGATTTGGGGCATGAAATTGAGAAACAAATGCCAACCTTTTTGGGGAGAGGGGAATAAAGAGTTGTCTCTAGAAAGCGGGGCTAAGGTGGAAGAAATGACGCCCAGTTCGCTTTCCGAGTTAGAGGCTGTACGGTTTCGTCTCTGGGCCCGTGGAGTTGTTCCTGCCGCCAGGGGCTGCCTCTCTGGTGCCTGCGTTCGGGCAGCCACCATGGCTCCCGGAGGAGCCGGGCATGCTCTCTTGGTCTTCACGAGAGCCTCAGCAGAGCGTGTGCAAAGGCCCTGGGTGCCTCAAGGTTCCCTTGTGACACCACCTTTGTTTCTTTGTATTTCACAAGGAAGAGCACAGATTCGTTTGCGAAAACATCCGTGGCCCTCTGGTTTGTCGAAGAAGTGGACGGGAGCTCCCAGCTCCCGTGGACTGTAGCGGAGACGAAAGAACCGTGGTAGCGCTAACCCGGTAGCCCTGAGGCTTTTCACATTCACTCAGTGATGTGTGTCGAGCGCTGGGCACTGTTGGGCGGCAGAGGCAAACCAGGCCGCCAGGCGCTTTGCCTTCGTGCTGCTGGTTTGGGGGTAGACAGGCAATTGTTGTTTGAAAAACAACAACAAGAAGTCAAGTATTGATAAATTATAGAACTAGAATAGATATCACATCACAGACAGGACAGCGATGATGGGGGGGGGGAACAGAAAATAACAAGTGTTGGCAAAGATGTGCAGAAATTGGAACCTTTGTGCATTACTGGTAGGAATGTCAACCGTGCCACTGTGAAAACACTATGGCAGTTCCTCAAGAAATTAAATATGGAGGCCCTGGCTGGTTGGCTCAGTGGTAGAGCATCGGCCTGGCGTGCAGGAGTCCCAGGTTCGATTCCCGGCCAGGACACACAGGAGAGGCGCCCATCTGCTTCTCCACCCTTCCCCCTCTCCTTCCTCTCTGTCTCTCTCTTCCCCTCCTGCAGCCAAGGCTCCATTGGAGCAAAGTTGGCCCGGGCGCTGAGGACGGCTCCATGGCCTCTGCCTCAGGCACTAGAATAGCTCTGGTTGCAACAGAGCAACGCCCCAGATGGGCAGAGCATTGCCCCCTGGTGGGCATGCCGGGTGGATCCTGGTCGGGCGCATGCGGGAGTCTGTCTGACTGCCTCCCCGTTTCCAACTTCAAAAAGATACAAAAAAAAAAAAAAAAAGAAAGTAAATATTGAGTTGCCACATTACTAAGGCATTCCACATCTGGGTCGATTCCCACAGGAAGGGAAAGCAGGGACTTGAACAGGTATTTCTGTGTCTGTGTTCATAACATCATCACTCACAATAGGTACAAGACAGAGGCAATCCAGGTGTCTGTCCACAGAAGAATGGATAAACAAAATGTGGTACAGACATACAGGGAGCACTATTCAGCCTACAAAGTAGAGAAATTCTGACACATGCCCTCCACATGGATGAAGACATCCTACGTGACATAAGTTAATCACAAAACGGTCAGTACTGTAGGACTCCACTTAGATGGAGCACCGACAGCAGTCACATCATAGAGACAAAGTAGAGGGTGGTGGCCGAGGGCTGCGGGGAGCAAGAATGGGAGTTCGTGTCTGATGAGGACAGAGTTTCCGTCTGGGAAGATGAGAAAGTTCTGGAGGTGATGGTGATGGTCGCACAACAGCATGGATGTACTCATGTCTCAGGACTGCACATTTAAAAATGGTTGAAAGGGTTAGCTTGGTGACGTGTATTTTTTTAAATTTTTTTAAAATTTTTATTCCTGTATATTTTTTAAATTTATTTATTCATTTTAGAGAGGAGAGGGAGAGACAGAGAGAGAGAAGGGGGGGAGGAGCTGGAAGCATCAACTCCCATATGTGCCTTGACCAGGCAAGCCCAGGGTTTCGAACCGGCGACCTCAGCATTTCCAGGTCGACTCTTTATCCACTGCGCCACCACAGGTCAGGCATGGTGACATATATTTTATCATAATAAAAATATATTAAAAATAGGCCCTGGCCGATTGGCTCAGCGGTAGAGCGTCGGCCTGGCGTGCAGGGGACCCAGGTTCGATTCCTGGCCAGGGCACATAGGAGAAGCGCCCACTTGCTTCTCCACCCCCCCCCCCCTTCCTCTCTGTCTCTCTCTTCCCCTCCCGCAGCCAAGGCTCCATTGGAGCAAAGATGGCCCGGGCGCTGGGGATGGCTCCTTGGCCTCTGCCCCAGGCGCTAGAGTGGCTCTGGTCGCGGCAGAGTGACACCCCAGAGGGGCAGAGCATCGCCCCCTAGTGGGCAGAGCGTCGCCCCTGGTGGGCATGCCGGGTGGATCTCGGTCCGGCGCATGCGGGAGTCTGTCTGACTGTCTCTCCCCATTTCCGGCTTCAGAGAAATACAAAAAAAAAAAATATATATATATATATATATATATATATATATATATATTAAAAATAAAGTGATGGAGACCTGGCCAGTTGGCTCAGTAGTAGAGCATTGGCCCAGTGTGTGGAAGTCCCAGGTTCAATTCCTGGCCAGGGCACACAGGAGAAGCATCCATCTGCTTCTCCACCCCTCCCCCTCTCCTTTCTCTCTCTCTCTCTCTCTCTTCCCCTCCTGCAGCCAAGGCTCCATTGGAGCAAAGTTGGCCCGGGCACTGAGGACGACTCCATGGCCTCCGACTCAGGTGCTAGAATGGCTCCAGCCACAATGGAGCAACACCCCAGATGGGCAGAGCATCGACCCCTGGTGGGCATGCCAGGTGGATCCCGGTTGGGCACATGCGGGAGTCTGTCTGACTGCCTCCCCACTTCTCACTTCAGAAAAATACAAAAAAATAAAAATAAAGTGGTGGAATATTGTGCAAGTCCATTTACACGAAATGTCCAGAAAAGGAACCTATAGAAAGGGGAAAAGGAGATTGGTGGCTGCCTAGAGCAGGGGAGAGTTACAGGAATTAACAGGAAGTGGTCAGGTGGGATCTTATTGAGAGGATGGAAAGGTTTGAAAACTGACAGTGATGGTTATACAACTTGATGTACAAAAAATTACTAAATCATGCACTTGAAATGGGTGATTTTATAATTTGTAAAATATACCTCAAGAAAGTTGCAAAACACACACACACACACACACACACACGCACACAACATGGTGGCGGGATAGAGAGTGGCTATGGTGCTTCATTTAGGTGGGATTGTCTGGGAAGGCCACTCTGAGAAGGTGACATTTAAGTGGAGGCCTGAGGGACGAGGAGTTAGCCATGTGAAAGACTGGGGAGGAGCATTTTAGGCAGAGAGACCAGCAAGTGCAAAGGTCCTGAGGTGCAAAGAAACTTGATTTGTCTAAAGAACAGCCAGGCCAGCGTGGCTGGAACAAGGGGGACATGGGAGGAGAATGTAAACAGGTGAGCAGAGCCCTACAGGTCATGGTGAGGAGAACTTTGAATTTTAATGGAGCAGGAGTCCACTCGAGAGTCTTAAGCAGAGGACTGAGGTTACAGTGTAGTCCCCCTTTACACAAGGGGAATATGTCCCAAACCCCCAGTGGATGCCTGAATCCAGGGACATACTGAACCCTATCTATACTATCTTTCCCCCTATACATACATATATACATACATACATATATATACATATATACATATGATAAATTTTAATTTATAAATTAGACACAGCACTAGATGAACAATAACTAGTAATAAAAATAGAACAATTACAACACTATATTGTAATAGAAGTTATGTGAATGTGGTCTCTCAAAATATCTTACTGTATTGTATGTACAGTGTGATTGTTCTGGAAAAAGGGCTGACTCACGTCCTGGGTGGGATGGAGTGAGATTTCACCAGGCTACTCAGAAAGGCAAGCCATTTCAAACTTACGCATTGTGTATTTCTAGATTTTTCCATGTCCTATTCCGGGGCCATGGCTGACCATGGTTACGGGAGCCGTGGAAAGGGAAACCGTGGATAAGGGGTTCCTGCATCTGATTGGAAATACGGTCTGGCTGCTGAGTGGAGGAGGAACGCAGGGAGTGGAGAGTGGGAGCAGGGAGGCACCACATCAGTGGAGCTGGGGAGAGAGAGGAGGGTGGAGTGGACCCGGGCGGTAACGAGGGAGGCGAGTAAGCACGGAGTCCCGCGTGTTGACTCGGCAGCTCGGAGTGCAGCTCCGTCACCAGCCCAGGGGCCGGATGCACCCGGCTCCAGACAGGGCTGTGCTTCGAGTGTGTCCTCCTTCGAGGCTGTCAGGGGAAGCCCCCCCAACCCCGGGCTGGCAGAACCAGCCCATGTGTTTTCCTGCACCTGCAGTCAGTAAACCAGGATAGAGTGCCCACTGGGTGACTCAGCGTCGTTCTTATTAAAGCAACACAGAGACCCCTCCAGATGGACGGGTCGTAGCGTGCCCTCCAACTCGGGGTTCCCGTGGCTGGAGAGAAATACCCTCACAGTCCCTGCTTCCCATTCGATTCTTCCAGAGTGGAGGGGTGTCCCAGAAAGGTGGCTTCCACCACCACTTTGTTTTTACTCAACTCTGTCTTACCCGTGGGAGTGGAGGAGGGGGTGGGGGAGGGGGGTGAGGAAAGCCTGATTTCAGCGTCTGTACCTTTGAGAAGGATGAATGGTACCCGCACACTCAAACTCCCTAGCCAGTTGTGCTGGACCTTCTGGTACGGAAGTACAGGATACAGACTGGACATTCAGATCTGTCCTGCATGTCCACTAGCCAGCACTTTAACCTTTTCCTAGTGATTCCTTAGACTGCTGTACTGTCTACTACACCATTCACATGGGCTATCTAAATGTAAATGAATTAAAAAGTAAAAATGACAGATTTCAGTTCCTCGGCCACACCAGCCGCGTGTCAAGTGCTCAGTAGCTGCGTGTGCACAGTGCCATCCACATCAGCTAGCATAGAATACGGATACTTTCATCACAGAAATCTCCTCTGGACACGGCTGTTCTGGAGAAGTTTCGAGCTCCGTTTTCACTGGTGTCAAGGTGTCGAGGATGCGGATGCGCCGTGCTGCTTAGCGGACTTCCGCTTTGCACACAGGGAAGCTGACGCTTCTTCTGCATCGTTGTTGGAGCTGTGACTGGAATCCAGCCTCTGGACTCACTGCTATTTTTCTGGCCTCCAATTCTTGGTGACTCCATGTAGTCTCAGGTTTTACTCATTAATTTTGCTGTGTTCTCAAAAGTCAGAGATTAAATGAGGTAATGGAAGGGTGAAGAAACCATTAGATATTTTGTAATCCACGATGGGGTGGAGGGTTTCTTAAAGTTTTCTGTTGATTTTTAGGGCTGTTAACCTAAGAGCATCTGCATGAAATGGCTAGTCAGCCGACGCGGCAGGGGTCAGGTGGGTTCTGACAGCAAAGGTATGCGTAATCCTCTGAAAAACGGTGTCTTTTCTCCTTAGCAGCTTGTGAGGACAGTAGAATTAAGTTGAGGCAAAAGTCACCCCAAATGATTAAGGATGAGAACCAATATCTCAACCTATACCCCAGTCCTGCAACAAGAAATGAAACTCCAAGAACTGGCTTCCCGACCTCTGGAGCCCTGTATTTCAGTGGTCCCCCTGCCGGGTCCACGTGCCCCCAGGGGCAGGACTGTGCACACCGTGTGCAGGAGACAGTGTGGCATCTCTGAGGTCGTGAGAGGAACTCGGGAGAGTGGATCATTGTCAACGAGAGCACAGCCACTGTGATGTTGTTCGCGGACACGTAGGCCAGGCCCAGGCACCGGGCTGGGTGCTGGGACAGAAACATGAAGACAGAGGTGGTCTGAGCAGGGGGCTCCCCATGATGCTGTGCTCCCCGGCCCTCAGCGGAACGTGAGATAAAGCCCACCAGGTTTGCCTTCTTGGCCCCAGAGGCGGCCCGGCACGGAGATCACCTTTCCACATGAGAGGTCAGGGAAATTGCCACAATCCTGTGGTCATTCACTGGGAAACCAGAGGTTCATCTTGCCACCTCAACACATAAGCTTTCAGAGGAAATCCGTATCTAACTGAATCAAGTCTTAAAACTCCTCTATTAGCCAGTTTTAACATCCTCTGCAGTATGGCCCCTTCCGCCCTGCCTGGGGTCCCAGCTTACCGGTCCCCTCTGTGGGCACTGAGCGCCTCCTTGTGCTGAGACAATGCTGAGTACACAGTAAGTGTTCAATAAATGCACACTTGTTCCAGGTTTTTAAGGATAAAAACAAGAGAGTCCTCAGACTTTTATAAAAATATATGACTCTTGGGAAAAGCTGAACATTGACTAAATATTTGATATTGAGAGAGTATTGTTACTGTTTTCAGGTGTGATTATGGTGCTGTTTGTTTGTTTTGTTCTTTTCTAAATCCTTGTGTTTTGGACTGAATTGTTTCCCTAAAAATCCATATGTTGAAGCTCGAACTTCCATGAGACTGTGTTTGGAGATGGGGCCTTTAAGGTGGTCATTAAGATTAAATGAGGTCCTAAGGTTGGAGTCTTGATCCAACAGGAGTGTTGTCCTCATAAGAGGAAGAGACAGCAGGAGGGCAGGGAGCGCAGAAGAAAGGCCATCTGCACGTCAGGAAGGAAGGTCTCACCAGAAACCAACCCAGACGGCATCTTGATCCCCGCCTCTAACCCTCCAGAAGTATACGCCAGTAAATTTCTGTTGTTTAAAAAATCAAAAACAAAACGCCAGTCCATGAATGATGTTATCATGAACTCATTGCAAACTTGACAAATGACCGATACGTCTCCTCCTTGGCCTTTTCATCCACAACCTGTGCGTTTTTTCATCTCATCGTAGAATCAGAGTTCATATTGATGATTTGACACATTTAAAAAAAAATAGGTTATCAGTAGCAAAATACATAACACCTTGTGAAAAAGACTCTTCAGAGTTTGACCTGGGCTAGGAATGGATGGCCCACTGAGTGGAACTGGCTGAACCTTTGTTTAGAACAGTGGTTCTCAACCTTTCTAATGCCGTGACCCCCGCAATACAGTTCCTCATGTTGCGGTGACCCCAAACCAAAGGATAATTTTGGTGGCTACTTCATAACTGTAATTTTGCTACAGTTATGATTCGGAATATAAATACCTGATATGCATTATGTATTTTCCGATGGCTTTAGGCGACCCCGCTGGGGTCGCGACCCACAGGTTGAGAACCGCTGGTTTAGAGCGACCCACAGGTTGAGAACCGCTGGTTTAGAACTATGCAAATGAGAGGAAATGTTAGCCGAGAATGTCGGCAAACTCCCCTCCAATAGGTATATAGAAATGATTTAACATTGGTTCCTGAAGATAAACTATCCCATCTGAATGTGTTAGGCAGTTGCTCTTACTATCCTTCAGAAACAGCAATTAGTATGCGGAGATCAATGAAAATAACTTGAGTTCTTAGATTTAAAGCTGGGCAAACTTTACAAAACAGTTTTAAAATAAGATAAGCCATGTATGTGGTCCTATGGTTACAAATCATTGAAATTATGAGGTATTTATTATTTATTTTTATTTCAAAAAAATTTTTTTTCAGGCACAGAGCCAATTATTGAAGGGTCCGGTTATTTTCAGCACAGCTCGAGCTTGGGAAAAATCAGCAAATGTTTGCGCCATTTAAAACTTGATTATTTATTGAAGTCCTTTAACTCGGAAGTAAATAATGAGGGAGGATGAGAAAGTCAAGACTTTGTCAGAAATGGCAGGAGAATTATAACAATGAGTGGAGTCAGTTCCTTTTAAGCTTGAAAGTATGTGGCAAATTTTTCCTTATTTAGCTAATTCATGCAGAAGAAAAAAAAACAACACAAATTATACATGTGGATCTTCAGATTCCCTGGGGGAACATATGTGCTATCAATTTGATAACTTACCTATCCTGTTTTTCTATTCAGCTGGAAATTAAATATACTAGTTGTTATACAGATCATAGATCTAAAATAATGTCTGGTTTTCAGCATACCTTCTGTCAACCTACGGTTGACGTCAGCTTAACGCCCACACGTATCCCCAGTTTGAGGTGAGGAAACTCTAGTTCGTTCAAAACAGCTCGACTGTGATACAGCACAGCTGTGAAAGCCACACAGCTGGGACGCCTACCTGGGGCTAGGACCTTCTCTGGCTAAGACGGCTCTGCTGTGTGCCCCTCACTGCCGGTGTTCTCTGCTCTGTGCCAGTCTGGCTGGTATGTTCCGATCTGGTCCCACCTGCTCTGCTCTGCTGTTGAAGCTTCAGCAGCTCAGCTCCAGCCCCAGAAAAACCGTCTTCCTTGGAAAGGCAAAATGAGTCTCCCACAGCCCTAGGAGAACTGCCTTATATAGACAGAAGCCCCCGCCCCTGGCCCCTGATTGGTCTGCTCTCATGCAAATGAGGACTCCAAATCTCGCAGTTTGAGTGTTTCTAAAGGCACAGTCCTGATTGGTCTGAATGAAGCCACTCTGATTGGTCAGTGAAGAAGCTGATTGGGGAGGAATACAGCTGCACAGCTCTGATTGGATGGGTAAAGCCTCAGTCCTATTGGTTGAAATAGGATTCTGGAACTCCTCTATATAAGGGCTGGCTCAGGTGCTGGGAGCACAGTGCGAGCAGATCATTTGGTGCAGGCTTTTCCCTGAAGTGCAGTTTGCATGAGAGGTCGTTGTGGAGAAACGGCTGCCAGGCTCTCTGTTTTGTGCGTGGGTCTTTTTTTTTTTTTTTGAGTCCAGTTAGCCCCTGGGAGCCCTTTTTAGTAAGTATCTTCTTTCTCAGGGTCTACACTTCAAATATATTGTATTGTTTTATTCATTTGCCTCCAATTCTGTGAGGGATACGTTTTAGTGTGCCCATTTTCATTAAGTGGGGAAACTGAGGTCTAAAGAACTTGGCCTGACCTGTGGTGGCGCAGTGGATAAAGCGTTGACCTGGAATGCTGAGGTCACCGGTTCAAAACTCTGGGCTTGCCTGGTCAAGGCATATATGGGAATTGATGCTTCTTGCTCCTCCCCCCTTTCTCTCTCTCTCTCTCTCTAACTCTCTGTCCTCTCTAAAATGAATAAATAAATAAAATTTTTTTAAAAACTAAGCTTTTCAAAAAAAAATAAAAAAGAAATAAAGAACTTGTACAGTGCCTGAATATTGTTATGTTTGCAAATGGCGTGAGAAGCACAAAATTTCTGGCTCAGTGACACAGATGCACCACTACACACTTATTTAGCAAACAGATAAACATTTATTCAGCTCTTATTGAGTACCTACCATGCGCTACACATTGGGTTGGGCCCAGGGCGGGTACAAAGACCAGCCATCGTTTCTGTTCTCCGGGAGTTTATAATAGGGTAAGGAGTAGACAAGAGCATCCGTAGTAGTCACATATGTAGATAATTACGATGTTCACTCTAAGTGGTTTTCAGTATGGACAATTTGAAATACAGGCTTCTTTCCATTTATTTAAATTGTTAAAGGTCTTAGGTCACTTAAGATGAAAATATTTACTGCCTCATGCAAATAATAGAAGATGCTATGACCCATTTTACACCTGTCTACTACTCTAAGACTGGAGAAATTGTTTCTATGCCCCTTTTGGTCGTTCGACCCCCGCCGGGGGTCATGACCCACAGGTTGAGAACCACTGCCCTTGTCTGATGGCACAGAGCTATTTACCATACACTCCTGGATATTCCCAAAAATGCCTAATAAACAGTTATGGGCCATTGCCTTGGGAGTGATGTTATTAATGTATGTTAAAGTCATCACGCAGAACCCATGTTCCAAAGAGCCTGATTAAATTTAAGTGACATTCCTATTTTATTTAAAGAAGTAATAGATTAAAAATATGATGGGATTTATATCTTCATGATCACCTTCATGTGGCTTCATGAGCAGAAATTCCTCAGTGGTGGGCCATGGGGTGTGTAGAAATCGAAACATATAGTGATGTTCCGGTAAGATCAGTGCGAGGTATATCATTTGAGAAAACAAGTAGTGAATATAAACAGGAACTCAATATTTAAGTCAATTATACCTAAGGGCATAGCAAGGGATTCTAAAATTACTGTAACTATTATATGCCTGGCATAGGCGCTCAGGAGAGATAGGGAATGGAATTTTGGCCTTAAACACATATTTCCTGGCTTTAAACTACATGTAGGATTTAGCATTATCCAAGAGACTTAAATACCAACCTTAACTACGGTTTTGTTTTGTTTTTAAAGAAAGTGTAACGTATGCATTGTTGGACTAAGCTCAGTTAGGTCAGCTGCCTGGATAATAATTTAACCCAGTGCTTGAGTTAATATGATTGACATCTGATTCCTCAGTAGAGATGACTATAATTAACAGAGAAAGTCTGAACGACCAGGCTTGAGCCCTGACTGATCAGCCTAAGAGCACCATAGCTGGGGCGGGGGTGGGGGTGGGTGGGTTGTATCATGTTTTAAATAATAGAGTACAATTCAGAGACTTTGTGATTCTTGATGACATTTAAACTGTCCCAGTTGGGTTTCAGGAGGTAAGATAGGGAAAAATGAAAACATTTTCCTTGCTGCCTCAATCCTTCTGGGAAGCAGGAGGAGTATAAATCCTAAATAAATAAGCAAGGAGGGGACATATTCCACTGGGTCCTCCATCCAGTTTTTTGTTTGTTTGTTTGTTTGTTTGTTTTTAAATTTATTGTTCTACTTTTTTTTTACTTATTCATTTTAGAGAGGAGAGGGAGAGACAGAGAGAGAGAGAGAGAGAGAGAGAGAGAGAGAGAGAGAGAGAAGGGGGGGGAGGAGCTGGAAGCATCAACTCCCATATGTGCCTTGACCAGGCAAGCCCAGGGTTTCGAACCGGCGACCTCAGCATTTCCAGGTTGACGCTTTATCCACTGCGCCACCACAGGTCAGGCTCCATCCAGTTTTTTATGGTTTGGTTTTGTTTTTTTCTAAATGTGTTGAGTTTTCCTCCTTTGCTTCTAAAGGTTTCTGCTGCTTGTCTTCCTATGCTCTTTCACGTGGAAATCAAATATGTTTTTATTGATTGAACACCTGATGTTTTATAAATGTGTTTGTAGTGCTTGTATTTTTATTTTTTTTAATTCATTTTAGCAAGAGAGGAAAGAAGAGAGAGAGAGAGAGAGATCTATTTGCTATTCCACTTAGTCATGCATTCATTGGTTGATTCTTGTATGTGCCCTGACCAGGGATCGAACCCACAACCTTGGCACGTTGGGACAATGCTCTAACCAACTGAGCCACGTGGCCAGGCTACTACTTGTATTTTCAGTGCAATGCTCAGGCAGATGCCTTAGAGAGGGCTAACTGAGTAGAGAAGGAAATGACAAAACATGAAAATGGAGTCTTCACTGGGTATTTCTTTTTTCTGAAAGAGGTTCTCTTTACTGTATTAATGACCGAAAAAGGTCATTCCTTTCTGAAACATCCCTGTCTTAATGGAGCACAGAGATAACGCACTGAAAACCCCTCCGTTACATACATTGAGAAGGTGTATAATAGAGGTTAGAAACCCAGAAAGAGTTTTTAAGAACATATTATTAAAAAGACTAATTTTTTTTTTTTTTTTTTTTACTGTCACATCCTTTGCCCTCCTGAAGAATTCAAGGTGTGATGTGGAATTGTGGGTGAGTTTGAATTGTACCGTGACTTTGAAATCTTACAAATCTATCAGGTCCTGGCCCTGGCCTGTCGGCTCAGCAGTAGAGTGTCAACCCGGTGTGTGGAAGTCCCGGGTTAAATTCCCAGTCAGAGCACACAGGAGAAACATCCATCTTCTTCTCCACCCCTCCTCCTTCTCTCTCTGTCTCTCTTTCCTCCTGTAGCCATGGCTCAATCAGTTCAAGCAAGTTGGCCCCAGGTGCTGAGGATAGCTCCATGACCTCACCTCAGGTGCTAAAAATAGCTCAGTTGCTGAGCAACAGAGCACCAGCTCCAGATGGTCAGCGTATCACCTGGTAGGGGGCTTGCTGGGTGGATCTTAGTTGGGACACATGTGGGAGTCTGTCTCTGACTCCTTGCCTCTCACTTAAAAAAAAAAAAAAGAAAATCTATCCAGTCCTGACAGTCAAGAAAAGAGAGAGCAGTCTCATTGGTTAATTGCTTTAAGAAGGTTTCTCTTTTTTTGCACATTGTTCTGCCTGGAATTAGGAAAGCATGCCTGTGGATGGCCGCTGTCCCAAGTCCCTTGCTGCACAGGAGCTTGATATGTGCATTGCCAGTCCCTGATCCGATGAAGAATGCCATTCGCGCCATCAGCGTGTCTGCCGCCCCTCCCCACGCAGCAGCCCCTCCCCACGCAGCAGCTCTCCCCACGAAGCAGCCCTCTCCACACCAGCAGTGGGGCTTTTGTGGACACTGTGACTTTTTTAGGCTAGCCACTGGGGAGAATAGCAGTGTTGTCTTCAGGCACACAGTTTGTAAGACAACGAGAGCCCATGGGGCTGGTGTCCGGGAAACCACCAATATAAACATCTACACATAGATGAAACGGCCACACAGAAATGGGGAGGTGGCATGAGAGGTGCCCAAGCCTCTGCCATTAAATGTCACCTCTCATCCACCACCTCACCCCAAGGGCACTCCTGAGCACGACACGTAATGAAGCAGTGTGTCCCCCAGTGTGGAGCCAGCCGTGGGCTGCCCCAGGACCAGGCTGATGAGGACACGGGGAAGTCAGTGGTGATTCTGAGGCTGCTTTGTGCTCCTAGAAACAGATCAGTAGTGGATAGGGGGCCTGAGTGCTCACTACACACCATCCAAAAGACCCAGGGCTACTGCGGACCTTGGGAAGAAATCGTAATGTATTAATTCATTTAAAACTATGTCCCGGCCAGGGCTGGAGGAGGTGTGAGGTGGCTCTCGCTGGTCAGGGAGGTGTCCCAGACATGAGTACCAGTGGCTCAGGGTGACTGGGTTCAGGATAGAGGGTTACACCTGTGGCATTCCTCTGGCAACTAGAACAACAATGGGCATCGGGGACGCATGCTGACCTTCACTGGGAATGCAATGGGGGTTTCCAGAACTTTCTGAGGTTGACACTGTGGTCGGACCTGCCGTGCGAGGGTGACGTGAGGATGGAAGGGGCAGTCGGAGAAAGGCCCTGGGCACAGCGCTTGGGGCGAGCAGTCCTCAGGTAATGGTGTTGGCGATGACTTTTTTTCTGTTTTGCCAGGTAGCTAACACCGTGTTGGACACATGCAATGGGAGTTGAGTGACGGAAAGAATGTATGTATGAATGAACGAAGAAATGAACCAGTGTATGGGGCAGTTTCTCCACCACCTACCTCTAGGCAGAACCACACAGAAGCAATAGTTTCTGCAGAAAAGTATCCGTTGACCGCCAGACAGATCTGGAGATGGGGACTTGCTCTGTAAGATCTCGGAGTTGGTAGAATGCTGCGGTTGAAAGAGATGGTCTCGCCCTGTGTCCGCCCTTCTGCGTCTCTGGCTGTGTTCTGTGTGTGCTGTCTGCCCCCGCCCCGGGGTTGTACTGGGTGACTGTCAGTCAGCGGGACAACATCGTGACGCAAACAGGGCAGCCTACCGTCGTGGGTTTAATGTCAGTGTCCGACTCTTCCCGCCCCTGCACGGGTGAGGGCGAACGTTCCGGATGCTTCCTGGAGGGAAGCTCCCCTTGCCCCTCTCTACGCTGACATCCCACCGCAGGCGGTACCGGTGCAGGTTACACTTTTTGTCCGTGCAGTTGGACCACGATGCGACATTCATGCTGGTTCGGAAGGCTGTGAACTTGATGTGCACACCTGTTATGGACTGGAACGTGCCAACAGTTAAACAGGAAGACAAACAGTACAGACTAAGAGAGCATAGTCTATTAGCTAATTAACTTTAGGAAAAATACTAATTTTTTTTTTAGAGCCAACAAAAGCCTATAAAAATGTAAAGTAACATGAGGCTGAATGGTGTATAGATGAGGTTCAATTATTCTTCTAACATATTCTAACATTTGTAGGCTTGTTGAGTGAACTAGCATTATAACATAATATCATATTCAGCATTGGGTTTAAGTTTTAGGTATTTCATTTCTTATTTCTATTTTTTTTAAACAAAGTGAGAGGAGAGGAGGCAGAGATACAGACTCTCGCACGCACCACAACCCGGATCCACCCAGCATGCCCCATATGAGGTGATGTTCTGCCCATCTGGGACCATTACTCAGTTGCTCAGCAATCAAGCTATTTTTAGCACCTGAGATGAATCCTCATTGCTGGGGCCAACTTGCGGACCAATCGAGCCATTGTTGGGAGGGGAAGAGAGAGAGAGAAAGAGAAAGAGAGAGAAAAGGGGGAGGGGTGGAGAAGCAGATGAGCGCTTCTCCTGTGTGCCCTGATCAGGAATCAAACCCAGGACTTCCACACGCCTGCTGAGTCTCTACCACTGAGCCAACCAGCCAGGGCCAGGTATTTAATTTCATTTAGGCCATAAATCTCTTGATTATAAAAACAAGAACATAGTAGGTGGAAGTTTTCACATTTTATGAGGATGAATGAACAGTGAAATTGTCATCCTGTTGGTGACAATACTTGGCTCTGGCTGAATAGTGATTTTCACACTGACCCGAGGTACGTATTCACGACTATGGAGTACATCCAAGAAAACAGGTGTGGCAACTTGGGTTGCAGAGCAGTGTAACAAGCGGCAAGATTGTTTCCCTGCTCGGTGTTATTTTGTGAGCTGTGATGTAGACTGAAGGTGGGTACGGTTATGGATGCAGCCAGATGCTGGAATGAGAAGTCACAGTATTATTTTACTGGACTTAAGCTTAACACACATCTAATGAGCACCTACCCGGTAACAGGTACTGGTTAGGCACTGGGGAACTACGCAGACAGGCACTCGTGTCCTCGAGGGACTTCACAAGCCTGGCATGGACCGGGAACAGCAGGAAGGCAGCAAAGGGAACTCAGGGGAAGGCGGCGGACACCGAGCTCAGACAGGGAAGGGGGCAGGTCTTGTGCAGCCTTGTGCACCAGTGTGGGCTGTGAGGAGACAAAGACGACGCAGGGAGCAGAAGGAAACTGCGAAAATGATCGTCACCCTTGGAGAGACAGGCGAAGAGATTGTGCACGTAAAATAGAAACAGGATGCTAAGAAAACAGTAAGAAAAACCACGCTTGGAAATTAGTGACTTGATAAACAGATACGTGCATAGAAGGGCTGGAGGGTGAACTTGAAGGAGACACTCAGAAAGCAGACCAGGGGGAAAAGATACAATAAAAACAGGAGGAGAGCGAAGACGAGAAAATGAGGGGATATATCCGGACAGGCTCCGTCTGACTGGTGAGAGTTCTAGAAGAAGAGAACAGAGAATATGGAAAGAAGGGAATGATCTAAGTACAATCAGTGGAAAAAAACAAATACCATGGTGCATCTTTGTTCAAAATCCAGCAAACTTCTGGAGGGCGGGGTTGGGGCAGAATCTTACGGGAAAGAAAAGAGCATCAGCCCATCAGAAGTCAGGCAGCCATGGGACAGTGCCAGTCCCACATGATGACAGTTATTATTATTTTTTTTTTTAGAGAGAGGCAGAAAGAGAGAGACAGACAGAAACAGTTGCGTGTGCCCTGACCGGGGATCGAACCGGCAGCCTCTGCATTTCGGGCGATGGCAGTTATTTTAAAGCTGCCATTCTGTGCAAACGGGGCAGACAGGTGTGAGCCCAGAATAAAGACGTTCTTAGAGAAGCAAGATCTCAAACTTTTTATCTCTGTACACCCTTTGTCATCAAACGACTAAAGGATGAGCTCCAGGAAAATGAGGGATAATATAGCAAGCAAGAAAAATAAATAAATGAAGGGGCCCTGGGGTTTCCTGAGTCGGTGGTGCAGCAGGGGCAGCAGCCCGGGTTCCGGGATGGAGCTGATAGGGTACCAGTGCCTGTCCATCATCGAGACGGGTCTTAGTGATAGGTCCATAGAAAAGTAAGAATAAAGAACGAGGCAACTGTTCACCCTGGGAAAACAACGTGCCAAAAAAGAATTGGGACAGCTTGGTTCAGTAGCGAGTCATCTAAATTTATGTGGTCGTAATAACGGACATCCTGACCACCGCTCTGAGCAGAATGGTGATGGAGCCATGGAGGGTGGTGACGGTCAGCGAGGAGGAAGCACAATCCAGGAAGTAGCAGCACAAGCATGTCACTTAGAAACAAGAAGGTCAGTTCCAACCCAGGCCGTGGAAAGAATAAAACTGTTGGCCTCTGAGGACTCAGAAGATGGATAGGGGTGCGGAGGGATACAGTTACTCTCCAGGACGGCCCGGTGATGCTCTTTTACATCATAAACGGTGGGTGCTGGTTTCTTTTCATAGAAGAACCAGGTTAGTTCTCTTGGGCAACTCTGCTGCCACCATGCAAACCCTGTTTTTTTCACAAGCACACTGGCTGCTGATTTGAACTTGTTCTTCTTTTCAAATGTGTTTATGACCTCACTGTGATTCCTCTTTCTCTCAGAAGGGAAGGGCGTTTTGTTTCATTCCTTAAAAAAAAAAAAAAAAAGATAATTTTGCGTTTCTGATCCATGACATACTTCTCAGATGAAATTACAGATCCCAAAAATATTTTCTTGAAAATGTCATTTCAGATTTTTCTCTTAGGCTGTGGCATTCCACACATCAGACTCACATGGCACGCAGAAGAAAGTGTGGGTGCCGCATGACAAAAAGACCCCGGGCTCGCAAATAAAAGGTCTCCCCCCACCCCGGCTCTTGTGTATCTGTCTCCCCCAAGCCTTGCTTTAAGACAACACGTACGGGCGACCCTTTTCTCCAAGAATCTCCACCAATGTTGCTTTTCCTGTGCTCTGTTCACTTGTGTTGAAAACATCTCTAGAATTGAAAGGATAGCCAAACATGACGGAATGTACTTTGCTCCATTGTTTTCTTTGTTTGTTTTTGTTTTGTATTTTTCTGAAGTTGGAAACGGGTAGGCAGTCAGACAGACTCCCGCATGCGCCCGACCAGGATCCACCTGGCACGCCCACCAGGGGGCAATGCTCTGCCCATCTGGGGTGTCGCTCTTTTACAACCAGAGCCATTCCAGCACCTGAGGCAGAGGCCACAGAGCCATCCTTAGCGCCCGGGCCAACTTTGCTCCAATGGAGCCTTGGCTGCAGGAGGGGAAGAGAGAGACAGAGAGGAAGGAGGGGGGAGGGGTGAAGAAGCAGATGGGCGCTTCTCCTGTGTGCCCTGGCCGGGAATCGAACCCGGGACTTCCACAAGCCGGGCCGACGCTATACTGTTGAGCCAACCAGCCAGGGCGCTCCGTTGTTTTGAGGGTGAATTGCAGCGTGCACCTTGTTCCTACTGGATGCTCTCAGTTCTGTGGTTGCTCCAGACTGTTTGCTGTCACTGGCTGCTGTGCCCATGGCCTGAGACTGTGCCTGCTTTTTGGTGGTCACGTCACCCTCCTGATTCCTGTAGAACTTACGAGCACCAAGAACAGGGTAGATATCACCTGCAGTTACCTGTCACTGACCTGGGGGAAGGATGACTCGGGCATGTCCCTACTATCCAGGTGTTGATCGTGGTCAATCACAGCAAGTGCACATCAAACAACCCCCCCCCCATCAGTGGCCAGCACAGCAAATGGTTACTTCGTGCTCACGCCACAGTTCAGTGCAGGGGACAGCTGTCCTGGGCAGTGACTCCCTGGGCAGCTAGCTCTGCTGTCCCCGGGGGATCTCCTTGTTCCCACCCCTCTACCCCCTCCTGGAAGCACAGAGAACCCCAGAGGGCTGCACAGGACATTGTACGGCTAGGGCTGGAGGCGGGGATCCCACTCATACCTGCAGCCTGTTGACCAGCACTTAGTCACATGGCGCCACCCTAACCGAAAGGGATGCTGGGTAATGTCGACTTCCTGTGCGCCCAGGGACAGGGGACACAGGACCGGTGAGCATGTCCACAGCCTCGGCAGCGGTCAGGCCCCAGGAAGCACAGTGGGCAGCAGTCAGGGGGCCAGGGCTCTGCCACCCGACTGGGCGGGTGGCTTTCGGGAAGTCAGTATAGCCACTCTGAGCGGTTTCTTCCTTCCAATAAGGTGCTCGTACTCCTTGCCTTGAGCCGGGAGTGACTTTACATTGTTATTAAATGTATACACTAGCCGTAGGAGTTGTGGCCCACACTGTTTTTTTAAAAAATAAGGATCCCAGTGATTTATTCAATGACTCTGAATTCCTGTAATAGTCCGGCATTGGACGAGCTACGGACAAGCTCTGACCTCCAGAGCTTGCCTTCTGGTGCAGAGATGGGTGATAAATAATCTCTGGGACAGCTCCTGACTAGGTGACCGGACACAGCTGAAGGGCTCAGGACAGGCCTGTGTAGAAAGGGGACACTTTCAACTTGAAGCTGAGACCTAAATGAAGAGGTGGAGGCCGACAGTCGGACGTGACGATCGGGGAGCGAGACTGCGTGCAAAGGTCCTGAGGTAGAAATGGGCTTGGAGGGTCTCTCGGACAGCTGGGTTGTCATCTGAGAGGGACAGACGCCTGTGAGAGCTGGTCAGGGCCGTATCATTGTAGCAGGGCCTTAGTCTCCCTGGGCCTTGGTGTCCTGGGCGGCAAACTATATAATACCAATCATGCCAACTTCACAAGGCTGCTTGTAAGGGACACAGTGAAGTAACTTGTGGAACGTGCTTGAAAAGAGGCACGGCCCCAGTGTGGGGCTGTGAGGGACGGTTTTATTCCGGATATAGTGGGAGAGTCCTGGACCGGTTTCAGCGGGGGGTGTCACCCAGTCCGCTGGTGCCTCTGGGCGGGGCCTCAGGTGGTTGAAGGTGCCTTTCCTCCTCCCAGACATCCGCGTGTGAAGGTTGTGTTGTGTTGTGTTTGTGGGTGAAATCCCCAACCAAAAACAAAACAAGAGCCTGACCGGGCAGTGGCGCAGTGGATAGAGCATCGGACTGGGATGCGGAAGACCCAGGTTTGAGACCTCGAGGTCGCCAGCTTGAGCGCAAGCTCATCTGGTTTGAGCAAAGTTCACCAGCTTGAACCCAAGGTCGCTGGCTCGAGCAAGGGGTTACTCGGTCTGCTGAAGGCCTGCGGTCAAGGCACGTATAAGAAAGCAATCAATGAACAATTAAGGTATTGCAATGCGCAACGAAAAACTAATGATTGATGCTTCTCATCTCTCCATTCCTGTCTGTCTGTTCCTGTCTATCCCTCTCTCTGACTCTCTCTCTGTCTCTAGGGGAAAAAAAAAGAGTATAAAAAAAAAAAAGTTCAAATCATCACATGCTATTTCCACTAGTCAAAATTTTTTATTTTTCAAACATTTATAAGATTCCCTTAAAAAAAAAGAAATAAAAAGATTACTTGACTATCCGTGAATAAAATCTTGTCCTCTTCTCGTTGGGCCCCTCTCTTGAGATACAACCAAGCACGTATATTTGTACGTGGAGTTTCGGTTCGGTGCGGGTTACGTGTGAGGCGACACTCTGCCTCCCGCGCTCTTGAACTCGATGTGGAATGAAACGCACCGGGCCTCAGAGCAGAGCACGCTCACCGTCCCAGGGCGATCGCGTCGTGGACGAGGGAAGTCTGGGGGAGGTTGCAACGTGGCTTTGAAAACCATGGGCGGGGCTGTGGAAACCTCTCTCTCCGCTCCAGTTAGTCAGTGATGAGTCAGGGAGAAGAAAAATCCCCACCGACACTGAGGATAGTGACCGCTCCTGCGGAAATCTCGCCCACCCCTGGGCAGCTGGCCCTGGATTTGCACTGTGTGTCCTGAAAACGAACCCCCGTCGGCCTGAACCGCGGTCCCCCTTGGTTCGCTGGCAGCCGCTTGGCAGTGGGCATCATCGGGAGACTTGGCACGGTCGCCTGTGACAGTGAGACCCTCCGGGGGCTGCGGGGGTGAGCGAGGTCGCCTGTGACAGTCAGGCCCCCCGGGGGCTGCGGGGGTGAGCGAGGTCACTGTTGCCGCACTGGCTCTCGGGACTCCCGGCTGTGGAGGAACACGGAACGCAAGCGCGGAATTGCTTTCCTCCGGGCAGACAAACGAGTCCCCTGGTTGGTGTCATCGCACGCCAGCCCCCGTAGCTTTGTCCAGGTGCCACCAAAAAGCTCCCTAATGGCGTTTCTGCATGGAATGTGAGCCCTTGACAGTCGATTTGGAATCTAGAGCTTCTTGAAAGATACGTATCTTCCGTTCTGTAAAGAAAGGTTTGGCAGGACGGCAGCCCCAGCGGGGGTGGGGCGCCCCCCCCCCGCCGGCCGGACAGGGCTGGGGGCTGTTAGAGCCCCCAGGAGGTGGTGGCTTGGCCTCTGATCTGAGAGAAGGAACTGGTTTCCCGTTTGGCTTCCGAAGAATTCTTGCATTTAACATCTTTGTGATGCACCTGAGACCAGGTGCTGTCCAGCAGCTGGCCGGGGACAAGGCAGGGGACAAGGCTGGGGACAAGGCCGGGGACAAGGCCGGGGACAAGGCGGGGGACAAGGCCGGGGACAAGGCGGGGGACAAGGCAGAGGACAAGGCCGGGGACAAGGCGGAGGACAGGGCCGGGGACAAGGCGGGGGACAAGGCCAGGGACAAGGCGGAGGACAGGGCCAGGGACAGGGCAGGGGACAAGGCTGGGGACAAGGCAGGGGACAGGGCCGGGGACAGGGCGGGGGACAAGGCGGGGGACAAGGCCGGGGACAGGGCCGGGGACAAGGCGGGGGACAGGGCCGGGGACGAGGCGGGGGACGAGGCAGGGGACAAGGCGGGAGGGGCCCTTGCCTCCTAGGGCCCTATCTGTCAGGGAAAACTGACCATGAGTTGGTACCTGGGTTGAGCCGTGCCATGCTCAGAGACCGAGGGGCGGGCTGCCCACCTGGGAGAGCCCACCTGGGAGGCAGTGTCCCCAACTTTTTTTGGGCCACGGACCGGTTTAATGTCAGAAAATATTTTCACGGACCAGCCTTTAGGGTGGGACGGATAAATGTATCACGTGACCGAGACAAGCGTCGAGAGTGAGTCTTAGACAGATGTAACAGAGGGAAGCTGGTCATTTAAAAAAAATAAAACATCGTTCAGACTTAAATATAAATAAAATGGAAATAATGTAAGTTATTTATTCTTTATCTGCGGACCGGTACCAAATGGCCTACAGAACAGTACTGGTCCGCGGCCCAGGGGTTGGGGACCACTGCTGGGAGGGGATGGGTGCAATCTGGGTTTGCCTCCAGGAAGAGGTGGCGTTGGCACCGTTTCCCTGGCTCATGCTCAGAGAAAGGGCAGAAGAGTGAAAGTGTTCAGGGCGGAAGGCAGAGCCTGGGAAGGCCCTGGGTGGGTTTTTATTTTATTTTTAATTTCTCCCCCTCACCCAGAAAATTCCAGGATGCCCAGGTTGTGGAGGGATTGTAACAGTGTTGTCCTATTTCCAATTATCTATAAAACACAGAACACACAATGCTGTGTGTGGACTCACTGTGCGCACAAAGGTATTTCGGCTGATACGGAAGGAAACCCGCCATGTTTGTGACAGTGGTCGCTTCCGAAAAAGGAGGGAGGGAGGGGGCCTGGGCCGAGGACAAAGAAAAGCTAACCTCATTTTATCAGAAAATGTGAATTTATTTTACCAAAGGAGACCTTAAAAAGGTGTTGACAAAGCAATGATCGATCCTGGCTGGTTGGTGCCTAGGCATTTGTTCTATCACTCTCTATATCTATGTTCTGTTCTATATTTTCACAATATATTTTTTTAAGATTTTACTTATTGATTTAGAGGGAAAGGGAGAAAGGGAGAGAAGGAGAAAGAGAGGGAAGTTGTAGTTGCTTCACTTTAGTTGTTTATGGTTGCTTCTCGAATGTGCCCTGACCAGGCAAGCCTGGAGTTTTGAACCGGTGACCTCAGTGTTCCAGGTCCGTGTTCTGTTTCCTGCGCCACCCCAGGTCAGGCTCACAATTTTCTTAATGAAGAAAAATCAAGGCTACCGACTGTGGCCTCTCTGAGTGGAAGGGTCATCTTCAGAGACGAAGCTTTCCGAAGTCCTTCAGACTGACCTCTGGGACGCTGGGATCATGTGGCACAGCGGCGTTGGACGAGCTTGGCGGCTGGCGTGTGAGTGACAGCCTCCGCGCCCCCAGCAACCGGTCCGTGGCGCCTCCTGCTCGCTATCAAACCTCTCCTAGGCCTCCAGTCAAGACCGCGCTGGTCTCTGGTTACAGCGGACACCCACCCCGCTTCCTTCCGAAGAGTTTCCGCCAGGGGCGTTGGGACCAGCCCGTGCCCCGAACCACAGGGATTCTCTCGCTGAACGTCCTGTGTCTCATTCTCAGGGAGGCTGCAACGTCTCCTTGCAATGGGAGCAAGTGAAGAACTTTCTAGAAGGAATGATGATGGATCCCCGCTGGGGATGAGTAGCCAGGGCCTGCATCCATCTCCACAGCTGACGACAGGAATGAACCAGCAGAATCTCCTTGGTGTCAGAGAACTGGGAACTTGGCAACAAGAGGAGATGGTGCTACCCTGTGCCCTTCCGTGTCACCGTCACCTAGAGACCTCGGGAATGTCTTCCCCACTTCTTGTCATTTCTGGCTCCTGGTTCACTGTCACCGTCTTCACTGTTCTTTCCTCCTTCTCATGGTTCACAGTAATTGCAACGTCCCCGTGGATGACCCTCCCCCCTCCAGCGAGCTGATCCCCCACCATTCCTCAGCTGCCCGCTGCCAGGGTCACTGTCCTCGCCTCCGCCACAATCTAGGGCTGCTCACCCCGCTGTGCCCTGATTTCTGTCCTGATTTCTGTCCTCAATCCCATGGTCCATCTTCACCGGTCATTCCCCTGCCCTCGTCCTCAACTCTCTTGTTGGCTCTCTCTTCTTCCATGGTCCCTCACCTGGCAAACACCCCTCCCTGCTGGCCCCCAGCCCGCCACTGCAGGTCCGGCTCCCTGCCTGCTCTGCACCCCGACCCAGGGAGCTGGCAAACACCCCTCCCTGCTGGCCCCCAGCCTGCCACGGCCAGGTCCGGCTCCCTGCCCGCTCTGCACCCAGACCCAGGGAGCTGATTGTGGCGTGGCGGGCCTGCTACGCTTCCCCGTTCCTTGTCACCCTGGTCCTCCGTTCTCAGACTCCCGAAGCTGCCCTCAGACCTGCTCCTGCTGCTGATCCCCTTGCGTTCTGTTTCAGCGAGGAAAGAAAAGCCATCAGGAGAAAAGTCTCATGGGCTCCTCCCACCTCAGCGACTACCCTGCGTGCCCCTGCCTTCTCCGACACCCAGACACACACACACACACACACACACACACACACACACACACACACACTGGGAGAATCATCGAAGCTCCTGTCTGGGTCACCTCCTCCACCGTGCCTGAGGTCACATCTCCGTCTTCCCATGCTTGCTCAGTGACACTTCTCCGGCCATTCTCCCTCTCTTACTTCATCCATTTGTTTTGCCAACTCTACAGAATGAGTCCCATTGAGGGCAAATGTGCCTTAAAACAGCCCACGTAGCCCTGGCCAGTTGGCTCAGTGGTAAAGCGTGGTCCCCGTGTGTGGATGTCCCAGGTTCAATTCCCGGTCAGGGCACACAGAAGAAGCGACCGTCTGCTTCTCTACCTCTCCCCCTCCTCTACTCTCCACCTCTCTTTCTCTTTCTCTCTCCCACAGCCATGGCTCCACTGGTTCAAATGAGTTGGCCCCAGGAGGTGAGATTGGCTCCCTGGCCTCTGCCTCAGGCGCTAAAAATAGCTCAGTTGCCAAGCAACAGAGCAATACCCCAGATGGGCAGAGCATCGCCCCGGAGGTGGCTTTCCAGGTGGATCCCAGTCAGGGCGCATGCAGGTGTCTTTCTGCCTCCCATCCTCTGACTTAATAAAAGAAAACAGAAAGCACCAGCTAATGTAAAATCCTGTCTTGACCTCACATCCCCTTCCAGCAACACTTCTTGAAAGGTTCGCCCATATTCCCTGGGTCCAGTTCCTCTCACTTCCTTTTCTCTTCATGTTTGTCTTATCAGGCTTTGTCCCTGCTGCTCCGCAGACACAACTTTGTCGGAGTGACCGCCGGCCTTGAGTTGCTAACCCCAGTGGCCATTTCTTGGTCCTCATCTTCCTCTCGACTCAGCCGACCGCTCCTTCCTTCTGGACACAGCCTCTTCCTTTGGGCTCTAGGCCCCACCCCTCTGGTTGCCTTCTACTTAGGGTCTCGATCTCTTTCGTGGTTTGACCTCACCTTGAAACCGGATGACCTTGGCATGCCCTGGGGCTCTATTCTTAGACCTCCCTCCCCCCCCTTTTTTTTTTAAATCTACACTCATCTCTAGGTGGAATGTCTCATGGCTTTGAATCACCCTCCATAATGTCTATCAGCACATGGATACCAATAGTCGTTTTTCCTGCGAGGACAATCCAAACTGAACTCGTTGAGTTCAAAATATTTTTCTTGGCTGGGAATTTTTCAGTGACTCATAGAGAGCTAGCTGGCTTAGAGTCAAGGTTACAGATGGTATCTCACTTTTCACAAATGTCTGATCATGGGATAAAAGCAGAGGTGGTATGCGACAAACAAACAAAAAAAAAACAAGGAAGTTCTGTAACAGATCTCAGCACGAATGTTTAATATTCTAGTAGCATTTTCTGCTATCCATTTCTTAGGCTGTGGCTTTAGAACTCCTGATATTCACGTTATCAAGATAAGCTCCTAGCAACTTCCTCAAATAATTAAAAAGGGAACAGCCTGATGACCCAGCAATTCCCCTTTTGGGGAATTTACCCAAAGAAACCCCAAACACTGTAATTCGAAGGACTATATTCATTGGAGCATTATTTACAACAGCCAGGCTATGGAAGCAACCCAGTGTCTGCCCATCCATAGATAAATGGATAAAAATGTAGTTGTACCTGCCTGACCAGGCGGTGGCGCAGTGGATAGAGCGTCAAACTGGGACACAGAGGACCCAGGTTTGAAACCCCGCGGTCACCAGCTTGAGCGTGAGCTTATCTGGTTTGAGCAAAGCTAACCAGCTTGGACCCAAGGTCGCTGGCTCGAGCAAGGGGTCACTCGGTCTGCTGTAGCCCCACAGTCAAGGCACATATGAGAAAGCAGTCAATGAACAACTAAGGTGTCGCAACTGATGCTTCTCATCTCTCTCCCTTTGTGTCTGTCTGTCCCTATCTGACCCTCTCTGTCTCTGTCACACACGCACAAAAACTGTAGTTGTACATACATTCAATGGAATGTTACTCGGCCATAAAAAAGGAATGAACTTCTAACATTTGTGACAGCATGGATGGACCTATGGGAAGTGAGCTAGGTCAGTCAGAGAAAGACAAACGCCATAGGATTTCACTGATGTGTGGAATCTAAGGAACAAAGTCAATGAGCAAACAAAACTGAAACAGAATCACAGACTCAGAGAGAGAACTGCGGCTGCCAGACGGGCGGGGGTGGGGGGCCGGGTGACACGGGTGAAGGCACTGAGAAGCACAGATTGGCGGTTACGGGAGAGCCACAGGGAAGTTCTTACTGTACAGCGAGGGAACACAGTCAGCCATACTGCAGTCACCGGGTAGGGGCAGTTTTGGGGTATAGGGGAAAAACGGAGAGGGCACTAGGTCAAGTCTATGATTGTCTAACCACCAAGCTGCACCCCTGAAGTAAAAGTAAAATAAAATTGAAAGAAGGAGAAAGCTCCTAACCTCTAGACTGCAACCATGGCAAGACCAGAACATTCCCCTTCTTGTGACGCTCCGTGACTGTTTCTCCATTGGGATGGGAGGTGATGATTGACAGAAAAGGAAAATAGCCCTGAAACACTTCTTCTTATCGTAAAAAAAAAATAAAAATAAAAGAATTCATGGCACTGAACTCACCAACATGGGGAGCCATGTTTCTGTGAGAGCATCAGTTGACTCTTGAGTCTTCTGACAGTTCATTAAAATGAATCTAAACCGCCTGACCTGTGGTGGCGCAGTGGATAAAGCGTCAACCTGGAAATGCTGAGGTCGCCAGTTCGAAACCCTGGGCTTGCCTGGTCAAGGCACATATGGGAGTTGATGCTTCCAGCTCCTCCCCCCTTCTCTCTCTCTCTCTCTCTCTCTCTCTCTCTCTCTCTCTCTCCCTCTCCTCTCTAAAATGAATAAATAAAAAAATAAAATATAAAATAAAATGAATCTAAACCAACCAGTGTGGCTTGTGGGTTTGTTTTGTTTTTAAATCTCCGACCTTTGTCATCCGTAAGATGTGACAGAATGACATTTTTTATGCTCTTCAGCGGGGGACCTCGTCTAGATAAAAAACGATGAAAGGAATCTGATCAAGACTTTATGACTCAACTCCTTGAACGAGGAAATTAGAAGGTGCTGGGAATGGGGCGGGGCATGGGCTTTTGTGAGAATTCTGCCACATGCTCTGCAGCCATCTTCCTTTATGTTGTTGTTGCTGTTCTCGTGCCTATTCAGGGGCTAAGGAGGGACATGTCAGCAGGATTATGTGGGGGAAGCCGTGGGGAAAAAAGTTTTACCGGAAAGAGAGGAGCCATGCTTCCCACCCACGTGCTGTGTTTCGGGTTACCTGGTAACCAGTGTTTCTAGCTGGGGATCGAAGGCTCGGGGGCTTTGAGAAGGGGTGATTCAACCAGTGCGTTAATGTCGCCGGTCTATGTGGTTGGTCTGGGTCTTCCAGGACCCAGAGGGAATGATCCAGAGATTAGCTGCACAATTGTTGAATACCCCCCTCCCCCATGTTCACTTGTTAGAGAGAGTCCCTCTGGTGAGATTGTCCCATTGTATTTGTGAGCCATGACCCTTCCCCTGTCTCTTTGGCACTGTTTTAGCATATGCCGAGGTCCGATCAGGACCGGTGTTCTCCGTGAGCGATGACATCAACGAGTAAGCCTGGGCCTGGGACCCACGCTGCCCTAGAAAACAGTGGCATTTGTCCGAGATGACCCCTGTTTGAGTTTTATGAGGCACACCCCGTCGGGCGCAGTTGAGGTTGGAGAGGAGAAAAAGCGTCCTCGTAGCCAGTGGCCGAGTGGGAGCCCCCCGCCATGTTGCTCTCATGACAAGGTTTCCAACGGGCTCCCCACCCCGCCCCGCCCCCGGCAGGTGCCCAAGGGCAAAGTGGTCGTCCTGCATTTCCGCTACCTGGACCTGGAGAGCGACAGCCTATGCCGCTACGACTTCGTGGACGTCTACAACGGCCACGGCAGCGGCCAGCGCCTCGGCCGCTTCTGCGGCACGTTCCGGCCCGGGGCCCTGGTGTCCGGCGGCAACAAGATGCTGGTGCAGATGGTCTCCGATGCCAACACGGCGGGCAACGGCTTCATGGCCACGTTCTCTGCCGCGGAGCCCAACGAAAGAGGTATGTCCCGGGCCCTGGCCGGTTAGCTCCGTCGGTGAAGAGAGTCATCCCGCAATGACAAGGTTGAGGGTTCGATCCCCGGTCGGGGCACACGTGGGAAGCAACCACTGAATGCACGACTGAGGGGAACAACAGATGAATGCTTCCCTTCCCTCTCCCCTCTCTCTCCCTTCCTCTCTCTGTCTCTACAAAAGAAACATCAATAGTGGTCAGGTAGATGGTTGCTGGGAGCGTTACTCTGCAGCTCTAATGTTGCTGGTTCAGTTCCCCGATCGGGGCACATACGGAGCGGCAGCACCAGATTCTTGTCTCTCTCTTTAAAAAGAAAAAAAAAAAAAAAGGTGCGTCCCTACCTTGTGGCAGTAACCACAGTGACTGAAGGCCTACTGTGTGTCAGCGCTGGTCTCGGCACTTTGTATGTATTCACCCCTTTAATTTAAAGTTTATGAGAATGCTCTTCTACCACAGAGAGGTCATAAATGCTGCTGAACCACCAGGAGACCGTCACAGATCAGTTCCCTTTTTCTTTTTAAAGCCCATATATATGTTAAAAATCCAGCTATGGAAACTCAGCGAGTAAAAGCACGAGGTCTGTAGACACGTGTACACAGACCGCTAGAGAAAACACACCCCTTCGTTCGATGGCAGCCCCCACTCAGACACAGTCACGGCAGGTGGTTCTCCAGCCTCTCCAGTCTGAGGGCTGAGAACTCCCGCAGTCGTTTTTAAAAACGTCAGGGGGATCGTGCAGTCACATTGTTTCACAACATCCTCTTTTCATTTAACACCGTGTGCTGGGATGTTTTCACATCAGTACACGTGCGTTCCCAAGGATAGAAACCTCTGCCCTCAAAAGATAACTGCATTGACTGACCTGTGGTGGCGCAGTGGATAAAGCGTCGACTTGGAATGCTGAGGTCACCGGTTCAGAACCCTGGGCTTGCCTGGTCAAGGCACATACGTGAAGCAACTACTACAAGTTGATGCTTCCTGCTTCTCTCCCCCCCCCTTTCTCTCTCTCTCTCTCTCTCTCTCTAAAAACCAATCAATAAAAAATCTAAAAAAAAAAAGAACCTTAAGGAATTAAGTTTAAAAAACAAAAAAGGTCATTGCCGAGGGCAAGATCTGTTAGGTCCACAGCCTTTTGCCTGAGGGCAGTCAGTCCCCAGTCGGACCTAGCCTGGGGTTGCCGAGCAACAGGACTGGACTGGGGTGTCCGAGGTTGGACTCTGCGGCTGACAGAGTAGCCAGAACGTTTGGGAGGGAGTCCTGGCTGGAGCTGCAGGGGGCCTGGGGCACACGGTGTCCACATAAAATCCACCCCTTCCTTGGCCGACAGCTGCATTCTGCACGAGTGGGGAGGGCTCAGAGCCTGGCACCAAAGCGTCAGTGAGAAGATGGACGGACAGACACTGAAGCAGCTGCCAGCACCAGACAGACATGTTTGCAGCTTGGGTCTAGCTGAGTTCAGTGCCAGCTACAGCACAAATCATTTTTATAAGAACACCAGAGAATCTGGACCCCGTGTAATGTATGGTTCATAATGTCCACTGTCCCACCATGTCAGGAAACCAGAAAAGAGCACCTACATTCCAGCAAAAAGAAAGTTTTCAGTCCGTGAAAACTGACCCCCCCCAGACAACTCATATGTTTTGCAATTAGCAGACAGCACTTTAAAGCAGTGATTAGATATATGTCTAAAAACTTAAAAGGAAATCATATATATATAAAATAGCTTGAAAACCTCAGAAGAGAAAGGGCAACTATAAAAAATAGTAAAATGGCTGGCCCTGGCTGATTGGCTCAGTGGTAGAGTGTTGACCTGGTGTGCAGGAGTCCTGGGTTCGATTCCCGGCCAGGGCACACAGGAGAAGCGCTCACCTGCTTCTCTACCCTTTCCCTCTCCTTCCTCTCTCTCTCTCTTCCTCTCCCACAGCCAAGGCTCCATTGGAGCAAAGTTGGCTCAGGCACTGAGGACTATGGCCTCTGCCTCAGGCACTAGAATGGCTCTGGTTGCAACAGAGCAATGCCCCAGATGGGCAGAGCATCGCCCCCTGGTGGGCGTGCCAGGTGGATCCCGGTGGGGCACATGTGGGAGTCTGTCTGCCTCCCTGTTTCTCACTTAAGAAAAATACTAAATAAATAAATAAAATGGTAATTCTAGAACTGAAAGACACAGAATCTGACATTTTAAAATTTACAAGCAAAAAAAAAAACACAAGAAAAAAATTTTTACAAGCAACTTGGAGATGAGAGAAGCAAGAGCAGTGACTTTGAATAGAAAGGATCTGATATGAAGAACCAGAAGGGGAAATACTGACACGAGAGAGCCCCAGCTCCAGACAGTGAGACAGTGTCCAGTGGTCCTGCCCGTGGGTCATTTGCATCCCAGAGAGTCACAGAGGGAATAAGGTGCAGGAAAAAAATCTGAAGAAATAACGGCTCTGAGCTACCAAGCTTTAGTGAAGTGCGTCCATGTCCAGACCGAGACCAACAGACTTCAAATGGGATCAATAAACCTGAAGCCGCACGGAGGCACATCCAAACTAAAAGTGACAGAAATCGAAAGATGGGGGGACATCTTAAAAGCGCTCTGATAAAACCCAGAAGACGCACCAGGGAAAGAGGGCTTGTTTCATCAGAAACGAGGGCGTCTGGAGGCAGGCCGGGGCCGGCATTTCCAAAGTGCCGGACAGAAGTGCCAACCCAGAATTCATAGCCAGTCTTCAAAACCGAAAGCAACATCAAGACTTTTTATTTATTTATTTTTATTTTTTACAGAGACAGAGTGAGTCAGAGAGAGAGAGAGATAGGGACAGACAGACAGACAGACAGGAACAGAGAGAGATGAGAAGCATCAATCATTAGTTTTTTGTTGCGACACCTTAGTTGTTCATTGATTACTTTCTCATATGTGCCTTGACCGTGGGTCTTCAGGAGACCAAGTGACCCCTTCCTCGAGCCAGCAACCTTGGGTCCAAGCTCACCTTTGCTCAAACCAGATGAGCCCGCACTCAAGCTGGCGACCTCGGAGTCTTGAACCTGGGTCCTCTGCACCCCAGTCCGATGCTCTATCCACTGTGCCACTGCCTGGTCAGGCAACACTTTTTTTTTTTTTTTCACTAAACGCGTGCATCACAAGAAATCGTAAAGTAAGCTCCTCAAGCTGAAGGGAGGTGGTAACGTGAAGGGTATGGAAGGATTGAAGGCCATGAGGAATGGTAAACATGAATGATGATGCATTCTTCTCTTTAATTTCTTTCCATGTGTCCATTCAAAACTAAAACCAGTTTAACACTGCATTGTGGAATATATGATATATGTATAATGAATGTCATATATATATTATATATATATATCACAAGAATAGAACAAAGGCTGGAGAGATAAATGGAACTACACTGTTGCAACCCTGGCCAGTTGGCTCAGGAGCAAAGCATCGGCCTGGCAGGTAGAAGTTCCAGGTTCGATCCCCAGTCAGGACACACAGGAGAAGCGCCCATCTGCTTCTCCACCCCTCCCCCTCTCCTTCCTCTCTGTCTCTCTCTTCCCCTCCTGCAGCCAAGGCTCGACTGGAGTGAGTTGGCCTGGGCGCTGAGGATGGCTTGGTTGGTCCAAGTGCATCAGCCTCAGGTGCTAAAAATTAGCTTAGTATCAACCCGTGCATCAGCCCCATATGGGGTTGCCAGGTGGATCCCTGTCAGGGCCCATGCAGGAGTCTGCCTCACTATCTCCCCTCCTCTCACCTAAAAAAAAAAAAAAAAAAAAAAAAAAGGAAAGGAAAAAATTATTGAAGATGTGTCCCATACAACTCTTTGTTTTTTAGGTAATAAGAGTTTTCTATACCACCTAATTCCATTTTTATCCATGGGCACGGATTCACATGTATGCCATGTGTTGAGCCTGCATGACTTCTGAATGAGTGCATGCCCAAATATTTTCTCTTTATTTGTCCAAAAAAGAAAATGAAAGAAAGAAAAGAAGCGATAGTCCTGACTCCACTCCTTTGCTCTGTGCTGACGTGACGTCAGGTAGCAGAGAGCACTCAGCCTGTGCGTGTACGCTTGTATGTGTGCATGTGTGTGTACATGCGTGTGTGAGAGTGTGGGTGTGCATGTGTGCGCGCATGTGTGTTTGTGTAGAAGAGACTTTGGGACGACCTTTAAGAGAAAGTTTAAGAGCTTCTGCCATCGTCTTTATTTCCTATAATATCGCCTAATATCCCAAATTCCTACTTGCCTCATGGTCGCGTTGTGATAACCTCTACAAAGATATAAACTTGGATTTCTTCCCCTCTATTTAATAACATCAGGGGATCAGTATTGTGGAGGACGCCTCGAGAGACCTTCCGGCTCCTTCAAAACCCCCAACTGGCCAGACCGTGATTACCCTGCAGGAGTCACTTGTCTGTGGCACATCCTGGCCCCCAAGAATCAGGTGAGAGCCCCCCGAAAATGTGAAGAAAGTAACTCCCGGGGGAACTGTCTAGACCATGTGAGAGCCCCCACTCTCGAGAGCTGCTGCCCCATGCCGCGGGCACAGGTCTCCCTGCCCAGGAACACCAGATCCGGAGGGCTTTTGTGCTTATTTGACTTACAAAGTCGTGGGCTCACGTTTCCTGTTCCTAATTTCCGTGTGCAAAGCAGGTTTTGAAACACGCATGGCAGGCACCTTGCACGTGAGATGGTTTAACCGCTGTAGGAGATGTTACAGCAGCAGCCGCCACTCACTGTGGGAAGACAAACGTCCCCAGGTGCACGTGTGCACGTCTCCGGGTCCCCTTCGCTCCCATAGCAACCCCCTTGCGTCCTCGGAGCAGGCATCCCCGTCGCTGAATCAGAAACAGCCAGCCGGCCTCACTTTGACAGAGCCAATGTCAACAGGCCCCATTGTCTCTTCCGAGAGCAGGTGGTCTGCTGAGACAGCTCATCTGCTTCATAGGGTTTGGGTTTTTTTCGTTATTGCTGTTACTGTTATTTAAAGTAGAATCTGTGCGGGTCCCCCACAACTAACTTAATTCATCGCTGTGAAACCGACCAACAACAGAGAAGGCCTTGTTTCCAGTGCTCATTAGTTTGTGGTTACCTGAATTTGCACCGGGACCCACTTCTGTATGTTAATGGCAGGACAGAACGCCGCCTGGGAATGGACCAGGCCCACTCTGGGGACATTTGAAAATAACCCCCCCCCCCCGTACTTTCGTAGCTCTATGTGAATGGAGCTCCTAAGTGTAGGGTTCCTAACCAAGGTTGGTCGGGGATCAATCGACGTGTGATCTTTCGGAATGATTAAGAAAAGGAAAGCCAGAGACTAGCCCGAGAAGTATGAGTAATACCACAGGAGAAATAGGGAAACAGGCAAGAATAATTTAAACGGAATGAATACTTTTTTTTTTTTTTTTACACCAAGGAGAGTCGCAGTCCCCTGCGAGTCTGAGGAGAGGACGAGGGGAGAGTTTCCCTGGTGGAGACCCCGCGAGGCCGCCTGGACCCCTCTGACCCTCTGCTTTCACTCCAGGTCATCGAGGTCAAGTTCGAGAAGTTTGACGTCGAGCGGGACAACTACTGCCGGTACGACTACGTGGCCGTGTTTAACGGCGGCGAAGCCAACGACGCCCGGAGAGTCGGGAAGTACTGCGGGGACAGCCCACCCGCGTGAGTGGCACCGGCGTCTTCATTTGGGACGTGTCCGTGTCCGTGGCCCTTGCGTGTCTCTCCTTCGAGACGTGTCCGTGTCCGTGGCCCTCGCGTGTCTCTCCTTCGGGACGTGTCCGTGTCCGTGGCCCTCGCGTGTCTCTCCTTCGGGACGTGTCCGTGTCCGTGGCCCTCGCGTGTCTCTCCTTCGGGACGTGTCCGTGTCCGTGGCCCTCGCGTGTCTCTCCTTCGGGACGTGTCCGTGTCCGTGGCCCTCGCGTGTCTCTCCTTCGGGACGTGTCCGTGTCCGTGGCCCTCGCGTCTCTCCTTCGGTTGCTCGGTCATCTATCTTTTATTTCCTGAGCGATGTGTGTTGCCGTGTGTTCATGACTCCCTGTGTTCTGTGACCAGGGAACCAACGCCAAGAATAGGCAGCCTGGAGAGTCAGGTGGTCTCACCATGTCGGAGAGGCCTGGAGAGACACACACACACACAGACACACACACAGACATCATACACAGCCACACACACACAGCCACACACACACACAGACACACACACACACAGACACACACACACATACAGACACACACACACCATACACAGCCACACACACAGACACACACACACAGACACACACACAGACACACAAACAGACACACACACACACCATACACAGCCACACACACAGACACACACACACAGACACACAGACACACACACACAGACACACACACAGACACACACACATACACACACAGACACACACACACACACACAGACACACAGACACACACACACAGACACACACACATACACACACACAGACACACACACACACACAGACACACACACAGACACACAGACACACAGACACACACACAGACACACACACACATACACACACAGACACACACACAGACACACACACACATACACACACACACACAGACACAGACACACACACAGACACACACACACACAGACACACACACAGACACACACACACATACACACACAGACACACACACAGACACAGACACACACACAGACACACACACACACAGACACACACAGACACACACACACACACACAGACACACACACACAGACACACACACACACACACAGACACACACACACTCCAGGGGCGGGTGCCGAGTCAGATGCACGCAGAGGTCACCGCCCTGCAGACCTCAGGGTCACGACAAGCAGCATCAGAGTGAATGAGAGAATTCTGAGGGGAGAAAACTGGAGGCTGCCTCCTGGGCGTCCCGAGCAGGCAGCCAGGCAGCGGAAGACAGACCCAGGTGACCCGACCTGATCAGGCTCCGTCCTGGACTTTTCCAAGCCTCAGAGCTCCTCCTGATGTTGTTGCTCGGATTTTTGGTGTGAGAACCTGAAAGCTACTTATCAGAGCATTTCTGGAGCTGCACCACTGGCTAGCTGTGTGACGCTGGACACGGTGCCCAACTGCCTAACTCCTCTCTACTGTATTTTGGTGCAAGATATACTGCTCACAAAAATGAGGGGATATTTCAAAATGAATATGAAGTGATTAAAAAAAAGCAGCACTTGGCCCTGGCCAGTTGGCTCAGCGGTAGAGCGTTGGCCTGGTGTGCAGGAGTCCCGGGTTTGATTCCCGGCCAGGGCACACAGGAGAGGTGCCCATCTGCTTCTCCACCCCTCCCCTCTCCTTCCTCTCTGTCTCTCTCTTCCCCTCCCGCAGCCAAGGCTCCATTGGAGCAAAGTTGGCCCGGGCACTGAGGATGGCTCCATGGCCTCTGCCTCAGGCGCTAGAATGGCTCCGGTCACAACGGAGCAACAGCCCAGATGGGCAGAGCATCACCCCCTGGTGGGCATGCCGGGTGGATCCCGGTCGGGCGCACGTGGGAGTCTGTCTGTTTGCTGCCCCCCCCCCAGCTTCTAACTTCAGAAAAATACAAAAAAATAAGCATTTAATTTTTTTTTTTATTAAACGAGAACATCAGAAAAGCAAACAACAAGTCAAAGAAAGTGGTTCAATTATGCAAATGAGAGGCAAAACCAACTTTTATTTCACTGGTGAAAATGCACTACATAAAAGGTGGAAAATACTGAAATACTGCAGTGTCTATACGTTCCCTGGTCCCCTAATTTTTGTGAGCAGTTCACATCTGCGTGTACAACACTAGGAAAAGTGACAACACGTGAAATGACTGTAGCTTGCCGTGGAAATCACCATTCTGCACAGGTGAACACCCTCCCCTCCTCTGTTGCTTACACATAATTCAATTATATGAATCACTGCTTTTACGTACGTTTCTACGGTTTCCACAGGCACTTGGAGTTAAAGCAAGGATTCTCCTTTGTTTTTTCAGTTTAAATTCATTTATATTTAAGTGCGATCGTTACAAAGAATTTTTTTAATGCATTCAGGCTAGTGGCAACTTAAAGACCGGTCTATCTGAGTCCGGCAGAATGGGTGCCCCTGAATTCTGCTGGCAGCAGCTGGGACACCCAGCGTGTGTGGACATGTGTGAGGTAACCGGATACAAAGGTGGATCAGGAGTGGGAGGGGTGTAAAGGGCAGATGGGTGAGCTGGCAAGAGAGTGTCCTGGGTGAGCTTCTGACAGGGGGTCGGGCGTCAGGGAGGCTTTTTGGAGGACAGGTGATCTCTTGGAGGAAGAGTTAGAGGCAAAAGGAAGGACAGACATGTTCCAATCAGAGAGAACGCCATCAGCCAAGACCCAGGAGAGACACACGCTCTTCTAGAGCCTATCCCCGGGGTGGGGGCCTAGAGAGAGATGGGGGGGTTGGTCGGGCGCTCCATCCTGCAGACATGGGGCCCTCGGAGTGCGTTTAGGCAGGAGATGACAGGACCAGCGCCCCTAGAACCCCGTCCCAGGCATGGTGAGCAGGGCTGGTTGGGAGGTTGTGACAGTGCTCCAGGCCCAGTTGGGGGAGGAGGGGGAAGGAGGGGGGAGGGAGAGAAGGAGGGAGGGGGAGGGGGAGGGAGGGAGGGAGCACGAAGGAGGGGGGAGAGATGGAAGGAGGGAGGGAGAGGGGGCAGGGAGGGAGGGAGCAGGGAGGAAGGGGGAGAGAGGGAAGGAGGGACGGAGAGGGAGGAGGGAGGGAGGAGTGGGGGAAGATGAAGAGGAGGCGGAGGACGAAGGAATATTTAGGCAGGACAGGGCAGTTGATTGACTTTGATCGAAGGAGAGGAAGAGTGGGGTGTGACACAGCAGAAAGTGTGTGACACACGGAACCGTGTCCTTCACCTGTTCCCGGGTTGCCAGGGCGGAGCCGATCCGAGGGCCATTTCCCCTCGCCTTCCTGGCGATTTGTAACGTGGCACGCAGCCCTCCATCCACCCGTGGCGCCCAGACTCTGTGACCTCCACATGAAAGCTCGGTGGCAAGTGTGACAGAAATAGGAGTGTTACCAAAGGACCCCCTTCTTGAGAAAATTCAGAGTCCCATGTGTGCTTCCAAGATGCGGTCAGAGCATGACCTCTATGATCCTGACACCCAGCCTGGCGGGCTGACCTGCACGTGTCGGGTCTTGAAGGTTTCCTTCGGTGCTTACCATAACTTGACGAAACACTTGGTGACGGTGGCGAACAAAACAAGAGGAACATTGTGTCGTTTGTCTGTTGAGAACTGTGTTTCATGCATACCGTTAGTAGTTCGTATGTATTTAATGGGATGAGTTTTCAAAAGCAAGGTAGAATATTTCTGTCCAAGGCGTGATTCTCAGAAGGGTTCTTACTGTCACCTCGTCACTTGCTGTCCACGATGCCAACAAAGAGATCCCGCCAAGGAGACGCCTCGGAGAAAGCACATTAGTCAGCCCACCCATTAACTCAATTAAATGACTTCTTTCATTTTCCACTTCTGACTTAGTTTTTAAATAGAATTAGACAAACAGCATTTCTTTTTTTTTGTAGCGTTGTTTAAATGAGAACAGCAAAAGCTTAAATGGAGCTGCTATTTGTCGTGCCCTGAGATTTAAGAGAGCTGTTGAGCCGCCCTTGATGGGCACCGCTAAGTCGTTAGTACCGACGAACCAGCAAGCCCCTGAAATAGCTTTCAAGTTGGAGTTTGTAACGGTGTCATTCATGGCCATCGAAACAAAGCTGTCCCTTTCTCTTTCTCCTTCATAGAGTTTTGCTACCAGGAGGATACACAGAGATGTTTCCGTACAGAAGAACACTCTTTAAGAATGTTCGGCTGAGCCCTGCATGGCTTTTATTTTTTTATGTGCAGGTGACCAGCTCTTTGGCCGTGTCTTCTCAAGGTCTGGGGGAATTTGTTCCTTAAATTTCTCCATCAGATTCTCCGTGGGCAGCGTCCCTAGCTCTCTGGGACAGCTGGGACCCAGAGCCCTCATTCAGAGAAGCCGTGGGGTTCCCCCATCTGGCTGACTCCCAGCCGCCGCCTCCCTGTTCACATGGGTCTCTGTGTCTCCCACGGTCTCCAGACTTACCTGGTCCTGGGTTCAAAGCCCAACTCTCCTGCATACTAGCTGCAGGGCCACAGGCAAATCACTTGAACCCTCTGAACTTCAGCTGCCTCTTCCATAACAAAGGGATAAGAATATGGTGGTGGGCCTTGACCAGTTGGCTCAGTGGTAGAGCATCAGTCCTGTATATGCATGTCCTGGGTTCAATTCCCGGTCAGGGCACACAGGAGAAGTGCCCACCTGCTTCTCTGTCCCTACCTCTCTTGTTTCTTTCTCTCTCTCTCTCTCTCTCTCTACCCCTCTCCTGCAGCCATGGCTCCATTGGTTCAAATGCATGGGTCCTGGACACTGAGGATGGCTCTGTAGAGCTTCCACCTCAGGCACTAAAAATAGCTCGGTTGTGAGCATGGTCCCAGATGGGCAGACAATCGGCCCCAGACAGGGCTTGCCGGGTGCATCCTGGTCAGGGCACAGGCGGGAGTCTATCTCCTCTCCTCTCACTTGGAAAAGAAGAAAAAATAGATTAAAAAAAAGAATAAGGTTGTGGTGCAAATAGAATCGGAGGGTGTGGGTCAAGCACAGGGGCCCCCCCCTTAGCGAACGTGCAGTAAATGGTAGCGACGAGCAGGAATAGTGAAGCGATTAAGGTTTTTCACCCTTTCGATGTATTTTAGCTTTTAAGTTTAAACCAGCACAGTAGTAACTTGTCAGAAATTAACGGGAAGCTAGGAGAGTCTACCTTTCAGAGAGGTGCCACTTAACCCTACAGTACATGTATTCACTTACACACGTTTCTGTTCCTTTAGGCCCATTGTCTCCGAGAGAAACGAGCTCCTCATTCAGTTCTTCTCAGACTTGAGTCTAACTGCGGATGGATTCATTGGTCACTACAAGTTCAGGCCAAGGAAACTGCCCACGACCGCAGCGCCCACAGTCACCACCACGTTCGCCACCACCACAGGTGCGTCCCTCGGTCCTGAAGTCGGTGCGCAAGACTTAAGGCGTATTTAAAAAATAAAAATCCTTTGAAGTAGAAAAAAAAATCAGAAGGAAGGCGGTTGACCCTAAAATAAGCTAAGATGGTAACATCTGTAAGAGAATAATAATGACACCCGCTTAATAAAAGGATAAGGGGGTAAGCGTACTAATAAAGCTATTAATTTTTAAGTGTCACCTAAGTAAATTACTAGGAACCCTGTAACAGATCATTAGAAGACTGATTTTTTTCTTTCTTTCCTCACACTTGTAAAGTGATGGTTTTCTTTTTATTATGTAGAATGATAGGTTAAGTCTGTTCAGGAGATTGTAGGTTGCAGTTCTAGAGCTTTGCTACCTACCTGTTCTCACTGTCATCATCTCCCAATATGTGGCTGGATTCTTTTGTTTTGTTGTGTGTGTGTGTGTGTGTTTTTTCTTCCTTCCAAAATGTGTCAAATACACAATAGGTTACTTTTCAAACGGGAGTCAATCGAATGAAAATAGTTGACGTGTCCCAGAAGTCATTTGCACACTCTGGTCCGGGACACATCTTAAGAATTGGAAAGGCAGAGAGGGAGACCCTAGCCCCACCCACTGGGGGGTCTCAGGCCTCAAGGATCAAACTCTAAATCCAGGGAAGAGGAAAAAGTGAGAAGGAAGGTTCTAAGGCAGGGGTCCCCAAACTTTTTACACAGGGGGCCAGTTCACTGTCCCTCAGACCGTTGGAGGGCCGGACTATAAAAAAAACTATGAACAAATCCCTATGCACACTGCACATATCTTATTTTAAAGTAAAAAACCAAAACAGGAACAAATACAATATTTAAAATAAAGAACAAGTAAATTTAAATCAACAAATTGACCAGTATTTCAATGGGAACTATGCCCCTCTCACTGACCACCAATGAAAGAGGTGCCCCTTCCGGAAGTGCGGCTGGGCCGGATAAATGGCCTCAGGGGGCCGCATGTGGCCCGCGGGCTGTAGTTTGGGGACCCCTGTTCTCAAGGTAATCAAGGAGCAGGCTGAGATAAGATCAACCCCTCAGCAAGGCCGTCGTGGGCTGGTTATTCCCCGGAGCACCCCTCCCCCACATGTGCCACCTTGTGGCCTGGACGGGCACTGCCTCCCACTCATCTCAGTGGACCCTGGAGTCCTCCTTCTTTCTAGTGAATTCTCAGGGTCACGCCCATGGTGCTGACGGGTTCCCAGCTCTTTCTGAATGTCCAGTCCTAACCTGTCCCTGGCATTGCAAACACGGGTTTGGAATTCTCTCCTGGGGTTTCACAACTGCTAGACGGTTGAATGAAAACCCATCAAACTCAACTTGCTTCTTATCACGCTGTTTTCTGCCTTAAACCAGCTTCTCCACCTCTGCCCCCCAGGCATGGCCCACAGCAGCAGAGCCAGCACTTAGGTCATGTGTGACCCCTCCCTGCATGCCCGTCCCCCCACCCCCACCCCACAGCATACACAGAGGGCCAATCCCACTGCTCTCCCCTTTAAAGTCATTCGGTGCCACGCACGGCCTTAGCCACTACTGAGCTGTTAAAACGTGCCCGCTGACACTGAGGAACTGCAGTTTTAATTTAATGAGATTTAGGAAGCCCCGTGTGGCTAGTGGCTACCCGCGTGGACAGCGTGGGGACCCGGCTCCTTGGCGTGTCCATAGGCCCTCCGCACGTCACTCCCGTTCTCTCGCTACTTTCATCGTTAGTCCCGGTTCCCGCTCTCCCCGCTCTCCGAGTAGTTGCGATTTTATCCTGAGGGTGGGCGGAGCGGCGGACGGATTTAAGCAAAGTTCAGGATCAGACGTACACTGTGAAGATCGCTCGGGCGCTGGGCGGGGAACGGATCAGCGGGGTGAAGGGGACCCGAGGCCTGTGGTTGTCCCTGTAAACAGGGCTGTGACAGGCGCACAGACAGTCCGGAGATGCTCAGTGCTGTGCGAGTCACAGACCTTGGGAGAGGGTGACAGGGCTTGGTGATGAACCGGACCAAGAGGGGGTCAGAAAGGTGTCAAGAGGCCTCCCGGGTCCCTGGCTTGCAGAGCGCCCAGAGGACAGTGTAGCCATTCAGTGACGCTGAGAACTGGAGTTGGGGGTGGACTTTTTTTTTTTTTTGTATTTTTTTTGTATTTTTTTGAAGTGAGAAGCAGGGAGGCAGTCAGACAGACTCACCCATGCACCCCATCGGGATCCACCTGGCATGACCAGCAGGGGGCAGATGCTCTGCCCATATGGGGCGCCGCTCTGCCACAATCAGAGCCATTCTAGTGCCTGAGGCAGAGGCCACAGAGCCATCCTCAGCGCCTGGGCCAACTTTGCTCCAATGGAGCCTTGGCTGCGGGAGGGGAAGAGAGAGACAGAGAGGAAGGAGAGGGGGAGGGGCAGAGAAGCAGATGGGCGCTTCTCCTGTGTGCCCTGACCGGGAATTGAACCCAGAACATCTGTACACCAGACCAATGCTCTATCCACTGAGCCAACTGTCCAGCACCCCAACCAAACAATTTTGTTCCAGTTGTTTTGTTTAGTTCTTCCTAGAATATTGCCACATATAAGTGAATAATTAGCAAATATTTTTCAAGCGATTTTTTTTTTTCTTAATGATGGTAAGGGGGGTGAAATATGTTCATTTTGTTAAGTTGGGGTTTCTCCACCTTGGCATGGTTAACAGTTCGGGCCACAGAATTCCTGTTGTTGTTGGGCACGTCCATAGTGAGATAGCTTGAGCAAAGTACCCACTAGATGTCACCCCCCACCCCGAGTCGTGACAACCAGAAATATTTCCAGACGGGCATACATGACAGGCTCAACACACATGTGTAGTAGTTGGTTGCGTCTAACTCCAGATCTGACACACTTGACACAGGAGCGGTGTCTCTAAAAACCCTGCGCTACTCACATTTAAGCAATTGCTTAAGTTAAACGCACTAGAGACCTCCCTCCCTCCTCGGGGGAAACACCCTACGATTCCTTGGGCACAGTGAAGAACACACCTGTCGTTCCTGAGTTCGTATTTGTGGTACGAGGTTATTCTCATCAGGACACGTGAAGACTGTATCTATTTTCGGTTATAGTGTTCATTTTATAAAAAGGGAGGAAGGAAATAGGGCTAATTCTAGGTTATCTTTGATCTCAGGTTTAAATTTCAGCGAAGGGTATTGAGTTAGACGGAGGACGTTGGACCAGTTGCTGGTCGCACAAAAAGCTTCTTTGGCAAGCCCTCTGATTACATTATTTCATTGCAATGATGTCTGGGCGGCTCCGGGCAGCGGGTGGGCATATGAAGTTGACGGATTCCTATCTAAACACCCATTGTACTTGAATTGCTTTTCCTGAAGCTCCCTGTCTTTCTTCCTTGAATGAAGGTGTCAGACCCACCGTGGCCACGTGTCAACAGAAATGTCGGTGGACAGGTACCCTGGAGAGCAATTACTGTTCCAGTAACTTTGGTAAGAGATCAGACCGGCCTCTTCTCGTGAGTGAGGAAAGCGAGATTGCGCACTTAGTCTGAAGGGGATGGCCGTGAATGACAGGAAGGGGTCAGCTCCACTCGGGACGGAGCCAGGGAAACACGTCCGCACCCGCGGAGGTGGGCTGGCTGGCCCTCTGCAAAGGGTTCGCTTTCACCACCGCGAAAAGATGCGTAGACAACACACACTCCTGAGACAGGGGCCGCCAGGATGCGCCCTCTGACGGGCTCGGTGCTCCTGAAAAAGCAGCTGTGCGTGTTTTTCTCTCGCACGTGTTTCACGTATTGGTTACTTTTCACACGTCTGTAATTTCCGCATCAGTACACGAGAGGCAGGCGAGCTGGCCTCTCGCACAAGAAATTCAAGTAGTATTTCCTCGTTGGTGTCCTACCAAGGACGAAATTAAAACTTGGAAATCTGAAATTCATTAGGAAACACGGATAAATTGGGACGTGAGTAGGCGCTACTTAGAACACCTGAGCTTTCTCAATTAAGAAAGAAAGAAAGAAAGAAAGAAAGAAAGAAGAAAGAAAGAAAGAAAGAAAGAAAGAAAGAAAGAAAGAAAGAAAGAAAGAATTGCACTTTTCATGAAAACCACTCAAGAGCCAAAGATACCCAACATCATTATGTTGCTTCTTTTCAAAAGGACCATTTAAGCAAAGTTTGACCGGGAAACGGAAGCTGCCGTAGCCCGAATAACTAACCCAGGACTGGGGCCTCAGCCAAGCGGACAGGTGTGCTGTCCTGACGTGAGGTTACGTAATAAGAAAGCAGCTGGATTTTGCTGTTTTGTTGTTTTTTTAAGCAAGACGATGTTGTGTGACCTCTCAGTTCTATCCTTTGACTTGTTAAATGGGATACACAGGGTGATGAGAAAGAGAACGTCAAAAGCCCAATAACAGACAGATGTTTACCGATAATTAGAGAGAGACGGCGACCCATGAGATGGGCCGAAGTTGCAGGAGCGAGGGCAGCTGAGAGAAGGGTGGGTGAAGGCGCAGAAAGGCAGGCTCCCACCCACACAGAGAGCGAGAGTCCCATCTCCGTGGCCAGACCCCGGAATGCAACCTCTTAGTGTGGTGTGGCCCCTGAAGATTCAGGAGATGTTGAGCACGCCCCGTGGAGGCTGAGACACCTGTGTCTTCCACGTTGGCTAAGACGTGGTGAGAGTCCTCCTCTCTGTCTCAGACTACAGCGTGGCTCCCTCTCTTCAACCTGAATTTCGGTGACAAGCGTCCAGAATCAAATCAGACACCTCTGTTAGGGCCACCTTGGGTCTCTTGAGCATGAAAATGCATCTCCTCTGAAACCTGGAGAAATGTGAGATTCTTTCGGGTCCCGCCTGCGTCTGCCCACAGGGCGACCCGGTCTCACGGCTGTTCTCTCCCACAGTGATCGCGGGCACCATCATCACCGCCGTCGCTCGAGGGGGCAGTCTACACGCCACGGTCTCGCTCATCAACATCTACAAGGAGGGGACCCTGGCCATCCAGCAGGCCGGCAAGAACATGAGTGCCAAGCTGGTCGTGGTCTGCAGGCAGTGCCCGCTGCTCAGAAGGGGTGAGGAAGCGGGAAATCCCGCGCCTGGTTGCTGGGGAGCTCGGGGACAGGGAAGGGGACAGGGAAGGGGACTGGGGGGGGGGTAGGCGCTCCGAGCAGCGCCTGGGTGTGCCCCTGCTGCGGGAGAGAAGGAAGACCAGGGGGTCGGGCAGAACCGAGCGCTGGTCCTGGTTCTCGTGCTGTGTGTGGACCAGGAGGAGGAGGTCAGCACAGGGGAAGAGGTTCGGGAGATGTTCGGCAAGAAAAGGCAGCTCAGAGCTGAAGTTCAGAAGAGAGAGAGGAGAGGCGTGTATGGGCCGGAAGGAAGGATTGGGGATCATTTTCAGAAATAGGATCATTCGATCCATAGATGGGATTGGGTTTTATAAGAGAAATTATGGAAAAAGGAAAATTACTCCAGAGCGAGAGGCACATAATCTTTTTTTTTTTAAGTTTTCCATCGATTTCAGAGAACCAGAGAGAGAGAAGCATCAACTCATTGTCCCACTTAGTTGTTCCATGAGCAGTGCACTCATGGGTTGTTTCTCACATGGACCCTGACTGGGAGTTGAACTTGTCACCTGGGGCACACCAGGACAATGCTCTATCCACTGAGCCACCTGGCCAGTGGATAAAAATTCTGGAAGAATTTTTAAACAAGCTCCTTAACTTAGAAAAGTAATATATGTTATATATATAATTATATTATATTATAAATATAAATATACTAAATTATAAATATATTGTTATATATTATATATTAATATATGTTATATATATATTAAGTTTAAGTAAAGAGAGAAGGATAGAAAATAAAATGTGAAGCTGTTTCCCTTTTAAATGCAGAGGTCCTATGAAAAGTTCCTTCCAGGAAGTCTCTACCCATCAATACACTTGGACAAATGGGATCAGGCTAGACATACCTTTTGCAACTCCCTACACACACACACGCGATATCCGTGCGGACATCTTTCCATAAACGACCCATGTAGTTACAGCCCTCTCTCTGAAAGGGCAGTGAAGTGACTCCTGGTGCCCCACGGCGTGATGGTCAGGTCTCTCTGCCCCATCTCGTCTCATCCGTGTCCTCACTCTCATTCCAGGACTCCCAAAACCAAAACAAAACAACCAGACAGACAGACAGACAGAGATACAGAATGTTCACTTCAAGAAAGCTTGACTCTGGCTCTGGCTGGTTGGCTCAGTGGTAGAGCATCGGCCTGGAGTGTGGATGTCCCGGGTTCAATTCCTGGTCAGGGCACACAGGAGAAGTGACCATCAACTTCTCTACTCCTCCCCCTTCTCTCTCTCTCTCTCTCTCTCTCTCTCTGTCTCTCTCTCTCTTTTCTCTCTCTCTCCCCCTCCTGCAGCCGTGGCTCAGTTGGAGAGAGTTGGCCCCAGGTGCTGAGGATGGCTCCAGAGCCTCTGCCTCAGGCACTAAGAAGAGCTCAGTTGCTGAGCAATGCCCAAGATGGGCAGAGCATCACCCCCTGGCGAGCATGCCAGGTGGATCCCAGTCAGGGCACATGCAGGAGTCTCTCTGCCTCCCCTCCTCTCACTAAAAAAAATACACATAGGCCCTGGCCGGTTGGCTCAGTGGTAGAGCGTCGGCCTGGCGTGCAGAAGTTCCGGGTTCGATTCCCGCCCAGGGCACACAGGAGAAGCGCCCATCTGCTTTTCCACCCCTCCCCCTCTCCTTCCTCTCTGTCTCTCTCTTCCCCTCCCACAGCGAGGCTCCATTGGAGCAAGGATGGCCCGGGCGCTGGGGATGGCTCCTTGGCCTCTGCCCCAGGCGCTAGAGTGGCTCTGGTCGCAGCAAAGCGACGCCCCGGAGGGGCAGAGCATCTCCCCCTGGTGGGCAGAGCGTCACCCCCTGGTGGGCGTGGCGGGTGGATCCCGGTCGGGCGCATGCGGGAGTCTGACTGTCTCTCCCCGTTTCCAGCTTCAGAAAAATACAAAACAAAACAAAACAAAAAAATACACACATACACACAAAGAAAAGAAAGCTTGACTCTAAAGTCAGGAGGCCGCAGTCTCATGTGGATTTTTCAAAGGAAGTAGCGAAGGCACTATGAAAAAAGATAACCCTTCTTCCCAGTATCACGCACATCTAAGTGCTAACACGGAGAGCTCCTGGTGACGCGGGCAGTCCAGCCGTGCGATGGCCCCCACCCACCCAGCCCATCCAGCCTTCGCACGCTCAAGACCACGGTGACCACGGTGTCAGCCCCCAGGGCGAGGGTGATGCAGGAGGAGCAGCAAACGCGCATCTCCCTTGCGCCACCGGCGGGAGAGGGAGAAGGGAGGGCGTCCTCGTGCGCACTGCCGCCGTGACGGTTTTCTGCCGCGATGTGAATCCTCAGAGCCGAACCCACCGAACCGCGGTGCGGGCCCCCGTCCGGGTCTCACCTAGCCAGACACACGCATATGATGAAAAATGGTATCAACAGAAGTGCTTTATTCGTACCTGTCACGCCGGTGGTGGCCGAGGCCAAGCAGGTCCACGTGGGATTCGAGCAGATGGCAGAGGAGCTGCGGAGCCGGAAGTGCTGGGCCATTTCCGTTTATTAGATTCTTGCAACAGCAGACGAGCAACAGGCCGGGGAAACCGCTTCTCACGTGGCTGTGAGCCAAGAATAAAATCAGCCCTCGCGGCGGCGGGTGGGGGTCCCCCAAAGGGCCCCTCGCGGCGGCAGACGGGGGTCCCCCAAACGGCCCCTCGTGGTGGCGGACGGGGGGGTCCCCCAAACGGCCCCTCCGGCGGCGGGCAAGGAACCGGCACCAAGTCCTGGCTATGTAGCCTGACACGGGCTAAGGGCTACAGACGTGGCTCTGCCCCATGCTCAGGCACTAATCCTGCAAAGGGCAAGCCCCCCACGGCTGTTTTCCCTGCGGTACCTGTGTTCTGGGGGACGACAGGATGCAAGGAAGCACGCGATCCAACCGCGCCCTGAAGAAACTCACACAGTATAGATGCCTGAGACTGGGGATGCCTGAGACTGGGGATGCCTGAGACTGGGGATGCCTGAGACTGGGGATGCCTGAGACTGGGGATGCCTGAGACTGGGGAAACCTTCAAGGCAGCAAGGCCTGAAGACGGGCTGTTAGTTGCCAAAAGTGTGGAAAACCCCGGGGCCCTGTGGGAGTGGGAGAGGCCGTGTGAGGAAGGCACTCCAGGGAGCGCTAGAGGTAGCCTGAGGAGCGAGAGCCCCTCACATGGACACGTGTGTCGTTCTTGGCCAACGCACAGTAAGTGTGCCGGACCACAGCACCCAGAGCAGGCGTGACTGCGCCTCTTCCTCCCACCCGGGCTCCTCACGTCAGCACAGCTACGTCAGCACAGCTGGGACACTAGATTTCTGCTGATGGGAGTCTTAAACCAGATCTCCTCCTAGTATCGTTGTTTCATTTATATCATTGTAGCATTAATGTTTATCTAGCCTTGGCCCGGCCTGTGGAAGTCCCAGGTTCGATTCCCCATCAGAGCACACAGAAGTGACCATCTGCTTCTCCACCCCTTCCCCTTCTCTCTCTCTCTCCTCTCTCTCTCTTTCTTTCTTCCTGTCCCACAGCCATGGCTCAAATAGTTCGAGCAAGTTGGCCCTAGTCGCTGAGGATGGCTCCATAACCTTGCCTCCGGCGCTGAAATGGTTCTGTTGCCGAGCAACTGAGCATCACTCTGTAAGGCAGCGGTTCTCAACCTGTGGGTCGTGACCCCGGCAGGGGTCGAACGACCAAAACACAGGGGTTGCCTAATATGTATTTTCCGATGGCTTTAGGCGACCCCTGTGTTTTGATTGTTTGACCTCTGCCAGGGTCGTGACCCACAGGTTGAGAACCGCCGCTGTAAGGGGTTGGCCGGGCAGATCCCGGTCTGTCTGTTTGCCTCTCCACCTTCCAACCTCTCAATTTTAAAAAATGTAATCTAGAGATAAATTATAGGTGAAGTTGTTTCAAATAAACACACATCGAGAAAAACTTAATGTTCTCTTTCTCTCTCTCTTTTTTTTTTTTTAGGTCAAAATTACATTATTATGGGCCAGGTGGGTGACGATGGCCGAGGCAGAGTCATGCCTAGCAGCTTCGTCATGCTGTTCAAGACCAAGAACCACAAGCTCCTGAACGCCCTGGAGCACAGGCAGTGCTGAGGGCGGCCTGGGTCCCCGGGAGCTCCGGCCTGTCATTGCTGCAAAGAGAGAGATCTATTTTTCTCCGTAGAAACACAGCCTCCCTCATCCTGTTGAATATCGAGCACTCAGAAAGATTCCCTCTTCACACGACGCAGGTGCGGGACCTGCAGGACCGCGGACGGAGGCCGGCTGTGTGCCCACCCCCGGAGCAAGCAGACGCCTCGGAGCGGCGCTGGGACGTGAACGGGACCACACGCAGGCAGCATGGAAGCGTGTATTTATACAACTCTGTGAAAGGGGATTTTAGAAATGGGGTTTTGTGAAGATGTTTAAAGAGAGAGAGAGAGAGATTTTATAAGTGCAATATTCACTCCAAGGAGTTTATATTCTTTTCTTGCCTTTTTAAAGTCAGTGCTTAATAAAATATTTTTAAATGATTCTTATGACAGCCATGAAACTGCTTTTCTATATAAGGGGGGGCACTGAATAAATAAGATTCCTGGCTATGTACATAGAAGTAAATATGTACTGTCTTTGTAACGATTTACACTTTGCCGGAAGACGGCATATGCCGAGAACTTGGGGGCTAGGTGGATCCGGCGGTGTGCACAGATGATGGTTCTTCTCTGCAGAAGCAGGAGATGTGAGTGCTCAGGTGCCGTCCCTCAGGGATCGGGTCAGCGCCGTCGTTTTATAATAGAAATCGAAGTTCGGGTATATTTAGTGACTTGTCCAAACACACATCTCTCCCTCGAGGCAGAGCAAGCCCTCGAGCTCGGACATCCTCGTTCCAAACCCAGGGCCCTCACTGCTAGGACAAGTCCCTCCCTGCCCCAGAGGGAGCCGTGCTATCCTGACTGACCAAGTGCAGCCCTCTGTTCTCCCAGCCTAATCAGACCTGGTCGCTCTGCCGGACTGGAAGTCAGCAGCGAGGCCTGGCCAGTTGGCTCAGTGGTAAAGCGTCGGCACAGCGTGTGGATGTCCCAGGTTTGATTCCTGGTCAAGGCACAGAGGAGAAGTGCCCATCTGCTTTTCCACACACACACACCCTCGCTTCTCTCTCTCTCTCTCTCTCTCTCTTCTCCTGTAGCCATGGCTCCATTGGAGTGAGTTGGCCCCCACCACTGAGGATGGCTCCATGGCCTCAGCCTCTGGAGCTAAGAAGAACTTGGTTGCTGAGCAACAGATCAACGGCCCAGATGGGCAAAGCATCGCCCCCTAATGGTCTTGCCTGGTGGATCCTGGTCGGGCGCATCCCTGCCTCTCACTGAATGAAAAAAGAAAGAAAGAAATGAGAAGGGAGCCTGACACCCTACCCTGTTCTCGTGAACTGGGTCAGGGTGTATCAGTGTGATGCCAGGGCCGAAGCCAGGCAAGTCCACACTGGATCCGGGCAGATGGGAGAGGAACTGCAGAGCTGGAAAGCAGCGGGACATTCCCGTTTAACAGAGTCTCGCAGCAGAGGGTGAGCACACAGGCAGGGGGAGCCGCTTCTCACGCAGCAAGCGAGTGGACAGCCAGAACGGACCCTCCCAGTGGTGGCCAGGTGATCCCTCATCCACCTTGAGGACAAACACCCGTAGCCTCACGTAGACCACACACACGTGCCCTGTGCTCACACACAGCTACTCAGGCAAAGTGCCAGCGAGCAAGCCCAACACAGCTGCCTTCCCACAGTCAGCTAGGGTTTACTCGCCTTTCAAAACTCTACATGGCCTGACCGGAGGTGGCTCAGTGGATAGAGGATCGACCTGGAATACTGAGGTCGCTGGTTCGAAACCCCAGTCCTGCCCGATCAGGGCACATCTGAGAAAGCAACTACCATGAGTTGATGTTTCTTGTTCCTCCCCTGCCCCTTCTCTCTCTAAATTTAATAAATAATTTTTTAAAAAACAACTGTTTAAAAAAAAAAACCAAACTATTTGCACTCAGCATGGGAGGAACCATGAAAGGGCGCCCCATCGTTTGCACAGAGCCTCTCGAAATGCCACTGTAGCTGCCACGGCTGCGGCCACAGCCCTCAGGACGTTGCCGGCCACAAGCTCTCCCATAGTAGAAGCAGAATTTTAGAAAATAGGGAAATATTCTTTGGCGTGAAAATCCAAGTATCATATATGCTATTTGAAACTGACACCTAAAATGTAAGGACACACAAAAGTTGAAGAGACAGAAAAAGGTAACTATACTGGGAAAATATCAACAAGTCTGATGTGGATTTATTCATGTTAGAAAAAAAATAGACTCAAGATGAAGAGGTTTACCAGGAGATACAACAATCCTAACATCTGCAGGGAGCTAATAACATCCTTCAAAGTAAATAACGAAAGATGGTGTTTGTCGGAATACCAGAGGGGGATCTGAACACATTTTCTCAGTAATTGGCAGGTTTAAAAGAAAAAAGAAAGATATAGAAGATGGATCCACACAGTTAACTAGATTCACCTGATAGATGTCTAGGGAACAGAACCAAAAGCATATTTTAATCTCAGTATGGAACAATTTCAACACCTGCTCACTTACTGCCCCATGAAACAAATCCCAACAAATTTCAAGGAACTGGTAACATACAGACATCCTTCAACAACAATGAATAATTAGAGATGAAGAATAAAAAGCAAATAATAGTAAAAATATATATATAAGGAAAAACCTGATGTTGAACATTGAGAAATGTACATTTCAATAACTCATGATCAAAAGGAAATTATAAAAATAAAATATTAAAAATGGAATAACAAAAATGCTAAACTAAAAAATTTAAATGTGTGGACCATAGCTTAAATAACACTTTAAAACTTATTTTTTTATAATTAGGAGAATATGGGGGATTTTTTATTTTATTTTTTGGTTACAGTTTACCTTCAAGATTATTGTGTGTTGGTTTCTGGTGGACGGCATAGTGATTAGACAACCCTACTTTACAAAGTGTTCCCCTCGACATTCCAGCATCCACTGGACACCATACATAGAGGAGGGTGTAGCTTTGCATGTATACTATAAAAATTGTTCCTTAGCTGAAGCTTATTCTTGTTTTTAATTAACATTTCTACCTTATTTTTGAAATAATTCTAGACTTACAGAAAAGGTGTAAAAATAGTGCAGTTTAGGTATACATTTCACCCAGCTTCCCCAGCTTACACCATCCTAGCTCAAGGGTCAAAGTCAGAAAACAGACAGTAGAATACTATCGTTTATACTATAGGCCTTTTTTTTTTAATTCAGTGAGAGATGAGGAGGCAGACAGACAGACTCCCACATGCGCCTGACTGGGAGCCACAGGGCATACCCACTAGGGAGCGATGCTCTGCCCATCTGGGGTGTTGCCTTGTTGCTCAACAACAAAGCTCTTCCTAGTGCCTGAGACAGATGGCCGTGGAGCCATCCTCAGTAACCAGGGCCAACTCACTCCAATTGAGCCATGGTTGCAGGAGAGGAAGAGAAAGAAAGAAGTGAGAAGGGGGGTGTGGAGAAGCAGATGGTCACTTCTCCTGTGTTCCCTGACCGGGAATCCAACCTGGGACATCCACATACTGGGCCAACACTCTACCACTGAGCCAACCAGCCAGGGCCTAAACTACAGGCCTTCTCTGCATTTCACCATCCCCCCCCACCCCGCTCAGTGTTCTAGGATATGACCCAAGATCCCAGATTGCATTTAGTTCCTGTCTCCATGGTCTCCTCCAATCTGTGCCAGTTCCTCAGTCTTTCCTGGACTCTTTTATTTTAATTGAATTTATTGGGGTGACATTGGTTAATACAATTATACAGGTCTCAAGGGTACAGTTCTATAATACATGGTCAGTGTATTGTGTTGTGTGTTCACCAGCCCAAGCCACATCTCCTTCCATCACCATTTACCCCTCACCCTCTTCTACCTCCCCCTACCCTCTCCCTCTGGCCAGCCCCACACTGGGGTCTTATGTCTAGGTGTTTTTTCTTCGCTTGATCCCTTCACATTTTTCGCCCAGCCCCCAACCTGCTCTTCCCCTCTGTCAGCCGTCAGTCTGTTCTCCCTATCTCTGAGTCTGTTTCTATTTTTGTTAGTTCATTTTGTTCATTAGATCCCACATATAAGTGAGATCATATGGTACTTGTCTTCCTCTGACTGGCTTACTTCATTCAGCAGAAGACTCTTCCGGCCCATCCCTGCTGTCACAAAGAGTAAGATTTTATTTATTTCTTTTTACAGCGTAATAGTATTATCCTACTGTGTAAATGGACCACAGCTTTTTTACCCACTCATCTCCTGACAGACACTTGGGCTGTTTCCAGATCTTGGCTACTGCAAAAAAAAAAACCGCTGCAATAAACACAGGGGTGCATATCTTCTTTTGAATTAGTGTTTTGGGATTCTTAGGATATATTCCTAAAAGTGGAATCACTGGGTCAAGAGGCAGTTCCCATTTCTAGTTTGTTGAGGAATCTCCACACTGCCTCCCACAGTGGCTGCACCCGTCTGCATCCCCACCGTGCAGGAGGGTTCCCTTCTCTCCACACCCTCGCCAGCACGTGTTTATTTATTGATGAGAACCATTCTAACAAATGGCAGGTGACATCTCATTGTGGTGTTGATTTGCATATCTTTGACCATTAGTGACATTGAACATATTTTCATTTGTCCTTGAAGAAGTGTCTGTTCAGGTCCTTTGCCCATTTCTTAATTGGTCCTGAACTGGGTCACTTCCCAGGTGAAATCTACCAAACCTTCAACGGAAGACTAACACCTGTCCACAAACTATTCCAAACAGCCAAGGGGAGGGAAGCCTCCCGACTCATTCACGGACCTGACTGGCTGCATAAGTTCTTTTTTGAAAACATACGTTTACCTCTGACATAACCCTGCTGTTTTGCCTGTGGTGTTGCTGTAATTTAATTTACTCAGAAGCCATGTCTCTTAAAGATGGTTATTTTTAAAGCATGCAGCTAGCACCTAAAAAAAATTTTCCTTCACTGATTCTGAGTTGTTCTATCTTAAATATTTATTTCAAACTGGGGGTGGGGAGAGCAGGAAAACGCAATGTGGAATGATCCAATGAAGGGAAACACTGTAACTGGTGATCCTTTTAAGTATATTTTCAAAAAACACAACATATCTACAAACAGGGAAGTGATGTCAGAAAGCTAGGAAGTTAACTGACGACTGAGGAATTCAGAGCAGCTGTGAGGCTGGTGGCCGAGGCCAGGGAGGTCCACACTGGACTCGGCTGACGGTGGAGGAACCGCGGAGCCGCAAAGCACTGGGTCATCCCGTTGGTTAGAGTCTCCCAACGGAGGACCAGCAAACGGGAAAACCGCCCCTCACAGCGGAGGGTCAGTAACCTGCACAAACGGCCCCTGCAGCGGCGGGCAAGCCATAGGCTACACACACGTGTCACATACTAATCATGCAAAGTGCAAGCCAGCAAGCCTCCCACAGCTGTTTGCCCAGCAGCGGCCAACGGCGAACGCAGCAAGGATATCGGAAAATGCCGGAAGATGCCAAATAACATGCTCAACAAACAGTGTGTGAGCCCGTCAGGTTTATCACATCTGAAGCAGGCGACCGGGGCCGTCGGGGGAGACGGAAGGCCGTCGTGGAGGGGGTATTCTCTCTGCCATGCGTGTGCTCTGGGCTTTGACAGGTGGGCAGAACCTCTGAAGTGACAGCTTCAGAAATCCAGCGGCCAGGAAAGGCGAGAAGGGCGTGTGCAGGGCAATGGCAGCGGCGGACGGACTAAGGGCAGGACAGACACGAGAAGCACTTGCTCACCAGTTACCTGCTGGTGCACCTGCAGCCATGCAGCCAGAGGTCACAGCTACAGAGTCCCCGTGTGCGATAAACCCTCGTGCTCGGGATCTGAGGGCGTGACGGGGCGGGGGGGGGCAGGGAAGCGAGAGAGCGAGGTCCAGAGGACCGCGGAGGGGGCGCCCTCCCTGGGTGTCTTCCGGCTGTGACACGGCTTCTGCTGCCGGGCCTCAGCTCGGGGCTGATTCTGACCTACTGGAGAATCTTTCTTATGAATGATTTTAAAGAACAACTTTGATTTTAAAGGTATTAAAATATTTTTTATAAGACTTTGTTGCTCTGTAGGACCCCGATATGCATTTTGTATTGCAATTTATTACCGGCATGGATTTGTAAACAGTTTATTTTCATACTGAATCATATTACTTTTTATTTTTATTTTATTTTTATGTAGTGAGAGGAAGGGGAGGCAGAGACAGAGTCCCGCATGTGCACTGCTGGGATACACCCGGCTTGACCACCAGGGGGCGATACTCTGCCCATCTGGGGTGTTGCTCTGTTGCAACCAGAGCCATTCTAGCGCCTGAGGCAGAGGCCATGGAGCCATCCTCAGCGCCCGGGCCAACTTTGCTCTAATGGAGCCTTGGCTGCAGGAGGGGAAGAGAGAGACAGAGAGGAAGGAGGGGGGGAGGGGGGGAGAAGCAGGTGGGCGCTTCTCCTGTATGCCCTGGCCGGGAATTGAACCCGGGACTCCTGCATGCCAGGCTGAATGTTCTACCACTGAGCCAACCGGCCAGGACCTGAATCATGTTACTTTTGTAATGAAATAAGCAGCAGGGTTAGTTCATGTTTACTCTTTTAAGAAAATATAAGGATAGAGTAAAAAAATATATATTCCATGTAATTACCATTGGAGCTGGGAGGGGCACAGAGGGTTTGAGGTTGATGTTTTGCATTTTAGGTCTTTCTTACCATGATTTAAAAAAACCCATCCAAACACTGAGTTGTATACTTTAAAAGAATGAATTTCAGGATGTTAATTATATCTCAAAAAATGTGTATGATAATACAATGGACAGACTGTCAATTTACAATCAAATGTCAAGTTTTATTCACCTTTCTTACAATATGCTGTCATTGAAAACACACCTCATGAGTGATCCATGCACACAGTAGGCATTCCACAAATACTTTTATTTAATAAGTAGGCATTTTTAAATTGACTAAAAATCCTGATGTAAAATCCCAATTGGGAAGTGCATAATCCCATTGTAGACAAAATATATAACTTTACAATAAACATTTTTATAAGAATTTGCCCCAAAGAGGGAACACTTACAATTTGGGAATTAAAAAGCTAAAAATAAAAGGTGAGATAAACACATACTAATATATTCCGACAAGGACCCTGCATGGGTGGTGCTTACAGACCCAGGTTTGCCTGTACCCCGAGGCCTGAACACCATCTGACATTCAGTTAAGAAGGTAATTATACACCTAATAACCACTTCACTGGGAATGTTACAAGAATAGATAAGCAACAACCTGCCAAAAAATAAATAAATTCTAACTACATCATTTGTATGAACATAGGGGAAGAAATTTAATATATATTTTTATTCTCCAACTTAAAATAAATCAATACGTTTCATGTTAAGCAGCAAGAATGACCCGGCAGTAAGCATGAAGCCACTTTCAGAGATGTTTGTTAAACCCTGTGGAAAACACTTCAGGAGGCAAGTTTAAGAACCTCCGTCCAAATAGAAAACAAATCCTTGCATTAAAGGGTGGGTCCTCTGATGTTTACAAAAATAAGAGAGGCAGTGACCATACATGATAAAGAAGTATCTTCTAAATCCTTATTTTGGGTTAGCTTTATAACAATGAACATTCACTCCAACTTGAAAAAGAATTCTAGCACTATTATTATACGGAAAAGTTAAAAACTACCAAATGCCTAAGCTTGGAGAGATATCTGTGCTGATCCAACAACATAAGCAAGCACTCTAAAGCTACAAATAAGAAGTCTGCTAACAGTATTTTTTAAAAGTGCAATAATTCTATAAAAATTAAATACGGGAACTATATTGATGCATGGAAATGTATATATCAAATACCATTAAGTGGAAAAAAAAGCAAAATTAAAAATATAGTGATTACAACCATGTAAAAGTAAATATAGTACAATAATAAAAGTGAAGTGACTTAAAATTTATAGACATAGATAGATTCAAATAATCATTATGGTCATTTCTTTGTTACTTAAGATTATAATAAAACTAAAAATGGACTATTGTGTTAAATAAAACTATAATCCTAAATGATGAATAACTATATTCTATGTGAAGTCCTAAAACAGAAATTTTAAAAACCATGATGTCAGTATTTCCAGTTAGTCTGTGGACAGAAATCAGCCCACATTTACTGGTCTTTCATGGCAGAAATGTGTACAATAATAACAGCCCTTCTCAAACATAGAAAGAAAGAATGTTAGAGCGCTGTTCAAATAAGAACACGAGGCAGCATGCTTTCCAAAATCTATCCGTGCCTTCCGTCTGCCTCTGGGAAAAGCCACTAACGCGGGTTTTAAAAAACTAATTCTATTTATGTACTTTACATAACATTTAGGCTGTGAACAGTTTAAGGAATGGCTTTAACTTGACTCTGTGTTTCAATATGTATCTTAGCGGTTTTATTGCAAGTGATGCAGAAACAGTCTTTCAGATTTACTACTGGGGAGTCCTTTCTCTATGTGGTTTGGAGAACGGTCAGTTTCTTGGGTAAAGCATAGCGTACTTCGAGGTCCGGAAGCCCAGCAGGTCCCGGACCTCGTTCCGGAAGGTGGACAGGTCCTGGCGCAGCTCGCCGAGGCTCTCCACGGTGGCCTGGTCCGTGCTCTGCGTCCGCTGCCTCATGGAGGTCAGGTAGCGGTGCACCAGGCAGCACATCACCTTCTGGTAGTTCTCGTCCCTCCTCTGCTTCAGGTTCCGCCACTCCTTCAAGACAAGCGGGCACAGGACACGGACAGTGGGCACAGGACACGGACAGTGGGCACTGACAGCCGGCACTGACAGCCCCTGAACGAGGTGGGCTTTTCAAAAATATTCACAATTACAAACGCACCTTCTAAGGCCGCTGCTCTTGAGTTACAAAATAACATTTGACAGCTGTCTAAAACAGGAGCAGCCTGCGCGTTTGTTTTATTCATTCACCTGTAGGCTTGTTGTGATTCAAAAATAGTTGTAGGGCCTGACCAAGTGGTGGTGCAGTGGATAGAGCGTTGGACTGGGACACAGAGGACCCAGGTTCGAAACCCAGAGGTGGCCGGTTTGAGCCCAAAGGTCTCTGGCTTGAGCAAGGGGTCACTTGCTCTGCTGCAGACCCCACCCCCACCCCACCCAGTCAAGGCACATATGAGAAGCAATCAATGAACAACTAAGCAGATGCTTCTCATCTCTCTCCCTTCCTGTCTGTCCCTCTCTCTGACTCTCTGTCTCTGTCAAAACAAACAAATGGAAACAAAATTAGTCCCAGGAACCCGCAGATGATGGGAGGAATTAGCAAACTATGACCCATCGGTGAAGTTGACCCACTCCCCAGTGTTTATGGCCTGTGGGCTAAGAACGGTATTTATCCATGAACATTTGTGACTAGTTTGATGGTAGGAAATAACTGAACCCCAGTCAAACAAAACGTTATCCCTCCAAAATGGAATTCCATTCTTCTCGTTAATAGATCTGTATTACAAACATTATTATTACTTGATTACTGTTACATGTTTAATTTCATCAATAAAAACAATAAAAATTTATGTTCTTTCTTATATTACTACTCATATAACACTTTGATTTTTGTCTCAGCCTACAGTCTGAATTATTTACTATCTGGATCTTTGCAGAAAATGTTTGCCAACTTCCGGTGTATAGCAACATGTACTGAATTATTCATGTAGTGAATAACTTTCAAGAAGAACCAGAAAAACAGGAAACGACTACAGTAGTCAGTGTTTATCGAGGCTCACAGAATAGGGGTTATGAATCTTTTCTATGTTTAAAAACTGAGGTACGATTTCACCAAAAAAAAAAATTGCAGCTCTCTCTCTCTCATTCTCAATAAATACTTACTGACTCCTTACTTTATGTTATGTCTATGCCATGCATCGGGGATCCAGGAGTTAAGAAAATCAGACAGTCAGGAAGCCTATATATATACAGTGTGTCCGTAAAGTCATGGTGCACTTTTGACCGGTCACAGGAAAGCAACAAAAGATGATAGAAATGTGAAATCTGCACCAAATAAAAGGAAAACCCTCCCAGTTTCATACCTATTCAGTGCAGTTTGATGTGGGCTCATGCACAGATTTTTTAGGGCTCCTTAGGTAGCTATCCCGTATAGCCTCTACAGACTCATCACTGACTGATGGCCTACCAGAACGGGGTTTCTCCACCAAACTGCCGGTTTCCTTCAACTGCTTATCCCACTGAGTAATGTTATTCCTATGTGGTGGCGCTTCGTTATAAATGTGCAAATATTCACGTTGCACTTTGGTCACGGATTCGAATTTAGCGAGCCACAGAACACACTGAACTTTCCTCTGTACCGTCCACATCTCGACTGGCATGGCTGTGGCTGCTCCGCTGTATACACGATGTTACGTCATCATCTGTAAATGCGCACATGCTGCCACATCATCCTACAGAAACTGGGAGGGTTTTCCTTTAATTTGGTGCAGATTTCACATTTCTGTTGTCTTTTGCTTTCCTGTGACCGGTCAAAAGTGCACCATGACTTTACGGACACACTGTATTTATGCCTCAGGAAACATCTGAGATTGGGAACCATTCAAACTTCTGTGTTGCAGTCCTCATCTTACCTTCAAGCTGTTCTGCCGTTTGACCTTGCCTTTCGAGGTGTGAGAGCAAATCCATTTACTGAGGCTGCTGAGCATGTAGCAGATGGTCTTGGGGGAGGGGATGATGTTAAAAGGGGGGGGCAGCGTACACTTGTCGTCAAAGTAGCTGAGCCACAACTTGGCACGCGCAAACTTCCATTCTTTGTCTTCATGATTCTGTGGAGGGCAGGTGCAGACGCAGTGCAGGATGGGCACATGCACACGCACATACATGCACACACACATGCACATACATGCACACACACGCGCACATGCACATACATGCACATGCACATACACAAACACGAGGTGGGGTGGGGGGCGGAAAAAGAGAGGTCTTTTTAAACTGTCTAAATATTTCCACACCTTGTAGATAAAAAATTTGGTTCAGGGTTTGCTGTTAATATACGTTCCTTGCATTTAAAGAAACCTAACTGTAAGATGACACTGATTCTGGTAACTATCTGGCGGCCCCATCCACCGCACAAGCCCGGTGTGACCTGCAGGGGGCGTGCTCACCGCGATCAGCTGGAAGCTCTTGTGCAGCATGGCCACCAGCAGCTTGGTGAGCACGATCACCACCACAGCGTTGTACGTCCCCACGATGACGGCCCCCACGAAGGACTGCAGCTCCTCGCCGTAGCTGAACCGCGTGACAAAGATTGCCACGTGGGCTAGGGAGAAAATATACCAGAACAAAGCAAAGCAAGTCCCAGCGAACCTGTAAAGATGATCATGTTTTTGTTTAAAAGACAGTGAAAAGAAGCAGGTAGCAAAAAACAAAACAAAACACAAAGCATTCATTTGTCTCGACACATTGCACAGTGCACGCTGATAACCCAAGAATGAGCATGCTGTGTAAAATAAATGAGGTAAGCCTGACCAGGCACTGGCGCAGTGGATAGAACGTCAGACTGGGATGCGGAGGACCCAGGTTCGAGACCCTGAGGTCGCCAGCTTGAGCGCAGGCTCATCTGGTTTAAGCAAGGCTCACCAGCTTGAGCCCAAGGTCGCTGGCTTGAGCAAGGGGTCACTTGGTCTGCTGTAGCCCCCCCAGTCAAGGCACATATGAGAAAGCAGTCAATGAACAACTAAGGCGTCGCAACGAAAAACTGATGATTGATGCTTCTCATCTCTCTCCGTTCCTGCCTGTCTGTCCCTATCTACCCCTCTCTCCAACTCAGTCTCTGTAAAAAAAAGAAAAAGAAAAAAAAGAGGGGTGGTATTTTATCTGCCTCACCACAACTGGCTGTTCAATTCCTTGTTGAACACACGTAGAGTGTGCACGCATTATGATAACAGTAAACTAGAGGAAAACATTGTTCATGATGCACACTCTAATAATTCTCCACTCTAACGTCCTCCTAACAAGTGATAAAACCGTGACAGACTGCTTTGGTTGTAACAGTGACTGCGAAGCAGAGAGGCTGAATGAACATCTTGCAGAATGTACAGCTGACAAAGAACTGTCCTGTCCAAACACCAGCAGGGCACAAGCCGCCAAGCGTCCCTCTCTTCAGACAGACGGCAGCGGGGAGACCTGCTAGCTATTTAAGATTCTATATGTGAAGATAACTATCAAATGATTCATAGAAAATAGGTATTTCTTATTAAAAAGGAACTTTTTTTTTTTAAGTGAGAGGAAAGGAGACAGACAGACTCCCACATGGGCCCTGACTGGGATGCACGTGGCAACCTCCCATCTGGGGCCAATGCTCTGCCCATCTAGGCTCGATGCTCACAACCGAGCTATTTTTAGTGCCTGAGGCAGAGGCTCCATGGAGCCATCCTCAGTGCCTGGGGCCAATGCACTCAAATCAATCGAGCCATGCTGCAGGAAGGGAAGAGAGAAAAAGAAGGGGAAAGGTGGAGAAGCAGATGATCACTTTGGTGTGCCCTGACCGGGAATCGAACCTGGGACGTCCATACGCCAGGTTGATGCTCTACCACTGAGCCAGCGAGCCAGGGCCAAGACAGAAAACTTCTTAAAGAAAACCTGAAGTTCTGTTTCTGTAGGTTCTAGTTCACACACAGCACAAGGGAAAGAACTATTATTTACTAAAAAGTTTGAGACACTCACGAATGGAAGGTGTCGTTGCTCTGCTCTTCACAGAAGATGCCCACGCAGTCCTTCTTCTCTCTGGAGCTGTAGCCTTTATCATACAGTTGTGTCAACCCAATCGTGAAAGAGAACAAAACAAGAAGGAACATCCCAAGGAACTTTCCAAAATCTTGAAGCATCTGTCCCATTGAAATCTGGAATACACAACACAGGGGTTCATGAAAATTACCAGGAAGACAAAATAGGAAATACTAAGTGACCGGTCAGTAACAGGACGACAGAAAGGAGCCATAAGCTACTCCTCAGCGCCATCTGGCGGAGACAGCTCAGCACGTGCAGAACGTCTGAAGTCGCTGCCCAAGGACACCCCCCCACCCCCTCCCCCACCCCTCATGCCAAGCCTGCAGGGGCGTCGCCGGGTGAAGGTAGAGGTGTAAGGAAGAAGCTAATCTGTGAGGAATTAAAGGAAACCCCCTGCTCAGGTCCAAAGGGAAATACGTGCTCGTATTTACTGCTTCTTCAAGTTTATGAACATATGACCAACATGACAAGGCATTTCATTGCCTTTTTACAACCAAGAATAAACCAATTCCCCAAGGACCGCACGTCCTCCTGCAGGACCGCCCTCCTCTCTTTTGCTGGGGTAACTGGTTTTCTTTCACTGGGGGCCCGTTAGAAGAAAATAACATGAGCACAAGCCCCGTGGCCGGGTCCAGTGTGGACACGATCGTCTTTTGCAGTGTAGACCTGTGCGGTCCACCTGGGAGCTTCGTCCAAGCCGGATGTCATTCTTCTGCAATACTCTTTGGCATCTGGGGAATCATCAGCACTTTATCACAAAATTCCTGGCACACGGATTTGGAGAATAATTCGACACTACCCTTTCGGCTCAGCGAGTCTCTCCCTACACCTCGCCAACAGATCGGAAGTCCACAGAGACGCAGGTGCACAGGCGGATTCCACTGCGGCCCTGGCGGAGGCAGCACGGGAGAGCATCCCGGCTGTTGTGCGTCCTACGGAACGGTCCAGCTACGCGTGCCGGCGCGGGGGGAGGGGGGAGGGGAGGGGGAGGGGGAGGGGAGGGGGAGGGGGAGGGGAGGGGGAGGGGGGAGGGGCGTGTGCATAAAACAGGGAGGCAGAAAACCAGGGCGCGGACAGTGTGGTAACAGCTCCCGTGTCTGTCTCTCAAAGGCTCCGTCAGATCCATGTTTTCGGGTAGAGAGGGCTTCGCACGCACAGGAAACCTCTGTAAGTTTATGTAACAAACTGCTCATGTGCACCTGTAAGGAGGTGGTGGGGCTGGAGGCTGGGAGGCAGCCTTTCTCGCTTTGAACTTTCTTCGCTTTATGCATTTATTCATCTTAAAGTACACCCCTTTCTCTCTCTCTACTCTCTCTAGAAAAAAAAATCAATAAAGTAAAATATTTAAAGTACAAAAAATAGTGTTTAAAAATAATCCTCCCTCAAATTTAACCAGGTCAGATTTATATCATGAAATCCAGCTTCAAGTAAAATTCCTAATTGCCTCAGCCTGCCCAAGCAACATGTGCCACACAGCGATGACACAGGCGGTGACAGCAGGAAGGTGGCCGGCCTGGGCCCTGCGTGAGCGGCTCACCCAGCGCGGAGCCACGCCGGATCCTCTGGGCCACCGCAGCGAGCGCCGGTCTGCGGCAGTGGTAGAGGCCCTGCACCCGACGCACACCTGACTAAATGATTAAAAGAAATCATTTAGTCAGACCATGAGTGCTGAGAATAAAGGCGCGCTGTATCAGTAGAGAATGTAGTAAGTCATGACTGTGAGAATTCAGTAAGTGCTTTAAAGGGTTGCCTTTGAAGACAATTTAGATGCTGAAACCTATACAGAGATTTTTTTTTTCCCAAGAGTGGCTATGTATGATGTTATTTTAATTTTAAAAATTTAGTCCCAAAGTAGAAGGCTTAATTTAACATGACTAAGTTTTAAGAGTAATTCAATTTTAATGTGAAGACAGGCAATATTTTAAAGAAAAAAAGAGAGCAATGTGTAATAAGAAACCCACAGACTTCATGACCTGATTTTTAGAAGCACAACATTAGTCCTGGGGCCATGAGGACAGCCCAAAGCGAGGACTGGGGGGACCTCCGAGCTGATCCAGCCCCGGGAGCACATTAGCCACTCACAGGAAAGGCAGACGTTAAACACAGCACATTTATTTTAGTCTGAGAAAGCACAAGACTTATTGATTTCTAAAAATAATAACAGTATTTTCTTACATGTTTACTTGAAGCTTATTAGCAAATTTTAAGAAATCTGAAATATGAAAACTAAGAATTAAGCATCAGTCTCAAGTGCTAAAAATAGCTCGGTACTCGAGCATCAGCCCCAGATGGGGTTGCTGGGTGGATCCTGGTCAGGGTGCATGGGGAAGCCTGTTTCTCTATCTCCCCTCTTCTCACTTAGAAAAGAAAAGGATTAAAAATGGGGGGTTGGGGGGGTTTGGAGGAGGGGATGGGGGATACATTGATGGACGGAGACCTGACTTGGGGGAGGAGGGCAAACACACAACACGGGGCACAGAGATGTGCTGAAGAACTGTGCACCTGAAACCTACAGCGTTTTGTTAACTAGTGTCACCCCAATAAATTCCATTAAAAGGGTAAAATAAAATATTAAAAAAGAAATGAGTGGAGACAGGTAATGAAAATATCAATACTGAAACATACGCAGCAGGTAATACTGATAACACAGAGAGAGAAAAATATACACATCTCTCCCAGTCATCAGAAAAATGGAAATTAAAGCAAACTACTAAGAGCTCAGGAAGAGGCAGCGCGAACGCCACTCAGGGGGTGGAGACGGTGCTCTCGGCTCCTGCACTGCCTGCGGGACGGCACGCACACATCCTCCCAGAGACAGACAGGCCGCAGGCTCCGGAGGGCTCCCCCTGCTGGACGCGGTCACGCCCCTGAGGACTCGTCCTGGGAAATGGGCGTGGAGGCGAACCGCCGCACGCACACCGCCCTGCGCACGGTGCCCAAAGGGCGCAGCCACAACGCCACGTCTCGTCCTCCCCAACCTTCCCCCAGGGAGAGCGGTCGGCATCGACCTCAGAGTTCCCGTCGGGTCATTGGCGCTGAAAACCTGCTCTGCGTGTGTGAGCGTGGTCCAGCTCCTGGCACCGGAACCGCCGGCACCCAGCCCGGCTTCTCTCTGCAGCCTCACCTGAAGGACACGCTGTCTCCTCTGCCGTCCAAGCGGAAGGACACGCTGTCCCCCCCTAAGCGTACCTCGCTTTCAGACCCCACGGTTCGGTTTCTGCTACTCTCTCTCTGCTCCATTCCAGGCGAGCCGCTCATCCCTTTGAGGCCCCAATCAAATGTCACCTCCTCTAAGAAGCCTTCCTGACTCCCTCCAGCACATGCTCCAAAGCAGTTTGTGTATAATCTCTAAAATTCTATTTTTCACTTTATACTAATGTTTCTGTCCCTTCTAGCAGTCTTTAAGGGCAGGACAATGTCAGTGAGCTCCAGAGCCTGGTATGTTAATTAAAATGTTAAATACATAACTACCTTTTCTATGCCTTTTTACCTAACTCAACCACTTTCTGAGAGCTGTCACCCCACCAGGCGGGAAAGGCCAGTATTAACTCTGTCTTCCTGAGGGGCGGATGGAAGCTCAGAGAGGGGCGGCGAGCGCCTCAGGGCGACAGAAAACGCCAGGCAGCAGTGAATTTCTGCTTCCAAAGCCTCACAAGTGCTTTCCTGACACGTCACCATGCGGCTGTATCTGGGCTCTCCCATTAAAAACCTGGGACTGGGTACAGTGAAGAAGGATTTAGTTCTCACCAACAGTTCCCCCCCACACACACACACACACAGCGCGGCTTGCTGAATTAACACGTGAATAAACACACAAGACAGATGCAACTGTTCACATTTCACGCCAGGTCTCTTGCTAACGCTGCGTGAGCTGAGCCGGAGATTTCTGAGCGTAAAAGGGATGAAGGCCGGACGCTGTGCCAGACCCGGCCACCCACAGCTGGTCAAGATCGGCCAGACTTCACTCCGGTCTGCTCAGTCAGCAGGGGTCGAGGTTGGGGTCGGGACTCGGGCTGCAGGTGACGGGTCCCCCCATCCCCGTGGCTCTGAAGCCTCTCATTTGAGAACCCTGACCAACCCCTGAGTTTTCCTCGAGCTCTGACACTCTGTGCTTCTTAAAAGAAAAATAATCTATCCCCCAAATCACAAAACCCCTAACATCACTCTGGACTCATCACGAATGACAGCCATGGGCCCTTCACGCCACACGGGCCACTGCTAACTCTAACGGTTACCCAGCGAAGCCCCACGACGCACTGGGAGTATACACCATGCACTCGCGTGCCGGTCACTCCATTCACCCGTCCAGTTTCCTGGTGTCGTGTTCGGGTCAGCCACCGCTAACCCCACCGGCCACAGAGGGGCTGGAGGAACCTCTGACCATCTGTGGGAGGCGCCAGCCGTGCATCTTACACTGACCCATTTGCTCCTCTCAGCAGACACAGAACCCCTCAGGCACAGGGGTGCGGTGAGCAGGGCACTGCAGGGCAGGTCGTGACCCGTGCTGTGTGGTCCTCTCTCTCCGAGCTGTCTGGTCACCCCACTGCCAGTGTTATAAGTTGTATATTACATTGGAAACACGTGGATAAACCAGGGGTCGTTTTTAAAAATCTATAAATTAGTAAAGTCTGTCCACAGAAGTGTTATACAATGAAGCTTAGTGAGGAAGCCTGACCAGGCAGTGGCACAATGGTTAGAGTGTCAACCTGGAACACCAAAAACCCAGGCTCAAAACCCCAAGGTCACCGGCTTGCACACGGGCTCATCCAGCTTGAGCGCAGGATCGCCAGCTTATGCGTGGGATCATAGACATGACCCCATGTCTGGCTTGAAGCCCAAGGTCGCTGGCTTAAACCCAAGGTCACTGGCTAGAGCAAGGGGTCACTGGCTTAGCAGGAGCTCCCCAATCAAGGCACATATGAGAAAGCAGTCAATGAACAACTAAGGAACTGCAATGAAGAATTGATGCTTCTCATCTTTCTCCCTTCCTGTCTGTCTGTCCCTTATCCTTCTCTCTTTCTCTCTCAAAAAAGAAAGAAAAATTAGCGAGGGAGTTATATTACTTTGCAAAAAAAAAAAAACCAGAGAGTCCACTTTGCCGGGTGGTCAGACCGTGGGCTCCAGAGCCGTATCGCCTGGGCGGGAACCCTGGCGGCCTTGCTCAAGTCACTGTCTCTACGCCTCAGTTTCCTCCTCTGTAAAATGGGACCTAAGAGTCTGCCTCTCAGGATGGCTGTGAGGATTAAGGGAGGAGAAATGTATAAATAGAGACCTGAGAACAGTAGTAAGCACCCACACGCTCAGGGCCATTATTACTATGACCACCTGCTTACAGATGCTCTCTTACCGTCTGCTTGTTAAAATATGTAACGTTACTGACTTCTGCCCGCCCCACTCTCCTCTGCTGCGGACGAGCTAGTGGCTCCGTGCTGGCAGGAGGTCCATCGGTCAGGAGCAGGCTGGCCTCGGCAACGAGGCTCAGGGTCAACGCCTGGCTCCACTTACTCGTTCTGTGAGCTGTGCAACCGCTACCATCCCCAAGGGGTGTCGTTTGTGCAGTGGAAATGAAAACAACAAGCGTGGTGACGAGGATGCTGTAAGGGGAAAGCACTCCCCACGCGCCCAGGGCGCCCAGGACGCCCAGGAGGCACTGGCTGCTGGCTCGACCTCTGAAGGAGGCAGCACGGCCACAGGCAGGGCGACCTCGCTCCTGGTCGGCCCTCTTCCCTCTCCCCAACAGGTGCCGGTTCCCCAAGTCAACAAACATCATTAAGCAATATGAGAAAATGACCTGTCCTCTAGGAATGTTTTTTAACTTAGTAGAAACAACACAACTGACTAGTTTAGATAAACCGAATTCAAATTGCCTTCCAGTGTAGACCAGCCTCAGAAGTGCCAGTTCACCGGGCGGAGCGTTCCCCTGGCACAGGAGCAGGGACAGACGGCAGCCGGCACGCGCCCCTCTCCAGGGATCCCCCCACTCATCCCCTCCGCCTCCTTCCTCCTCGCCCCTCCCCGTGCTGAACTCCGGGAGCATTCTCTGACACCCCCCTGCCTGCAGCTCCCTCTCCCAATGCCACTGGCCTGCCTGTCACCCTCGTGGGCTGTGAGCTCCATACAGAGACAGGGCAGCTCGCCCATCTTAGGGTCCCCAGAGCCCAGGGCCCTCCTGTCACCCTCGTGGGCTGTGAGCTCCATACAGAGACAGGGCAGCTCGTCCGTAGGGTCCCCAGAGCCCAGGGCCCTCCTGTCACCCCCGTCTTAGGGTCCCCAGAGCCCAGGGCCCTCCTGTCACCCTCGTGGGCTGTGAGCTCCGTACTGAGACAGGGCAGCTCGCCCGTCTTAGGGTCCCCAGAGCCCAGGGCCCTCCTGTCACCCTCGTGGGCTGTGAGCTCCATACAGAGACAGGGCAGCTCGCCCGTCTTAGGGTCCCCAGAGCCCAGGGCGCTCCTGTCACCCTCGTGGGCTGTGAGCTCCATTCGGAGACGGGGCAGCTCGCCCGTCTTAGGGTCCCCAGAGCCCAGGGCGCCCGTCACCCTTGTGGGCTGTGAGCTCCGTACGGAGACAGGGCAGCTCGCCTGTCTTAGGGTCCCCAGAGCCCAGGGCCCTTCTGTCACCCTCGTGGGCTGTGAGCTCCATACAGAGACAGGGCAGCTCGCCTGTCTTAGGGTCCCCAGAGCCCAGGGCCCTTCTATCACCCTCGTGGGCTGTGAGCTCCATACAGAGACAGGGCAGCTCGCCCGTCTTAGGGTCCCCAGAGCCCGGGGCCCTTCTGTCACCCTTGTGGGCTGTGAGCTCCGTATGGAGACAGGGCAGCTCACCCGTCTTAGGGTCCCCAGAGCCCAGGACCTCCTGTCACCCTTGTGGGCTGTGAGCTCCATACAGAGACAGGGCAGCTCGCCCGTCTTAGGGTCCCCAGAGCCCAGGGCGCCCCTGTCACCCTCGTGGGCTGTGAGCTCCGTACTGAGACAGGGCAGCTCACCCGTCTTAGGGTCCCCAGAGCCCAGGACCTCCTGTCACCCTCGTGGGCTGTGAGCTCCATACAGAGACAGGGCAGCTTGCCCGTTTCAGGGTCCCCAGAGCCCAGGGCGCCCCTGTCACCCTTGTGGGCTGTGAGCTCCGTATGGAGACAGGGCAGCTCGCCCGTCCTAGGGTCCCCAGGGCCCTCCTGTCACCCTCGTGGGCTGTGAGCTCCATACAGAGACAGGGCAGCTTGCCCGTCTTAGGGTCCCCAGAGCCCAGGGCGCCCCTGTCACCCTTGTGGGCTGTGAGCTCCGTATGGAGACAGGGCAGCTCGCCCGTCCTAGGGTCCCCAGGGCCCTCCTGTCACCCTCGTGGGCTGTGAGCTCCATACAGAGACAGGGCAGCTTGCCCGTCTTAGGGTCCCCAGAGCCCAGGGCGCCCCTGTCACCCTCGTGGGCTGTGAGCTCCGTATGGAGACAGGGCAGCTCGCCCGTCTTAGGGTCCCCAGAGCCCAGGGCGCCCCTGTCACCCTCGTGGGCTGTGAGCTCCGTACGGAGACAGGGCAGCTCGCCCGTCTTAGGGTCCCCAGAGCCCAGGGCGCTCAGGGAACTGGATACGACTCCAACAGGCAGAGGATAGACAGGGCTGGGACATTCTAAACGGGGTGACCTCAAACAGTGACACGGACGTGGGAAAGCACAGGACACGTGTGACATCAGTGACGGAGACTGAGACAGGAGGACAGGGAGAGAGGGCCGAGCGGACAGGCTGCCTCCCCCGGCTCCCTGCCACCACACCGACGCCACGAGCCAGGAGAAAGGATGCAGTCACTGCCGAACACAGGACCACGTCATGTATTCCACCACAGGACAGTCTCGGACCTCGGTTTGCCTAGGATGGTCCCTTACAGCATCTGTCCCAACTGAGTAATTAATAGCATCCCTTTCGTTCCCCCAGTGTCTCCATGTGGATGATAAAATATGGTCATGTCCAAGCCTGGCCTGTGGTGGTGCAGTGGAATAAAGCATTGACCCGGAATACTGAGGTCGCCAGTTCGAAACCCTGCGCTTGCCTGGTCAAGGCACATATGGGGACTTGGTGCTTCCTGCTCCTCCCCCCTTCTCTCTGTCTCCTCTCTAAAATGAATAAATTTTAAAAAATAAAATAAAATATGGTCATGCTGAACCAAGGGAGAGATCTGTCTGTACCTTACTGAATAGGTTATATAAGCCGTTTAAAAATCAGTCCGTCAACTCCTAAATCTGCAAAGATTTGAAAGGAAATAATGTTAGCAGATGCAGGTAAATTTAACAAATAACTGCAGTAATCACATAAAAACGTGGCCCGAAATAGCAGGTTAGGCACATAAAGGGGGAAGGCTGCACTTCTGCAAAGGTAGTTACCATCGCCAACTGCCTCCTCTCGTTTATTTAGTTTTATATTTATAACTGGATTACTCTACCTTCTTTTAGTTTTATATTTATAACTGGATTACTTATGATGAACAAAACGTGTTTTTTAAAAAAGGTATTAGAAGTGTTATACATGAAATTATTCCAGAATAGAATACTTCGGCACGGTTACGTAATACAAATCTGTCATGTCAGTAAGACTACACCAGAGAGCAACACTTCTCTTTTAAAAAGCCTGCAGACAGGACTGTGCAGGTGCCTGGCCCACCTCTACTTTCCTGCCCTCTCTTCCTGACTAACCAGAGCTTGGTTTCTTGAGGGACAACACGCACAATTAAAAGTGCCTATCTGCTCAGACGTTCCTGTAGCCGCAAATAGCCAGGCCACCCACTTCTGGTCACTGGGTTACCGGTGGAGGTGTGTGGAAAAGGACGGTTCTCTTGGTAAAAAGGGGAAAACGGCTCTCTGCTGCCCCTCCTCCTGCTGGGCGTGGAGCTGACATGATGACCACAGTGGGGAGCCCGCTGTCGCCTGAGAGCCCGCCGGGCGACCTCCTGTCTGAGACCATCTGCTGTGTGACACCACAGTGGTTGCATGGTGCTTCCAGATCCTTCAGCTCCGAGACCCGCCCGCCCCAGACAGTCACACACGGATCAGTCGTCCACGGCGGCCGGGACAGGGGTGGGGAGCACTAATGCCACAAAGGCATCAGGACGCTTCCCGAGGGAATGCAGGTGTTCTACATCCTGGTGGTGGTGGTGATGACACAAGTTCACACATTTCAACACTCATCAAACTGTACACTTAGGACGGGCACCTTTTATTCTGTATGAATTATACCTTAATACAGATACTTTTACTTTAAAAAGAATTTTTTTTTTTTTTAGGTGAGAGGAGGGGAGATAGTGAGGAAGACTTCCACATGTGCTCTGACTGAGATTCACCAGGCAACCCCGTCTGGGGCCGATACGCAGACCAACCGAGCTATCCTCAGTGCCTGGAGCCAACACTCTAACCAATTGGACCACTGGCTGTGGGAGGGGAAGAGGGAGAGAAGGGGGAGAGGGAGGTGGAGAGAAGCAGGTGGTCGCTTCTCATGTGTGCCCTGATCGGGGATTGGACCCGGGACTTTCACACACCGGCCAGGGCCAATAAAGATACTTTTAAAAAAATCCTTTGCTGAACTAGATCATAATATTAAAACATATTAATGATTAACCTGCAGACATTTAAAAATATATATATGAACACAATAAATATAAATACTTGCTGGCCTGACGTGAGTGATACGTCAGCTCTCCGGCGTTAGAACGCTACACCGCGTCCGGCCGGAGGGGCGGGGACTGGCTCACCTGCAGCGTCTGGCCGGAGGGGCGGGGACTGGCTCACCTGCAGCGCCCGGCCGGAGGGGCGGGGACTGGCTCACCTGCAGCGCCCGGCCGGAGGGGCGGGGACTGGCTCACCTGCAGCGTCTGGCCGGAGGGGCGGGGACTGGCTCACCTGCAGCGTCTGGCCGGAGGGGCGGGGACTGGCTCACCTGCAGCGCCGGCCGGAGGGGCGGGGACTGGCTCACCTGCAGCGCCCGGCCGGAGGGGCGGGGACTGGCTCACCTGCAGCGTCTGGCCGGAGGGGCGGGGACTGGCTCACCTGCAGCGCCCGGCCGGAGGGGCGGGGACTGGCTCACCTGCAGCGCCCGGCCGGAGGGGCGGGGACTGGCTCACCTGCAGCGGGCCCAGCACGGAGCTCGTCGTGTACATGAAGAAGAGCCGGAGGTAGCTGAGGACGTTCGCGAACGCAAACAGCCCTTCCGCCACCAGGGTGGGGTGGAACGCGTCCCAGTCCTTCCGGTCCGCGAAGTCGTGGAACTGAGGGCGGGGAGGAAAAGCCAACGGTGAACAGCTCTCTCAGGGAGGACAATAAAATCACATTCCAGTTCTTGAAAGAAAAAACAAACCCCAACCCATGTCAGTTACGGTCTCCTTGTGGGAGATCACCGCTTATACTTGTATAAAGGTCTCCTTTTAATACAGGGGGGTCCTCGGGCTACGACAGTCTTGACATAGGACGTTTCGAGGTCATGACGCTCACTGCCCTGAGAACCCGAAACAGTTGAGACGTGAGTGTTTCGGTCTGTGCCCTCAGCGTCGTACCCACGGACTGTGTGAGCGAACTAGCTGGGTTGCAGGTGGCAGAACACACGGTAACTTCGCATGGGAGGGAGGGAGTTGGCGTCCCCCACACGCCACGTGGGACTGTTAGAAGCACAGGTGTTCCATCTGTGTCCGGCTAGGGTGTGTTTCGACTCAACACCAACATTCAGGTTACGTCTCTGTCGTGGGAACGGAACTGTGTCGTAACCGGAGGCCCCCCTGTAGTAATAACATTGTTTTAACTAAATAAAAGATTTCTACACGGGGGAGGCAATATCACTACTCTATAGGAGGTTTCCTCAGACACGGGTACTTTTTATAAAAAAAAAAATTAAACAATTTAAAAAAATGTCATTAGACCTTGTGTGAATGAAATGTTTGCTAGCTTTTCTGAAATTCCACAACACAAATTTGAGGGACATTTACATGTCAGTTGGTCAGCCGTCATATAAGTTAACCTGGCCCCTGACTAAGGATCCTAGAATGAACCGTAGATGTTCCTGTCCTTTCTCAACGCCGAGGAAAAGAGTGCCCAGCTACCGGATGCAGAGTGGCCACGTGTTCTGGTGGCCTGGGGCAGTCGCAGGTTATCCACCGGTTTTCCCGGCACAATTAATAAGAGCGCTCGTCCCCTTTTATTCTCAAAGAGACCTGGTTTGGTTAATACGTGACTCGGGCATCCCACTACTAGGGCTAAAAGAAAAAACAATGGCCCTCAACTCTTTTTTTTTTTTTACAGAGACAGAGAGAGAGTCAGAGAGAGGGATAGATAGGGACAGACAGACAGGAACGAAGAGAGATGAGAAGCATCAATCATCAGTTTTTTGTTGTGACACTATAGTTGTTCATTGATTGCTTTCTCATATGTGCCTTGACTGTGGGCCTTCAGCAGACCGAGTGACCCCTTGCTCAAGCCAGCGACCTGGGGTCCAAGCTGGTGAGCTTTGCTCAAGCCAGATGAGCCTGCGCTCAAGCTGGTGACCTCGGGGTCTCGAACCTGGGTCCTCCGCATCCCAGCCTGACGCTCTATCCACTGTGCCACCACCTGGTCAAGTAGCCCTCAACTCTTTATTGAACCATATATCTATATGTGACCAAATTTTATTTCTTAGTAATTTCACAACTGAGGTTATTGAACGTAACTAACAAATCCATACTACTGATTACTTCAAGAAATAGAGTTTTTAATAAAGCAAAATGATATTAGATAACCAGCTCACCTTTGCTATAGTCTATAAATTGGTGAAAACAAACAAACAAAAAACCTCAGAAAATACTGTATCTTTTAGTTCCTCAACTGTTACACTTAGAAGAATTTTAAACTCAGAGTTTAAACAAAGATAGTTAACATAAAATCTATGGCCTTCTCTGGGCTTTGGGGAGTGAAAAGCTTTATAAAAGTAAAATGAAAAGGTATTGTGAAGGCTAGAATTTTTGTCAAATTCTAAATTTAAAAAGAAATCGGAGGCCCTGGCCGGTTGGCTCAGCTGTAGAGCGTCGGCCTAGCATGCGGAGGACCCGGGTTCGATTCCCGGCCAGGGCACACAGGAGAAGCGCCCATTTGCTTCTCCACCCCTCCGCCGCACTTTCCTCTCTGTCTCTCTCTTCCCCTCCCGCAGCCGAGGCTCCATTGGAGCGGAGATGGCCCGGGCGCTGGGGATGGCTCCTTGGCCTCTGCCCCAGGCGCTAGAGTGGCTCTGGTCGCAATATGGCGACGCCCAGGATGGGCAGAGCATCGCCCCCTGGTGGGCAGAGCGTCGCCCCTGGTGGGCGTACCGGGTGGATCCCGGTCGGGTGCATGCGGGAGTCTGTCTGACTGTCTCTCCCTGTTTCCAGCTTCAGAAAAATGAAAAAAAAAAAAAAAAAAAAAAAAAAATCAAAAAAATAAAAAAAAAAAAAAAAAGAAATCGGCATCAGAAAAATAGTTACATTTACATTGCTTTTAAAGCTGCGTAAGGTGATAACCATAATTTGGAATGTGTAAAACACTGCATAGTGAATCCTATGTAGATAACTCCCCCTCCACCCCGCAGATGTAAAGATATCAAATACTAATTAATTTAAGTAACTTTGTGTTTTCATTTTAACATAAACAGGTTAATGAAGCACATGAGCCCCGCTCAGATATCGGGAATCAGCACTTGGTAGAAAGAAAACGCCCAGCACAGGTCGGATTTAAATCCGGTCTTGGACAAGCTACTTGATGGTTCTGAGCTTGTTTTCCTTACTTGAAAAGTGGGGGACGCACGTCTGTCTCATCGAGTCCCTGCGAGGAGGGAATGAGATAAAGCACAGCGGGTACCAACCAGGGCACCTGGCACAGTAATAGGTAACCAGGCAACCAACGCTCCTGGGCAACAGGCATCCTCCCGCCCCAGGAAAGGAAGGAGACCGAGCACTCCGTCCCACGCGCGGGGGCATCAGGCACAGCCGTGAGCGCGGGGACATCATGTGAGCACGGGGACATCAGACACAGCCGTGAGCGCGGGGACATCATGTGAGCACGGGAACATCAGACACAGCTGTGAGCGCGGGGGCGTCAGACACAGCCGTGCGCCGCGGGGACATCATGTGAGCACGGGGACATCAGACACAGCTGTGAGCGCGGGGGCGTCAGACACAGCCGTGCGCCGCGGGGGTGTCAGGCACAGCTGTGAGCGCGGGGGCGTCAGACAGGGGACGTCAGACACAGCCGTGAGCACGGGGACGTGGGAACGTCAGGCACAGCCGTGAGCCCGGCGCGACTCTGAGCCGGGTGGCCAAGCACCGTGGGGCTCTTCCTAAGTAAGCCTCGTGTGTGCCTCCAACCAACACAGCGGACAGTCACCTTGTTGTGAGCCACCACCTTGAGGGCAAAGGTCGCCAAGTAAAGCGAATTCATGACAAAACTGAGTTGATTACGAGATTCTTCTAAAAAGTCTTCCAGCCCTTCATACCAGAGTCGTTTAATGTCAGACCAAATCATCCCTAAAAAAAATAAATAAATAAGGAAGGAAGGAAAAAGATCAGATAACACTGTTTTTGATTCAATAATAAACTGAAAAATACCATAAGACTGAACATGTTAAGTAACATCTGCATCAGCGATAGCCTCATTAAAAAAAGAAAACTTTTCAGTTAAAAAAATATTCTCAAAATTTGAAAGAAAATAACCTTAAGTTTCATGCGATAATATCTTTCCAAGAGAGGGAGTAAGCTCAAACAGGCATAAAAGAACAAATAAACTGATGCCACACACCCACGCACGCCCCAAAGGGGCTCAGTCCCCCTCTTTCCTCCATCTGCACTCCCTCCTACAGTGACATCCGTCTAACAGCTATAAATACCAGATAGGCGGCACTTCCAAACTGCTCTCTCTAAACCCAGCCTGTATTTATGTAACAGCTGATACCTCTAAACCTCTCTCTTAAGTTCCCCTGGGATAGGTACCCAGACCTAGGTGCCCTGTTCTTCGCCTGCCGTCTCTCTGAGATACCGCGAAGCCTAACTTGTTGCCAGGGAATATGACTTTAATTTGATTCTTGTGTAGGCTTGGGTGAATTGCATCTTCTTTACAAAATAAAATAGTCTTTCTCTTCATAATGCCATTTAAACAGTAGGTTATAAACAAATAGTACAAAATTTCCGTTCTGTATGACCAAGGCATATATAACCACCTTTCAGAAGTCGTTTAAATGAATTGGGGAAGAAAGTGTTTCTTAGAGATTCCTTTCAGCCCATTATCTCTTAACCTACTCAGATAACAATATACGCTAATTTCACATTGAAAAACATCTATAACAATGCAATTTGGAACTCCATGTGATAAAGTATAAATTATTCCCTAGGCTAAAACATACCATTTCAGAATAGCAGAAACACAGGAAACAGGAAATATTAACAAAAAGACACTATTTAATTGTCTTTGACCTAATGTTCAGATGTGTTTTATTTTTATTTTATGCAGCTTGTTTTATTTTGTAATGGCTTTTATTTTTCAATCACAGCTGACACGCAATATTGTATGAGTTTCACTTGGACACACAGTGACCAGACACTTATATGACTTAGGAAATGGTCACCCTATAGGTCCAGTGGCCATCTGGCACTATACAGACTGAATACATTATTGATTGCATTCCCTACATTGTATTGTACATCCCTGTGACTGTGTTCATATCTGGCAATGGGCACAGCTTGCTCCCTTCCCCCTTCTCACCCAGCACCCCCCCCCAAACGCCCTCCCATCCAGCGCCATCAAACGCTCTCTGTACCTATGAGGCAGCTTCTGCCTTGTTCATCCATCTGGTTTCTCAGATGTCCCACGTAAGTGAAATCACAAGGGATTTGTCCTACTCTGTCCCACCTGTCCCACCCAGGACAGCACCCTCCACACCCACCCATGTTACTGCAAATGGCAACATTTCACTCCTTCTGAGGCTGAGTCAGATTCTGTTGGACACGTACCACCTTTTCTTTATGCACAGTGGTGGTCAGCCTGGTCCCTACCGCCCACTAGCGGAGCAACCAAAGTATAAATAAAAAGATAGATTTAACTATAGTAAGTTGTTTTATAAAGATTTATTCTGCCAAACTTAGCGAAAATCCGACATAAAGTACTTGGTAACTATTATTATATGCTTTCACTTGCTGTTAACTCTGCTTTATAAATTTTATAAAATAAAGTTACTTCCCTACTTTATAAATCATCATGACTGTGGAACCGGTGGGCGGTTAGAAAATGTTACTACTAACAGAGATACAGAAGTGGGCGGTGGGTATAGAAAGGTTGACCATACCCCTGCACTAGTCCGTCAGTGGACGACACACCTGGATTGCTTTCCTAGCTTGGCTACTGTGAACAATGCTGCATGTCTTTTTGAATTAGTGGTTTGGGTTTCTCCCAATAAATAACCAGAAGTGGAATTGCCAGGTCCTTCTTTGTCTCGTTCTAGACTTTGTTATAAAGTCTATTTTGTCTGAGATAAGTGCTGCTCCCTAGATTTTTGCTGTTGTTTCTATTTGCATAAAATACCCTTTGCCATCCGTTTACCTTCAGTCTGTGTGTGTCTTTTGATCTGAAGGAGGTCTCTTGTAGCAGCATATATATGGGTCTCGTTTTCTTATCCATTCAGTTACTCTATGTCTTTTGATTGGAGCATTTAATCCATTTACATTTAAAATAATTGTTGGCAGGTATGAAGTTATTGCCATTTCATTATTTATGTTTTTCATCTTTTTTCCCCCCTTCTTCTTAAAGAAGGCCATGTAACATTTCTTGTAACACTGGTTTGGTGGTGATGAACTCCTCTAGCTTCCTCTTCTCTGGGAAGCTCTTTATCTACCCTTCGATACTAAACAGTAGCTCTTTATCCACCCTTCGATACTAAACAGTAGCTCTTTATCCACCCTTTGATACTAACAGTAGCTTTGCTGGGTAGAGTCATCTTGGTTGGAGGTCCTCGCTTTCCATCGCTCTGAATATTTCATTCCAGTCCCTTCTGACCTGCACAGTTTGTGTTGAGACATCAGCTGACAGTCTTCTGGGAGCTCCCTTGTAGGGAACTAACTGCTTGCTCTTCTCTTGTAGCTTTTAAGATTCTCTCTTTGTCTTTCACTTTTGGCATTTTAATGATGTTGGGTCTTGGTGTGGGGCCTCTTTGGGCTCATCTTGTTTGGGACTCTCTGTGCTTGCTGGACTTTTGTGTCTATTTCTTTCACCAGGTTAGGGAGGTTTTCTGTTATTATTTACTCAAATAGGTTTTCAGTTCCTTTCTCTCTCTTCCTCCTCCTTCTGGTACCCTATGATGCGAATGTTGGTGTGCTCAGTGTTGTCCCAGGGGCCCCTTCAACGATCCTCTTTTTTTTTCCTTTTGCTGTTTTGATGGGGTGTCTTCTGCTTCCTTGTCTTCCAGACCCCTGATCCGATCCTCTGCTGCATCTAGTCTACTGTTGACTCCCTGTAATGTATCCCTCATTTCAGTTATTGACTCTCTTCCTTGTCTCCTCATTTGGGCAGCCTCCCTGTGCTTGTCTCTGTGCATCAGGTCGAGTTGCTGTGTCCCCTGGTCTTGTTCGAGTGGCCTCGTGTAGCAGGTGTGCTGTGGGGCCCAGTGGTGTATTCTCCCTGGTCACCTGAGTCCAGTGTGGCCCTTGTGTGGGTTTGTGTGCCCTCCTGTAGTTGAGCCTTGATTGCGGCTGGCATGTCAGTGGGAGGGACTGACCAGCAGGCTGATTGGTTATCAGGACTGGCCATGACTCCAGTGGCAGGGTTGTTGTGCAGGGGCAGACCCTGCCGAGCAGGACTCCAGATATGGAGCCTATCTACACCTGCACCCGGGAGGGCCACAGCTCAGCAAAGGAACAACGGCTTCTGTCTGGGAGAGAGCTGCCCCTCCAGATCTCACTCAGAAGCCAGACAACTCAGTTCCTTCCAGTGTGACCCTGGCTGTGGCCCCAGCGCTGGAGCTCAGAGCCAGTGAGCCGGCCAGCATGTTAAGTCCTGGGTGGACATTTATAAAGAATACCCAGGACTCTGGCAGCCCTCCTTCCCACTCAGCCATAACCCTCTGAACCAGAATCCCTGCTGGTTGTCCCAGCGCTGGAGCCCTGCCCTCCCCAGAGGGCACCACCCAGCCCTGCCCTCCCCGGGGGGCACCTCCCAGCCCCCCGACTCTCAACTGCCACCGCGGGTGTGGGCCCAGGCTCTGTCGCGTCTCCACCCCTCTGACAGTCACAGCGTGGCTCCTCCTCATGTCCTCAGTTAGAGTTCTGTCCAGCTCTGATAGTCACAGCGTGGCTCCTCCTCATGTCCTCAGTTAGAGGAGTTCTGTCCAGCTCTGACAGTCACAGCGTGGCTCCTCCTCATGTCCTCAGTTAGAGGAGTTCTGTCCAGCTCTGACAGTCAGAGCGTGGCTCCTCCTCATGTCCTCAGTTAGAGGAGTTCTGTCCACCCCTCTGACAGTCACAGCGTGGCTCCTCCTCATGTCCTCAGTTAGAGGAGTTCGTGGCTCCTCCTCATGTCCTCAGAGTTCTGTCCAGCTCTGACAGTCACAGCGTGGCTCCTCCTCATGTCCTCAGTTAGAGGAGTTCGTGGCTCCTCCTCATGTCCTCAGAGTTCTGTCCAGCTCTGGCAGTCACAGCGTGGCTCTTCCTCATGTCCTCAGTTAGAGGAGTTCTGTCCGGCTCTGGCAGTCACAGCGTGGCTCCTCCTCATGTCCTCAGTCAGAGGAGTTCTGTCCGGCTCTGGCAGTCACAGCGTGGCTCCTCCTCATGTCCTCAGTTAGAGGAGTTCTGTCCGGCTCTGACAGTCACAACGTGGCTCCTCCTCATGTCCTCAGTTAGAGGAGTTCTGTCCGGCTCTGGCAGTCACAGCGTGGCTCCTCCTCATGTCCTCAGTTAGAGGAGTTTTGTCCGGCTCTGACAGTCACAACATGGCTCCTCCTCATGTCCTCAGAGGAGTTCTGTCCGGCTCTGACAGTCACAGCGTGGCTCCTCCTCATGTCCTCAGTTAGAGGAGTTCTGTCCAGCTCTGACAGTCACAGCGTGGCTCCTCCTCATGTCCTCAGTTAGAGGAGTTCTGTCCGGCTCTGACAGTCACAGCGTGGCTCCTCCTCATGTCCTCAGTTAGAGGAGTTCTGTCCGGCTCTGACAGTCACAGCGTGGCTCCTCCTCATGTCCTCAGTTAGAGGAGTTCTGTCCGGCTCTGGCAGTCACAGCGTGGCTCCTCCTCATGTCCTCAGTTAGAGGAGTTCTGTCCGGCTCTGGCAGTCACAGCGTGGCTCCTCCTCATGTCCTCAGTTAGAGGAGTTTTGTCCGGCTCTGACAGTCACAACATGGCTCCTCCTCATGTCCTCAGAGGAGTTCTGTCCGGCTCTGACAGTCACAGCGTGGCTCCTCCTCATGTCCTCAGTTAGAGGAGTTCTGTCCAGCTCTGACAGTCACAGCGTGGCTCCTCCTCATGTCCTCAGTTAGAGGAGTTCTGTCCAGCCAGGCTGCGGGCCCTTCTCCGTCCTGGCCGTGTAGTTTAGTTGTAGCTGTGACGTGGCTGCGGGAGGAGGCGAGGACATGGTGACCGCTCTGCCATCTGACCGGAAGACCGTTCTGTCTACCTGACTTGAAACGTGGATGTACCACAGACAACTTTGCCAACAGTGAAACAATGACTGAAATCAAGTTACTTGAAATTAATTTCCCCCAAAAAAGGAAAATCCCAAGTATGCACATTAATTTTATAGCTGAAGGAGAATTAAAAGCCAACAGCATCCACGAACTGTTCTCCAGTTGTTTAAGGACCGAAACAATTGAAGGCACATTCATCGATCAGTGCTTTCAACCATATACAAGACTGACCGTCAATAGCCCTTTACAGCAGACAGTAGAGAGAGGACTCGGGAATGCTGGGGTTAAGAGCAAGGCTGAAGGTCCACAGAGAAATAAAGGAGACGTCATCCAAGCCCAGAAACACACACTGGTCCCCCCAGCCCAGCACAGAAGGGCAAGGGCATCCGACAGTCACTTAAAATACTCAGTATTCAGCATACTTACAAAAAACAATTTTCACAAAACAGAATGTCTTGAAAAAAAACAAACTTGTAATTTCTAAAAAGCTCTAGCTATCAATACAAAGAACTGATTTTTTGTGTGAGTCGCTAAGAAAACAACTACAAAAGTTCGCAGGTTCTTTAAAGAAAAACTAATGATATAATAAAACAAAATACTTAACTCTTAAAATGAACCAAATATAAAATATATTACATTTCAAAATATGTAAAAATAGGTTTATACTCTTATACCCCCCAAAAAGCATTCATCAGCAAAATTTGTTTTTGTTTTAACAAACTATTTTAGAGACTGAGGATTTAAAAAATTTTAACTTCCATGTAATTAAGTAATATTATGTAAGAGTTCTGTTTCCTTATAAGTTCAGGAACACTTTTCTTTACAAAAATGTTAGTTAAGACTCCAGTGATCACAGAAGTGCTCAAATTCTTGATGCGTAAACAGTGTAAAATCACCAAGCGAATGCACTTGTTTATGATGCCACCAAGTAGAGGAGAATGAACGGGCCAATAGAAGCAGAGCCCTTCAAACAAATGTGACACTCACCAAAGATCCACAGTATAAGAAGGTAGTCTATCCTTTCCAGGGCCGGCCCCATCGTGTTCTTCTTATCCTCGTTGTAGACGAGAGAGTACAGGTTCAGCAAGAGCAAGAACGTGAAGTAGGACGCTCCGTGAATAATGAACTTCATGAAGGGCGTGTGGATGATTCTGCCAAACTGAGATTTGGGGGCGATCAAATAGCAAAGAGACAGAAGCGGCCAGCAGATGCCCACTGTTAAAACGGTCATTATCTTCTTACAGGTGGGCTTCCGTCGGTACCCGGACATCTGGCCAAACCAGACCGTGTTCAGAAACTGCTGGCAGTTAGACTGGGACACGAACTGAGAAGGAACAGACAGACAGACACACACAAAAGTCACGTGAAACCTGTAAGCAGGACCTGGTAATACCACTCTTTAATGGCTACTCAAAGCTTTCATAATAAACTCGCTTTCACGTGGCCCACACAGCTGCTTTTCTTAGACGTAGTAAAGAGTGGAGAGGCTAAGAGCACAGGCTCCGGAGCCAGGTGACCTAAGTTCACACCTGGACTCTGCCACTTAATGACCTTGAGCACGTTTTGAAACCTCTCTGAGCCTGAGCCTCAGATCTCCCATCTGCAAAAATGGAGATAGTAATAGTATCTACTTCATAAATGTCCTGCAAGGATCGCATGTCAAGTTCTTGAAATAGTGCCTGGTTCACTATTTCACTAGCATGCACTGTTACATTAATGACCATTACTTAGCTACTTTGCAACATTTAACTTATAAATACGCTTATAATATTGTTTATGAAATTTCAAAGTTAACAAGTAAAGTCCGCAGAAACAGACTTCAGCCCACAAAAAATGACGATTTCAGTTACAAGAAACCAAGATGGCGATCGAGGTAGCGAATCCAAGGATACACACCAAATATATTTCTGAACCATAAAAACTGAAAATTTTAAGAGCAGTAAGGATACTAAAATATTCCCAAATAAGAAGAACATTCCAATTCTACTTCAGGTACAGAAAAATAATTTACTGAAGTTGACAAAGCTCTTCAGTTTACGATTTCCAGAAGCAGTGTGTTCCTACCAGAACACTCATGCTGGGACGTTAACACAGGGATTCTGTAACTCTACACACAGTGCTGTGGTCAGGTTTGACATTATCAGAGTAAAGCACAAGTGGTCATAATGGCATTCAGAGAGCTAAACAGTGTTTAGTCAATCTTGTTTTAAAATGATTCATCCTGAGATAGAATATAATTTGTAGAATGCAACACTGTAGTAAAAGAGAGAGAGTTTCTATTGTCGTTTACTGTGCTTGTCAAAAATTTTCCTAATATACTATACTTTTGGGGGCTTAAGTCTTACTTCATTCTTAGGCGTCTGCTCAGATTCAGGTGTTCTCAGGAAATCTTAATTGTCCTTCAAGACAAAATACTGGAGAGAGAAACAGCTTTCTCTCCCACAAATTACCCAGCTTAGTAGCATCCCACACTTAAGTGGCTTCACCTTTTCCCCAGTTAACAAAGCAATCTCAGGACTGTTTGCTGTCCTTGCCTCCCTCTATATAACGATTTAATTAACAGTAGTGTTAAATATGTAATTGGAAAAGCAAAGTTTCCATTAGAAATGTTACAGGTCCGTGGTGGGTTTAAAGTGTAGACTCACATTATTTGGTACCTTGTTAATCAAAAGGTGGGCCATCACCATTCCTGCCCCTCAGCGAGCCTGTGATTGCTTTCGGCAGGAGATTCTAGAAGTGATGCTATGTGACCTCGGAAGGTCGGTCCCAAAAGGTCATGCGGCTCCCACCCTGAAGAACACTAGCTCTTGGAGCCATACCCTGCCACACAAAGTCCTATGGCCGTGCGTGTGGCCACCGTGCTGCGAGGAAGCCCAGGCTCTACGTAGGCCTGGGGTCAGTGCTGCAAGGATTCTCAGACTGTCCTCGGGCTGTGCCCCTCGGTGGTTCTGGTTCTCAGGAGGCTGTGCCCCTCCGTGGTTCTGGTTCTCAGGAGGCCCACCCTCTATGGATCCATCCGCCTGAGCACCCCACCCACTCAGGCCCCAGACCTGCTTGTGAGGAAGCTTCCAGATCAGTGGTCCCCAACCCCCGGGTCGCAGACCAGTACCGGTCTGTGGGCCACTTGGTACCGGTCCACAGAGAAAGAATAAATAACTTACATTATTTCCGTTTTATTTATATTTAAGTCTGAACGATGTTTTATTTTTTAAAAAAATGACCAGATTCCCTCTGTTACATCTGTCTAAGACTCACTCTTGACGCTTGTCTCAGTCACGTGATCCATTTATCCATCCCACCCTAAAGGCCGGTCCGTGAAAATATTCTGACATTAAACGGGTCTGTGACCCAAAAGAGGTTGGGGACCACTGCCCCAGATGACTGCAGCCCCCATCACCTGAGCCATCTCCAGGTGAGGCCTTCAGCTGGGGAAGAAGAGACATCACCTTTGCTGTGGCCTTCTCTAATTCCTGACCGAGAGACTCCAGAAGCATGAGATCGTGATGATAAAACTAGTACAACATGGTTATGAAAGGCTGTGTTATGCCACTAGGTAGCAGGGTAGTTGTTAGTCAGGATGAATTCCCCAAACAAAGTCTTCCAACTATTTGGGAAAGCATTATCTTCTTCGAATGTATTTAAAAATCTAGTTGAAAAAGCTATTTTACATTTTCAATCATCCTTAAAATTATGGAGTATCTTCCTTTCAACTAAAAAGATCATCATTTCTTGTTGCCTCTTCTCTCATCTCCTTTAGAATTAAACACTGTGTGTCCTTCGGGAGTACAATGATATCATCAGGAAGCCACGTCACAGGCTTTTCTTCCCTGACCCCAAACAACCTCGGTTCTTCCCGCCTTTCTGTGATGTTCTTTGCCCGGTCACTGAGGTTGATTTTTTTGTTTCTTTCTGCTTTGTTTTTTAATTTTTTATTTATTGATTTGAGAGAGAGAGAAAGTGAAACATCAATGTGTTGCTTTACTTATCCATGCACTCACTGCTTGACTCCTGCACGTGCCCTGACTGGGGTCAAACCTGCACCCTTGGCTCTAACCCACTGAGCCGCCTGGCCGGGGCCTTGGCTTAATTCTGTACCTTGTGAGCTCTCTATTCTATCCTCTGCTAAGATTTCCTGTCAACTTACGTAAAATATTAAGTTGTGGAACAAAGAAGTAAATAAATTAACCAAAGATCTAGTCAATAATCATTGTCTAGTCAAAATACATATTGAAGGAAGAACACGTCACCGGGTTTCTATTCTCTGTTCCTACTTACACCCATTAGCGTTGTATTTCCTTTTTAAACCACATAGGTATTTTATTGATTTATAATCTCATAGCTACTCTGATCCAAATTCTTGCACTTAATTTTTTCCCCTATAAATGTTCTACCTCAACTAATAATCTCGGAATACTAAGAAAGTAATAACAATAAAACAAACACAGGTTTTGAAGTCAGAGTCCTGGATAAGCCATAGACTATCGAGGTAATCTTAAATCTAACATCTTAAAATTCCTGTATCAAAGCTATCGTGAGGCTCAAATTTTCAACCAAGATTAAAAGAAAAAAAAAAGTCTGTCCCTACCATCAAAGGTCCTGTATTTTGCCTTCTATCATTACCTACTTCAGGTCACATTTTTGTATTAAAATGAATTTGATAAATGAGCTTTATTATCTCTGTTGATATTACAATAATGGGTCTTAGAAGCAATCCCTTTAAAGTGCCATTTATCAATACTCTATACTGCTGGCTGGATACCACTGTCTGTGTATAAAATGTTCAGTGAGTTATCCTTGAAACAAAATGTAAAATGCTTACCTTCCTGCATCAGGTTCCTGAGCGTTTGTGTGTGTGTGTGTGTGTGAGTGTGAGAGTGTGTGTGTGTGTGAGTGTGTGTGTGTGTGTGTGTGTGTGTAGTACAAATGGGCACATCCCTTGACAGGAAGGAATGTATGTGGTCAGGAAAGCCAGGTTCAACTGAGTCACCTGTCACCTGCCTCTCCACCTCTGGGTTTACAATGAATTAACAAGCAAGGACCAGAAAACATAATGTCTGATACTTTATTTTTAAACAGAAAGGCACCATTCAGAAAAAGGTAAGAACTGTGTGATTTCACACATAGGTGGGATTTAAATCTGAGGCTCATGGACACAGATAAAAGTGAAGTACTTCCCAGGGGGAGGGGGAAGGTGCAAAGAGGGACAAATAAAATGGTGACAGAAAATTATCTGACTTTGGGTGATGGGTATACAGCATAATCAACAGCTCAAATGCTATAGAGATGTTTACCCAAAACCTATGTACTCTTATGGATCAACGTCATCCTATTAAAGTTAATTTCCTAAATAAATATATTTTTTTAAAAAGGCACCATTACTATAAAAAGGACTACTATAACCGATCAATAAAACAAACCACAAACAACAAAACACAAAATGGAAACTTCATGATGAGGTCACGACACAAGACCTCACCTGTGTAGCTACTATTTTGCAAAAACGTTAAACTAATAACGTATATTATTATAATTAAACTTGTTTAAATAAATAATAGCAACTACATCTGGACACTGGTTGAATGCTAGTACTCATGATACTAACCTATTAACTACATCTCCTTAATTATTTCTTGAAACTAAAGCTCAGACAGGCTCAATAACTTTCCGGGGGGGGGCACCCAGCTCCATGAGGCAGAACTAGGACCTCAAGCCCCACACACGCAGCAAAGCCTCCACTCCCCACCCGACAGCTGGGGGGGGGGGCATTTAAACATGTCCCAGAAATCCTCCTACCTCCTTTTGGTTGTATTTGATGGCAAGCTTCAGCCGACTCAAGTTCATCCTTTCTTCTAACAAGCCCCGTTTGTCCAGGGGCTCGTCGCTGGACGTGTGGTTGAGAATGACCTCCAGTTCCCGGGAGTTCCGGGCTTGGGCCAGCAGGTCTTTAGCGAACATTTTACACTGCCGGGCTAGCTCCTCGTAGTCATTCCTGCAAGATGCAACGACCGGTGATTAGAAATGTCACCGCCATCCTGCAGCTAAGCTCCTTTCACAGAAAACGGCGGTGATACTTCAGTGCGACCGCGCTGCAGGAAGTCCCAAGCTGCTCCGTTCTGTGCTGTCAATCATAGGAAGCTGCTGGTGCGTTACTCTCCCACAGCCGTGGGGAAAATGTAACACAGTTACGTTCCCACTGTTCACACTGATCACCTTAGATAAACACAGCGTTTCCTTCCACGTACTGATGCTCCTAGAAATCCTGATACTATTTGTCAACCAGTGCTCCACTTAACTCATTTAACCTTATTCTTTAAAAGTGTGACATAAAATATCCTTTCATACTATCTAAACAGGAGATGATATATTAATGCTAGGTAGTAAATACTATTATATAGTTTTTAACTAAATAATTTGTCAATAACGGCTTACAACATGTTCATGCTACTTCTGATATTAAAATAGTATTCTGATTCACTTTTAAAGTTGAAAAAAATTCAAGTTAGGAAGAGACTGAAACAAGCCCAGTAAATAACTCTCTTTCCTAGAAACTTAGGATTTAACTGCTGTTAAAGGCAGGCTAAATCAATTTGTGGGAAACTAAGAAGTTTAGTAGATACATATATATTTTTAATAGCATTTATATTAAACTTATGCCTGAGTATAAGACAAAGTGGAGTGAGGGGAGGGAGGACTTGGAGCGGTTACAAGTCCTTCTGTTCTTGCTCAGGGTCACCACTGCCACCACCCCAGGACGCCGCAGCAACACTGAGCAAAGCAGGGACCTCAGGGTGGTCCAGGCGGGTCAGAGAGCGGGTGCGGAAGCAGTGACCTAACTGACACCAGGGTCCACTCCTCTGAGGGGGAAGGAAAACCCCGAGGAGAGGCCAGCAAGGCCTGGTCATCCTGGGTCGCGTGGAAGTGGACGCATGTTAGAACTTGGCCTATAAAAACAATCTGGCTGACAATATTCTGAAAAAAAAAAAAAGATATAATTTGTAATTTCCACTCATTCCCACCTGAATTCCACCTCCACGAGGCTCAGTTCTTTCAAATCAGCGCTGAGTTCAAATGCTCTCAGAATTGGATCCTCCTCTGTCAACATTATCAGAGCAGGACTGGCCAAACAGCGGTATATGTCCAGCCGGAACCTGTGGAAAGATGTGACCCCATGGTGTGAAAGAAAATTATCCCAGACTCGGTTAGTGCTTTCAAGTCACAATTTCCATAAATTTAACATTAGACTCTTAAAAATCAAAAGAAAATACAAGAAATATACTTATTATAAGATAACTTGCATAAAAAGACTAAAATATTTTGAGATGTAAATATTGAAAAAGTTTATATCTGTTGTTTTTAAGGCAATTGTTTTAGTGTTTCTTTCATAGATTCAAAACTATTCTTCAACACAATTTAATTTAAAATTTTTCTATTCCTGAATCCAACATTATTTTAAATGAAATATACTAATACATTTTGATTATTAAATTTTTCTGGCCCCAGCCAGTTGGCTCAGTGGTAGAGCATCGGTCAGCGTGTGGAAGTCCCAGGGTTCAATTTCTGGCCAGGGCACACAGGAGAAGCACCCATCTGCTTCTCCACCCCTCCCCCTCTCCTTCCTCTCTGTCTCTTCTCCTCCCGCAGCCAAAGATGGCCCAGGCGCTGAGGATGGTTCCATGGCCTCCGCCTCAGGTGCTAGAATGGCTCTAGTTGCAACAGAGCAACACCCCAGATGGGCAGAGCATTGCCCCCTGGTGGGCATGCCGAGTGGATCCCGGTTGGGCACATGCGGGAGTCTGTCTATCTCCCTGCTTCTTACTTCAGAAAAAAATAAATAAAAAATAAATAAGCAAAATTTTCCTTCTCCAATAGGACTACTTTAATGTGCTAAAAACATGTAACACATGACTCATTCAACCAGATTATTTTTTAAAGATGTTTCAAATCTTAAGAGTGAAATCATGTACTTATGCATAATCTACCTAGTAGATTACTCTTTTTTTACCTTCTGTAATCTAATTAATGTTCATATTCAATACCTACATAAGAACCAAATCAGAAACATTTTGCTAGAATTCTTTCATTTATAAATATATAATTCTTAATTTATAAATTTAGTGGATGTTATGTAGTGTATATTTTTCTTTTAAATATAAATTTAATACATGCTTGTTGTTTTAGAAAAGGAAGTACTATAGAAACAGGATTCTCCAATCAGTTGAATGACAATAATGTGTCACTGTTTGTTCTGGTGTAGCAGATACGCTACACTGGTCAGAGAGCACACCGGAGCAGTCACTGTTCCTCTACAGAGCGCTCCCTCCACACGACCAAACCTTCACCTGAGTCAGCCCGGTGCACACTGGGGGCCACACCCTGGGGAGTCCCTGAGACCCCACTCCATCACAAAGGTCCGTGGGCACAGAGCAGGTGGCCGCTCACCGCAGGGAACCCACAGACGGGCTGACAGCAATCAAGACTGCTGCTGAGTGGCCGCGGACCCAGCCCTGGCTCTGAGTTTGAATGTGAGTCCGTCTGGTAAACACCCCTCGTCCCTGCCTGGTGACTCACTGAAACCCTCACTCACACAACTCGCGTGCCCCCAGAGGCCCTCTCAGAGATCGAGCCCGACAGGCAGCTCACAGGTGAAGGCGGGTCTCGGGGAGCCCGGGCCTTTTGCTGACACCCCCTGGGGTCAGTGCTGGTGGAAATCGGCCTTGTGCAGCTGAGCCCCCCCCCCATGCACACCCAGGTCCAGCCGAGCGGCCACAAACTGGATCACTCCATACCTCCAAACAGGTAGTACAGGGCCCGTCACTGGCCGCATAGGACATCCAGCAGGACTGGAGCCCACCCAAGGCACCCCGAGTCAATACAACCAGCGGTGCAGACCACAGCGCAGCACGACCCAATAAGCTCCACAACCAGCGCACACACAGGGAGGCCTCAGCAGACACCAGGTCAGCTGGGTGGATTCAGCTTTGCGGAGCCAGCCCCCGCATGGCAGCTGTACGTGGCACTCGGGGTCAGTTCCCAGGGCCAGCTGAGGGGCGAAGCCATCCATGGACAGGCTCACAGCAATCAAGACTCAGCTACAACAGCAGAGCTCACATGAGTCCCACGAGAAGCGTTCCGGGAGCACTGAGCTCAGGAGAGTCAAGACCGCTCCTTCGAGCCCCAGAGAACAGCGACGCATCAGGCCGCTGCACCGGAGCGCGGAGCATCGCCCACACTGTGCCGGAGTGCAGCGCCCACACTGCACCGGAGCGCGGAGCATCGCCCACGCTGCGCCGGAGTGCAGCGCCCACACTGCGCCAGAGTGCAGCGCCCACACTGCACCGGAGCGCGGAGCATCGCCCACACTGCGCCGGAGTGCAGCGCCCACACTGCGCCGGAGCGCGGAGCATCGCCCACCACACAGAAACTCCTTGGCTGTGCTCACTGTTTCCAGCTGGGGAGAATGGGAAGAGAAACAGACTTCAATATGTATTGTGTGAGAAGAAATAAGACACAACAGGTTAATATTGATTTAGATAGAAAACAAATTTTGTTATAAAAAGATAGGAAGTGATATCTCTACCCCTTCTACTTGGAAATTCTCATAGATTAATAAACTCCGTTTCTTTTTTTAAAAAATGTTTATTTATTGAATGTAGAGAGAGAGGAAGGAAGAGAGAGAGAGAGAGAGACAGGAACATCAATCTGTTCCTGTATGTGCCCAGACCAGGGATCAAACCGGCAACCTCTCTGCTTCGGGACGATGTTCTAACCAACTGAGCTAACTGGCCAGGGCAATAAACTCTCTTTCTATAAAGCAAATGGTGCCCTTGGTCCCCACCAGCAGAAATATGAAATAAACCTTACTCATCATTTGAAGAAGTTTCCTAATGATTCAACTTTTAGGAGACATTTCTAAAAACTAAAATAAAAATAAAAATGCAGTCCTCATTGTATTAAGCAAAGGAGCTAGAAGTCTGGCTTTCATAAACTCATCCCAGTACTATTATTTCTTAAAAGCTTCAGAAAGAACAATAATTAAATAAAAAATAAATAAATAAAAACTTCACTGACAAGCATCTGACTGCATTACACATCTATTTACCTGGAGTGCCGGAGGCTGTCCTTCTTGTTCTTGGCGGAGCACAGCGTGCACTCGCAGCCGACGGCGTGGGGCCTGGGCAGGGACACCTCCCGCTTCAGCAGCACCGTGAGGATCTCGTAGTTGTTCCGGTGGGCGGCCAGAATGACCGGCGCGACGTCCATCGTGGTTGAGTACTCGGGATTCTGAATCTGCTCCATTAGTTTCTGAAAAGTATTTACGTCAACGTTCAAAAGCTATGTGTGACTTCAAAAAAATACCCGTCATCATCAGAGGAACAAAATGGCAAAATAAAGAAATAAAATTAAAAAAATATTGGAAGACACAAGGAACATAATTCTTTCGAGGGACACGATCGACATTTTGCAGGATGAAATTTTTTTTGAAACTTCCAAACTTAACTTTAGCTTAAAAATGTGATACAACCGAATCAAAATCTTCAACAGGAAACACCCATAGGTCTGTTCTCCTAGAGAAACTCATTAGGAAAAAGTGTCAGAAGACGACGGACCGTGCATGACAAGGACAACGAACAAGGATTTTATAAAACAGAACATACTGAAGAGACAGAAATGGTAAACACAGGCGGAGCATAAACGCGCGAGATAACCTGGGAAACCCCTGCAGCGCGCCCGTCACGCGGTAGCAATGGAGCGGCTGGAAGGGGGTGCGTGCACAGAGCGCCTCGACTGCGCGCAATTCTCGCCACGCTCTCCACCATCGCCTCTCTGCCTTCTCGACAGATGCACAAAAACACCAACAACGGCCGCCAGCACGGCCACTGGATGCTCAGCACCCCGTTCCATCCCCATGGTCTCCGCAGAACCGCACACCTCCTCCCCACAGCGGAGCGGGGGCTCAGAGCAGTTCGCGTGCCCCAGGTTCACGCAGAGCCGCCAAGCGCGGCCCAGAACCAACCGCCCGGCCGCTGGTACCCCAGGGCCTGAGCTCTTGTCCCCACGTGAAAAAAGGAGTGCACACACATCATAAAATATCTAAAAAAATTACAGGAGAGCCAAAGGAAGAATACTCCTGTTCCTACTACACCCCGCCAAACCATTTTACATGATTTCTTTCTGGTCCTTTCTTTACCACGCCCCCTTTTAAGGACTATCTTTGGCATAAGTGATTTGACAGCAGTAATTAAAAACAATGGTCCCTCATATTTGGAAGATCAAGGGCACTTTTAATGATTTCATCAGGCGAGAGCCCAGAATCTTCCAGAAAAAAATTCATGTATAGAATTCTGCATGCGATGTAGGGAATTTCATAGACCGTATTTTAAAGATATTTTATTTTGCTAATTTAAATAACACTATCACAAACATCTTTATGAATATGTTTTTTTCTTTAAATTTAGGATTACCTCATTAACACAGAACCCCTGAATTGCAATTATAGATCAAAGGGCCATAAACACTTTTGACTTTCCTGAAGCACATTGTCAAAGTTCTTTAACCTTTTAATAGCTTCCATTACCAATAATATAGTAATGTACCCAGTTCACTCTAAAGCAGGCGTCCCCAAACTACGGCCCGTGGGCCGCAATGCGGCCCCCTGAGGCCATTTATCCAGCCCCCACTGCACTTCTGGAAGGGGCACCTCTTTCAGTGGTGGTCAGTGAGTGGACCACTGTATTTGGCAGCCCTCCAATGGTCTGAGGGACAGTGAACTGGCCCCCTTTGTAAAAAGTTTGGAGACCCCTGCTAAAGGTTTATTTACCAGCACTGGGCAGGATCACACGTAATGAAAAAAATTATCATAAATACTTACTTCCTTTTGAACACTGGCAAACTTTAATATTTTCTACATATATTTTTGCCCTCTTTAATGAATAGGTTGTTTATATGCTTCCCATTTATTGGGGATTTCAAATTAATGAATTTATCTAAGATTACAGAGAATTCTAAAAGTTTAGCCCTTTCCCCCTTATCAAGGGTTATAAAGAGGAGAAAATTGTATTCAATCCCTTAAGAGGAATATGGTCCTCATTTTTCCTATGAAATATACTTAACTATATGAAAACACTATTAGAGAGAGATAAAAGTTAATAATTTCATTGTTGATAATATGAGCTACATGCTAAAAACAAAACAAAAGAAAAAAACCCCCCGTATTTTTAAGTCAAAATTTATTAAGAGCGTGACCCCTTGGTGGCACAGTGGATAAAGCATCGACCTGGAACGCTGAGGTCACTGGTTGGAAACTCTGAGCTTGCCGGGTCAAGGCACACATGAGAAACAACTATGAGTCAATGCTTCCTGCTCCTACCCCCAACTTCTCTCTCTCTTTTCCTCTCAAAATAAATAAATAAATAAACAAAATTCATTAAAAGGCAATTTTGACAAACCAAGAATACAGAATGAATTTACTGAAATGGTTAAAAGGGTAAATAGAATATTTAACATTGCCTATCTAGAAGTCATAGGGCTGTCAAAACGGGATCTTGCTGTCGCTGGAAGAATTCAAACAAGGGCTTTTTTGTTCACAGCAAAGTAGAAAGTGTTCTTCCACGGAGCAGGTGCTGACTCCCACGGCCTCACAACCCACGATTCAACTGGCAGCGTTTACGGTGATGAGACAGCGGCAGCAGTTACTCCAATCCCCAGCACACCCCGCCCTCCAGCCAGGAAAGCGGACGGGTGCACAGAAGGTGGAACAGGTGTGCCAAATTCCAGTGGTGACCGCAGGACAGGTGACAGGACGTGGAACAGGACTGTGGGTGTTTCTGACCCTTCGGGCGGGGGCTAGCTTCTTAGCCCTGTTTTCCTCTGTTCCTGTTGGTTTTCTGCCACAGGTTAAACTAGCTGGTACCATCCTTCTCTGGAGGAAGTCACGCTTGCACAAACTTTTTGATAGTAAAGCTTGAGTCAAATATGCAGTTAATATTGTACATAATAAAGTAGGCAACTTAGCAGAGTTTCTCACTGTTCTCAGATCATGCCTGATAACCTACAACCGATTTTTAATTCTTTCTTAAGCAATACTTTCCTTCTGAGCATAGCCAGTTTACACTCCAGGAGTTATTTAAATGCTTGTTGTGCTATATGATGCACCAATAATGAATGGTACAGTTTTTAAATTTTGATATACAACAAATATCTCATTTTTAAAGTATAGTATATCTGACTGCTAATGAATATCTTCCTAAAAGCAATAAAGAAATATAAAAAGAGTAAAAATAAAACCCTTAATTTGGCAATGAGACTGCTGCTACCCAGGGACATTCCGCTACATTTCTGTATGGCTCCTTTTCTATGCATATTTATAACCCTGGACTGAATTACATATACAGTTTACTGTTCTCATTTTTTATCCACTTCCTATATCACGTTTTCCATGTTCCTAAATATTCTTTTAAAAATACAATTTTAATATTGATGTAGTTATTTAAATTTCCAATCTTCTATTTTGAGATATTTAGGGTTTTTTTCACTGCTACAAGTGTGATCACAAGTCACATTTTTATCTACACGTCTGACCATTTCCTAAGCAAGTTCCCAGAGGAGGAAGCGCGGAGGGAAAGAATTTGAACACCTCCTGCTTCCCTGAGAAGGAAGAAAAGAACACAAGGAAAAGGAGCCAGCAGGGGAAACTGAGTCAGCCAGCGATCAATCAACGACATCCCCTAGTTCTCTAAATGGTGCTTAGAGTCGCTCACATCTGGAGACCCCTCCCCATTGCTGACCCACCCGAAACTCCCCCTCCCCTCTCCTTGAGTCCTGGGAAACCTGAAACAAAGGAATCACGCGCCCATTGCTTGGATACTGTAAAGATAGATAACCTGTGAGAAAGTCAACTTCGGGGAGCCCGTGTTTTGGAGCTACAAGCCCACGTGCTCCGCTGGCTTTAATCACTTCTCCTTCCTTCGTCAATTAGGTTGTCTGAGTGTACATCCTCCGTCGGGCCGCGTCCTGCCACGTCTGCCCACAGCTAGCCGAAGTCCCGCCTGACCGCGGTGTGCGAGATGGCACCACTCCCCGCCATCGGCGATTTTTTTTAATCTTGTCTAATTTGACAAGTAAATATCAGTATCTTGTATTTGATTATTGGTAAGGTTTCATGTTTTATATTCTCTTTTCTTTTTTTTTTAAGATTCTTTTTTTATCCTTTTTATTATTTTTAAATTATTATTATTATTTTTATTTATTCAGTTTTAGAGAGGAGAGAGAGAGGGAGAGAGAGAGACAGAGAGGGAGAGAGAGGAGAGAAAGAGAGAGAGAGAGAAGGGGGGAGGAGCTGGAAGCATCAACTCCCCTATGTGCCTTGACCAGGCAAGCCCAGGGTTTCGAACCGGCAACCTCAGCATTTCCAGGTCGACGCTTTATCCACTGCACCACCACAGGTCAGGCCTATATTCTCTTTTCGAAGATTTTATTTTTATGTCCTTTTCTGATTTTGGTGTTTTTCATCAACTTATCTAATATTAAGAGGATTAATTGTGAGCTACGCTGCAACTATCTTTTGCCAGATGTCCATCTGCATTCTAAATGTTGCTTGATGTCTGAATTCCGGATGTTTACTGTCTTCGCAGCCAGAGGCTGGGCTGCTGACGTCTGTTCGTCGTTTGTGCGCTTAGAAAGTCCTTCCCCTTCCAGCAAGCTGAACATTCGCCTACCTTTTCTTCCAGATTTATGATTTCACTGTTTATATCTACTTCTTAAATTCATGTGGAAACTGATTTGAGTTTTCAACTTCACCTGCAGAATGTTCCAGGCTAAAAATACTGGTCTGCACTGATGGAAATATCGTGAATTTAGAAAAGGTTTCCTGACAGCAACATTATTCTTAGTGCCTATTTACTTTAAAGCAATATTTTACAGAGTAAAAGAAATCTATTTCCTTAAGACAAAATAAATTTGGGGGAAGAAAAATAAAGGCAATTGAGCAGGAGATCTATTTTGGTTTAAAAATCCAAATTAAAAAACAAACAAACACTGGAGAGCACTGACTACTGTAGGTGGAGGTCTCATGACGACTTCGGTCGATGGCTCAGTAGCATAGGGACAGTGTCCACTACATCAGAGTCGACTGCCACCAAAAAGGCATCTCTGGATTTTAAAAAGAAAAGTTAAAAATGAAAACGGAGGATAAGAAGGTAAACTGTTTATGTTACTAGTTCATAAATAAAACTATTTTTTAAAATGTGAACTGTATTTATACGCAGTAACTGAATTCCCTCAAGTGTAGAAGGTCAGCTCCGTGTCATCGTAAAAGTTCTGTGTGCCACTCAGGCGGGCTCTGTCCTCGCTCCGCTGCACGGGTCGGGGACACTGGACGCTGACAGACAGCTTTACTCACGGACGGTGCTGATCTGTGGCGTGGGGGAAGCTGAAGACAGTTTTCAGGATCTTAACTCTTCAACTTTGAATCAAAAGAATCTTAACATTCCAAATCTATGAAAGAAATTGCCAGGAACTATTCCTACAGACAAAGAACTGTGGTCAGTCCAATAAAAATGACCATTGACGCAACCAGATAGGAGACGAAAGAAAAGACATAAATGGGGTGGGGGACAGGGGGTGCCCTCTGTTCTCAGCTTGAAAACATACCTGGCTGACCAGCATGGTACGAGTCTGAAATTAGTGTCCGTGGTCTTAGCAAGCAAAACTCACAAAGAGCTGGTGACCAATGAATGTCCTTAGGGACAGGACGGAAAAGTGACTTTGTCATTTTAACCTCTAATCTTAGAGCTCATTTTGAAGCTTCAACTTTGACAGGAGAAAGTAATTAGAGGCTCAGAAAATGGGGACTTTCTGTAACAAAAGTCCACCTACAGTTTCATTGTAACACTTGAAAACTGGAATATCAGGTTTGGGGGTTTCTTTTCTTTTTTAGGTTGCTGTTTCGTTTTGTTGTTGTTTTTTAAGGAAAATCATTAAGGCAGAAAGGAAAGATGGGGAGAATGATTTAATCTAAGAAAATGTCCCTGATTACTTTAATCTGTATATTTTTATACTGTTATAATCTGTATCGACTATTTAAATCAACGTTCTCTTAAAAATGAAATTATACCAGTTCTTAAGTATTCTCCATAGCTGGAAGGAATAAAGGCTTCATCTACTTTACCTAGATAGTTAAAAATGGAACTAAAAATTACAGACTTTATAGGACTAAGCAGCCCTGGCTGGTTGGCTCAGTGGTAGAGCATCAGCCCAACGTGTAGAAGTCCCGGGTTCGATTCCTGGCCAGGGCACACAGAAGAAGCACCCATCTGCTTCTCCACTCTTCCCCCTCTCCTTCCTCTCTGTCTCTCTCCTCCCCTCCCACAGCCAAGGCTCCATTGGAGCAAAGTTGGCCCGGGCGCTGAGGATGGCTCCATGGCCTCTGCCTCAGGGGCTAGAATGGCTCCAGTTGCAGCAGAGAAATGCCCCAGATGGGCAGAGCATCACCCCCTGGTGGGCATGACAGGTGGATCCCTGTCGGGCGCATGCGGGAGTCTGTCTGTCTGCCTCCCCACTTCTCACTTCGGAAAAATACAAAAATAAATAATTATTTTAAAAATTAAAAAATAAAAATAGGACTAAGCATCCCCAGACAGGATCATGGGCCATACTCGTCATTGGGACTCACCTATGTATTCTCGTAGGAGAAACTCCCCACTCTGATAAAACCTTAATTCATTATTTTGTCCCTGAAACTTTTAGGGTTCATTGGGCTGTAGCCTATTCACTGAAGTCTAGCATTATTACTCCTCTTCTTAGGAAATGTTTCTCTTACTTGTTTAGTTTTGCTGTATTTGGTCAGGTGAAGCAAAAGAAGAACAAACAACAGAAAACAAAGAACCATGCACTCAGTCCTACTTAACAGTTCCTTTCTGATTTTAAATATTAACTATGAAGCTACATACAGTAAACCACTGCTCTCACAGCGGAAACACCAGGAAATTCCAACCACCTGAAATGTAACCATGGGTCCAGCTGCAAATTTCCCCAGAAAAAAACACATTGCACGGCATGGTCACTAACTTCAGGAGCATCGTTTCCCCAAAGGAACTGCCTCAACCACACTGACTTATGACAGGGAAGGGAGGAAGAGGGGGAGGGAGGGGAAGGGAGGGGAGGAGAGGGGAGGGGAGGAGAGGGGAGGGGAGGAGAGGGGAGGGGAGGGGAGGGGAAGGGAGGGGAGGGGAGGGGAGATGGAGGGAGGGAGGGAGGGAGGGAGGGAGGAAGGAAGGAAGGAAGGAAGGAAGGAAGGAAGGAAGGAAGGAAGGAAGGAAGGAAGGAAGGAAGGAAGGAATAGAGGGAGGGAAGGAAGGGAGGGAGGGAGGTGGAAGGAAGAAAGGTAGGAAGGAAAGAAGGAAGGAAGGAAGAAAAGGAAAGGAAAGGAAAGGGGGAGGGAATGGGAGGAGGGAAGGGAAAAAGGAAGACAGGAAGGGAGGAAAGAAGGAAGGAAGAAAAAAGTAAGAATGAAGGAAGGGAGGGAGGGAGAAAGGAGGAATGGAGGGAGGGAGGGAGGAAGGGAGGGAGGAAGGAAGGAAGGAAAAGAGGGGGGGAGGAGGGAACAGAGAGAGGAAGGGAGGGAGGAAAGAAGGGCAGGGAAGACAGCGGAAGGAAGGAGAGAACATCCCGCACAGCGGCCTCGCGGTACCTGACAGCCGTGGTCCAGGAGAAGCTGCAGGATATCCAAGTTCTCGTTCTCGATAGTTATCGTCACAGCGTTCCTGCCAAGGACATCCATGCAGTTTATGTTCAGGTCATCGGAACTGCTTTCCTCCAGAATCTTTTTGACCATATAATAGTCACCTGAACAACAAATACAAACACGGTTCAGCATTCATGACACATTAAATACCAACAACTGTAACAAAAACCTAGCCTGTCGATATAAAAGATTAAAAGAACCCTAAACTCATTTTTGTATGTGGAGATGTGCAAAGAAAATGCAAACATTTCCTTGCTGAAAACCTATATCCTGAAAAAAAATAATATGTACATCAGCTGCAAGCATAAAAAGTAAAAATATAAAATAAAATAATTTAAATGTGCAGTTTGACATCAATGTTGCTATTTTAAAATTCATAACTGAATTTAAAAGGAAGAAGAGGAACTTTTAGAAGACATATAAAGTGACAAAGAATGTCCAATGAGCCTGACCAGGCGGTGGCACAATAGATAGAGCGTTGGACTGGGATGTGGAAGGACCCAGGTTCGAGACCTCGAGGTCACCAGCTTGAGTGCGGGCTCATCCGGTTTGAACAAAAGCTCACCAGCTTGGACCCAAGGTCGCTGGCTCAAGCAAGGGGTTACTCGGTCTGCTGAAGGCCTGTGGTCAAGGCACATCTGAGAAAGCAATCAATGAACAACTAAGAAGTCACAACGCGCAACGAAAAACTAATGATTGATGCTTCTCATCTGTCTCCATTTCTGTCTGTCTGTCCCTGTCTATCCCTCTGACTCTCTCTCTGTCTCTGTAAAAATAAATAAATAAATAAAAAACAAAAAAAATCTGTTTATTAAAAAAAAAAAAAGAATGTCCAATGACATGGACTGGGAGCTAAAAAAGCTCTAAGCCTCAAATTTTGTGTCTCAAACACACATCCATGTGTACTTGTCCATCGCGGTGGTTAAAAATGGAGAATATTGTTAAGAGGTTTCATATACTTTAGAAAAGCAGTGTGAATATGTGTCTATGCTTGACAAAGGAATGCCTGAAATTCCTCTCCTCTTCTCTACATGCTCCCAACACACACACACACACACACACACACACACACACACACACACACCCCTTATCTCATAAACGACTGTTTAAATGACCAGGCGCCGTCCAACTCACACAACTCTCAGAAGGACCAGGAGGCCAAGTCAGAATATTGCAAAGTAACAGTGTAACCTGTCGGGAGCATGGAGACTTCCTTCTAATTCTAGCCCACATCAAAACAGCGGACCCATAGGGAAAAATGAGAATAATTACGAAGGTGATCATTTTCACGGAGGGCCCACTATATTGTCCGCGGACCACCCGCTGAAGTACTAAGAGGAATAAACCAAAAGAGAAATGCTGGTTAACTGGACAAAGAAGGCAAACTTGATGATCTTCATTATACTTGTGAAGGTAACATGAATAAGCCATTTTAAATGACTTGCAAATACAGTTGTTATTTAGACATCTGTAAATAAAAAACTGAAAAAGAACAGAGTGAAAACCTGAGGAAAAAGAAATGAATGATTTCATGGTACAGAAAGGGTAAGTTTGAAAACCTAAGTGAGTGAATAAGAAAGGTACCATTTGGCCCTGGCCCATTGCTCAGTGGGTAGAGCGCTGGCCCAGCATATGGGGGTCCAGGTTCGATCCCTGGTCAGGGCGCACAGGAGAAACGACCATCTGCTTCTCTTCCCTTCTCTCTCCACCTTCTTTCTCTCTTCCCCTCCTGCAGCCAGTGGCTCCACTGGTTCAGGCCTCAGCCTCAGATGCTAAAAACAGCTCAGGTGATTTGAGCATTGACCCCAGATGGAGTTGCTGGGTAGATCCCATTCGGGGCATATGTGGGAGTCTGCCTCACTATCTCCCCTCCTCTCACCTAAACAAATAAATAAACAGGTAACATTTTTTTCTAGCAAAATTTCAAATACTAGATTTGCTTTTTTTTTTTTTTTTTTTTTTTTCATTTTTCTGAAGCTGGAAACAGGGAGAGACAGTCAGACAGACTCCCGCATGCGCCCGACCGGGATCCACCCGGCACGCCCACCAGGGGCGACGCTCTGCCCACCAGGGGGCGATGCTCTGCCCATCCTGGGCGTCGCCATGTTGCAACCAGAGCCACTCTAGCGCCTGAGGCAGAGGCCACAGAGCCATCCCCAGCGCCCGGGCCATCTTTGCTCCAATGGAGCCTTGGCTGCGGGAGGGGAAGAGAGAGACAGAGAGGAAAGCGCGGCGGAGGGGTGGAGAAGCAAATGGGCGCTTCTCCTGTGTGCCCTGGCCGGGAATCGAACCCGGGTCCTCCGCACGCTAGGCTGACGCTCTACCGCTGAGCCAACCGGCCAGGGCTTGCTATTATTTTTAATCAATGACTTTCAAGTCCCCAGTGCATGTTGGAAGAAGCTGAGTTGTCACTTTCTTGATGGCACATTTCCCTCAAGAAGGAAACCAATCACAAAAGAAAATGTCTTCCTTATAGCACTGCTAATTAATAATACTGATGCTCCTTGGTCAAAACGTATCAAACATTTCACAAAAATGAAGCTCTCAGTCACAAACTGAACTGAGAGTGAACACAGACAGACCACTGAAAATTTATCACAGATACTGAGACATTTAAAACCATATTTCAATAACGTAGTAGAAGAACACTACCCATAAAAACTGGCGTGTTTTCTTTGGTTTTATGATGTGTTTAAGTGAGAGTTTTTAATTTATCCTGCTTGGGACTCATTAGGCTTTCTGAATCTAAGAATGTCTGTCCTTCATTAATTCTGTAATATTTTCAGGCATTACCCAAATATTGCTTTAGCCCCATATTGTTTTTTCTTCTATCGGAACTTCTATTCGACATGTTGGATCATCTCATCCAACTTCTGTGTCTCTCGAAATTACTTATTTTCCTCTTTTTCTCTCTTTCCTGCGTCCTGCAGAATTTCTTCAGATCTCTCTTCAGTCCTCTTAATCTATTTCTGATTAACCCATGCCTTGATTTTTTTTAATTTTAATGACTTTTTAAAATTTCTATAAGTTTTATTGGATTCCTTTCCTAATCTTTTGATTTACTTTCTTACATTTTTCAGTTCCTTATTTTAAGTTCTTAATCATCTTAAGCACACTTATTTTATGGTCTCTGTATGACAATCACAGGAAGGTCTTAAGGACTTACTTACTATTTCTTGTGTCCACTGATTTGCAATAATGGATGCCTGTCTTCTAAAGTTTTATTTCTTTTTATTTATTTACATGAAAATTACTGGGGTGACACTAGTTAACAGAAGTATACAGGTGTCAGGTGCCCCATTCTATAGCCCGTCATCTGTACCCTGTATGGTGTGTTCAGCCCCCGAGTCCAGCTTCCGTCCGTCACCACTCATCCCCCCTCCCCCCTCCCACCCCCTCCCCTCAGCAGTCACCACACTGTAGTACCTGTCCATGGTTTCCTCTTTGCTCAATCCCTCCACCCCCCTCCCTGCCCGCCAAAACTGTCAGCCTGCTCTCTGTATATGAGTTGGTCTCTATTTTGCTTATTAGCTCATTTTGTTCATTAAATTCCACATGTAAGTGAAGTCATATGGTGCTTGTCTCCTTTCTCTGACGGGCTTATGTCACTTAGAATAACGATCCCTGGGCCCAATCATGCTGTCGCAAAAGGTAAGAGGTCTTTCTTTTTTTACAGCCGAGTAGTACTCCATTGTGTAGACATAGCACAGTTTTGTCCACTCATCTACTCATGGGCACTTGGGCTGTTTCCAGATCTCGGCCATTGTAAACAACACTACAATGAACACGGGTGCATATATGCTTTCAAATTAGTGTCTCAGGTTTCTTTGGGTCTATTTCCAGAAGTGGAACCACTGGGTCAAAAGGCAGCTCCATTTCTAATTTTTTGAAGAATCTCCACACTGCTTTCCACAGTGGCTGCACCAGTCTGCATTCCCACCAACAGCGCCTGAGGGCTCCCTTTTCTCCACACCCTCACTAACACCTGTTTTTTGTTGATTTATTGGTGACAGCCATTCTGACAGGTGTGCGGTGATATCTCACTGTGGTTTTTAACTTGCATTTCTGATAAATCATAACATTGAGCATCTTTTCATATGTCTAATGGCTGCCTGTAGAATACTTTGAGGAAAGGGGTTAGTTCTTCCTTGAATGTTTGGTAAAATTCACCTGTGAAGCATCCAGCCCAGGTCTTATGTTTGTTGGGAGCGTTTTGATTCCTGCTTCAGTTTCACCAGCTGTTAACCTGCCTATTCAAGTTCTCCGAGGCTTCCAGATCGCTGTGGAATGTTGTATGTTTTTAGGAATTCATCCATTTCGTCCAGATTGTCCAATTGGTTGGCATATAGTTGCTCATACTATTTTCTTACAATCCTTTGTATTTCTTTGGTGTCAGTTGTTACTTTTCTTCTTTCATGTCTGATTTTATTTACTTAGGTCCCTCTCTCTTTTTTCCTTGATGAGTCTTGTTCAAGGTTTTTCAGTCTTGTTTTTTATTTCAAAAAACCAGCTCTTGATTTCATTGATCTTTTGTATCATTTGTTTAGACTCTAGTTTGTTTATTTCTACTCTGATCTTTGTTATTTCATTTCTTCTGTTCACTTTGGACTTTGCTTGTTGTTCTTTTTCAAGTTCCTTTAACTGTGAGATTAGATTGTTTGAGGTTTCTCTTGTTTCTTGAGATAGGTCTGTAATGCTACAAATTTCCCTCTGAGGACTGCTTTTGCTGTGTCCCATAGATTTTGGGTTGTTGTGTTCTCATTTTCATTTGTTTCAAGGTTTCTTTCTATTTCTTCCTTGATCTCATTGTTAACTCATTCACTGTTTACTAACTTGTTGTTTAGCCTCCATGTCTTAGTGCATTTTTCAGGGGTTTTTTTCTTGTGGTTGATTTCTAGTCTCATACCATTATGATCAGAGAAGATGCTTGATATGATTTCAGTCTTCTTAAATTTACTGAGACTTCTTTTGTGTCCTAACATGTGGTGGTCTATCCTAGAGAGGATCCCATGTGCACTTGAGAAGAATGTATGTTCGCTGCTTTGCGATGAAATGCTTTGAAGAGATCAATTAAACCCGGTGAACCTAGTGTGTGGTTCAAGGCTGCCCTTTCCTCGTTATTTTCTGTCTGGAAGATCTATCCATGGATGTCAGTGGGGTGGTAACACCCCCTGGTGTGACTGTATTTATCTTCTGAAGTTTTAAACTGAGGGTTGTAAACTCACCTGCCTGCGCCTCACCTGTGGGAACCCTGGCAGCATGGTTTGAAAGCCTGTCTCACAAAGACTGTTTTGCCTTTGCTCTCTCCAAGTAACTTGGAGGTTTTTCTGCCTTGTGAACCTTTTTTCTATTAATTAATTTCTCAGTTTAAGTCTTCCAAGACCGAGTAGGAAGAATTTAAACCCAAGCCAACGTTAGGCAGGAGCAGTTACCAATTCTTTGGGGAGTCTTACTGACAAGCCGCTTTGTAGCCCCCTGTACGGTGGACGGGTTCTTTTCCTCCTCTAACCCTTTGCTGAAGGTATAGTCCTTTAAGGACCCGGGTCTTTGTGCCCGGATGCTGTTCCAATTCCCCACTATGTAGCGCCTCAAGACTTTGTGACCTTTTCCCACTAATGAGCATTAAAATCCAAATTCCTACAATGTACAGACCGGAAACTCCCATCCCCACCCATGGGGCAGCTGGAATGTTAGCTTACACGCGCCTCTGATTCTCAGGCTTTATTCCATCTTTGGATCCTGTGGTGTTTCCTCTCCTTTCTTCAACACTCAGCTGTTCATGTAAGTGGATGTTTGATACATTTTAGCTGTCATTTGAAGCAGAAGGGTTTTTAGATCACCTGGTCAGCCATATTGCTAGAGACAGATAAGTATAAAGAACTCTATAGTTATAATTCTTGTAACATTTTATACATTTCAGGCATAGCCAAGAATAATTGGTATACATTTTAAACGTTCAGATAGCAATTTAAATAGTAATTGTATTGTAAGCCCTAGCCAGGTAGCTCAGTTGGTTACAGCACCATCCACTGAGCCAGCCAGCCAGGGCTCCTGCACAACATACTCAAATGTTGTGATTACCGTCAGTCGGTGAAATGTGTTAGAATTCTGTCTACAGTGTGCCCCTTACCTCTCGTTTCTGCAGCACAATCCTTATTATGTTGGGTCCCCCTGTCAACGTAAACTACCCAGGAATACGCACTTTTTTCTTACTACAGCCTTCCTCTTTCCCCCCTTCCAACAGTTCAAAATCTCTTCTCAAGCAGAAACAAAAAATCCCATAAATATATTAAGGAACGTACTATTAAAACAGCAAGCTTTCTATTACTTCACCCGGAAATGCTGCCCTCTTTTCAATATGCTCAGCCCAGAGGTAGGAAAGCACAGTTTATGCAGGAATTCAGGCATCAAAGCACCCGCCTTACAGTGCAACGGTCATGCCACAAGGGTGACCAGAAGGCTCCAGGCTGAGCCAGAGGCTAATGTTGAGATTCAGCTCTCTCCATCGCTGCTCTGACCTCATGGTGAAATTTCAGGAAGGCCTCCCAACCCATTCCTTGCAAATCAGATTTCCTGAGAATGCTTCTCATGGGGAGTTGGCAGAGACTGAATCCTAGACTGAACCTATTTATCACTTCTTTTTTTTTAGGTGAGAGGAGCGGAGACAGAGAGATAGACTCCAGCATGCACCCTGACCAACCAGAATCCACCCGATGCTCTGACCATCGGAGGCCAATGCTTGGCAACTGAGCTATTTTTAGTGCCTAAGGAGGAGCCTCCAGGAGCCATCCTCAGTGCTCGGGGCCAACTTGCTCTAGTGATGGCTATAACAAGGAGAAGAGAGAGAAGGGGGAGAAGGAGGGGTGGAGAAGCAGATGGTCGCTACTCCTATGTGTCCTGACCAGTAATTAAACCCAGGACTTCCACATGTTGGGCAATGCTCTATCTACTGAGCAAAACTGGCCAGGGCCAACTTCATTTTTCTACATGAGAACTGATCACTGATTGTCGGCAGATTAAGGGGCTTCCATACATCTAGCTCATGAATATAAATGAAAAGCTACCATCTGCTCAACAGTTACTCAAAAGAGGTGAGTGAACGTAACTATATTTACTTTCTGCTCCCTTAAAAAAATGATATGAAGCCTTTCTCCAGCCAGCGAGCCTGAAGTTACACCACAGGCTTCCACAAATAAAAGTGGCTCATTACCATACCGGCTTTCAAGGGGACTAGAAAAGACATGGGTAGCAAACAATTAATGCTTAATATTTCATAAAGCAACACATTTGCCAGCTGTTGTTTCAATTAACTTTTACCCTGGCATGGTGGCATGCTGTGTCTAAAAAGAATGAGTGTACTTTCTGAGAATTTTCCTCGTGAGAGACCAGACTTAACTTGATGTTACCGGAACAGGAATTGGCAATTCGCTTTTTCTTCTAAATGTTTTACAAAGATAAGGAACCAGTGTTGAATTTGAGATGACTCTGACCCATTTTCAAAATCAGTAAATAGTTACTATTAAGCGGCCCCTGCCTGGATTGGCCCCTGTCTAGCTCTGTGGAACTCACTCACATAAAAGCCAGCTATACAAAATCTTTTTTTTTCTTAGATTTTTTTTTATTGACTCCTTAATCTGTACGTACCTTTCAAGGCCCACCCACCCACTGACATACACTTTAGTATTAACCAACCACCTTGTCTCCACAATGTTGCTTCAGGAATTCTTCCTAAGTGTAATAGATCGTGAACATTGTATACATGCAGAGTAAGCTTACTACATGAAAAGGATCAGAAACAGGGACTTCTACAGCAGATCTGCTCATGTGCTGCTAAAGCTTTTTACTTTATTGGATACATTTAATCTGCAAAAATCAAAGTTTATAAAGCATTCATAGAGAGCAAGTTTAATCTTCAACTAGTGCGTCCAAATGTGAACATGTCTTTTCTTTTCTTTTTTTTAGATTTTATTTATTCATTTTTAGAGAGACAGGAGAGAGAGAGAGAGAGAGAGAGAGAGAGAGAGAGAGAGAGAAAAGGGGGAGGAGCAGGAAGAATCAACTCCCATATGTGCCTTGACCAGGCAAGCCCAGGATTTCGAACCAGCGACCTCTGCGTTCCAAGTCGACACTCTATCCACTGTACCACCCCAGGTCAGGCCAAATATGTCTTTTCTAATACAACTGATTTTCACTGATGTCATGAAAAGCAGATCAATATAACAGTGGTTAAGAGGCCAGCCTCAAGAAAGGACCTAGTTCTATTACTCCCTTAACTAATGTAACCTTGGGCAAAGTAATTTTAAAATTCTGCTAAGCCTCACTTTTCTCAATTTGTAAAACAAGGATAATAACAGATATGGCTCTTGAGATTGTGAGGGTTAAATGAATTCTCAGAGAGAAGTATGTGTACTCGACTGCAGATAACTGTTTTAGTAAAGAGTTGCTATTTGCTTTGATGAAAGCTTCAATATAATAGTAGAAATTATAATTACTTTCGGATATTTTCACTTTTAGATTTGGTTTGGGTAACACTAAAAAAGGTTTACAACATTAGTGAATACAAACATGCAAAAAAACACTGCTATAATTCATATTTATTTTCTCCGTGTAAATACAATATATACCATTAGTGTAAGAAATAAGGGTTTTTCCCACTCTAACTCAAGAGTTCATTTTACGCTTGACCTGCAGTGGCGCAGTGGATAAAGCGTCGACCTGGAATGCTGAAGTCGCTGGTTCAAAACCCTGGGTTTGCCTGGTCAAGGCACATATGGGAGTTGATGCTTCCAGCTCCTCCCCCTGTTCTATCTCTTTCTCTCTCTCCTCTCTCTCTAATAAAAATGAATAAATAAAATCTAAAAAAAATTTTTTAATTAAATTAAAAAATAACACAAGTGAGTTTTAAAAAAAAAAGAGTTCATTTTACTATACCCAAAACAGGGCATACGTATTTACCCTCATTAAAAAGTTTTAACTTTTTTTTAAAGATTTTATTTATTTATTTTTAGAGAAAAGGGAGAGAGGATGAGGAATCATCAACTCATAGTAGTTGCTTCTCATCTGTGCCCTGACTAGGCAAGCCAGGGTTTTGAACCAGTGACTTCGGCATTCCAGGTCAATGCTTCGTCCACTGCACCACCACAGCTCAGGCAAAAAATTTTAACTTTATATGGAAAGAAAAACATGCATGTTTACTTTCTACCCAGCCCCAAAAGCCAAACATCTCTGAGGATTAAAACTTGCTCCCGTTTGAGATATGCCACACAACAATCTTAAATATACACACCACACAAGTACTTACTCGATCCACATTCCTTAGTCTGACAGGAATATCAAATTCCCTTTCCTGACAGACTTTGTTTGCTTTACAGTGCCCACAGCCCATCAGCGGGGGACGCAGCAGTGATTTACCCATTCTGGTACAACACAGGCTTTTCCCTTCCCCTCGGAGAATTAGTTCTTAGGGAAAAGAACTCACACACCCACTCCATTAATACCAACCAATTTTATATACTCTGCAGACAATGACTTCTGTGAGGTTCGTAGACATATACTCTGCACCTCTTCACACTGCAAAGACTCTCCAAAGCTGTGTTCACAGCAGACTTTCACAAGTACTTTCGAAATACAGGTTCATACTTTTACGTAAGAACATAAAGGTGGCAGACATAGCTGACCTTTACATGTCAATGTGTTTGCAAAAAGGTTGTGTCAACAACAAAATTCTACTTCAAAAGCAGCAAGAGAAGTTGGAGAGGCTGTCGCTTATTAAAAACACACCCGCACATACCAACATATCAACAAAAAACCCTGTAGCTAATCTTTTCACAGTGTAAGGGGCCCTTTGGGCTTATGCTGTGGAAGTCTGTATGATCCTAAACAGAGTTTTCCTAAGTGAGCACGGCCGTTGTATGGTGTGAAAACTAATCAAGGGAAACCTCATTTGAAATGGTGTCAGGAGGCCAGAAAGGGGTGCTGAATGTGCAGCGCCAGGAGAGGTTCAACTGCGGAAGAGGCCCGGCTGGCTTGGCTCAGTGGATAGAGCTTCAGCCTGGCTGTGGACGTCCAGGGTTCCAGCCCCAGTCAGGGCACACAAGAGAAGTGACCATCTGCTTCTCTCCCCTTCCCTCTTCCTCTTCTCTCCCTCTTCCTCTCTCACAGCCAGTGGCTCAGTTGGTCTGAGTGTTGGCCTCAGGCGCTGAGGATAGCTCGGTTGGTCCGAGCGTCGGCCCAAGACAGGGGTTGCCAGGTAGATCCCAGTAGGGGCACCTGTGGTAGTCCATCTATCTCCCCTCCTCTCACTTAAAAAAAAATACAGGAAGAAGTGATTATCAATTACTGACCCCAAGAGAAAAATCCTCAACGGGAAAGAATCAGTGGTAGGCCCCAATGTAAAAGATGTCCACTGCACACCTACAAGACCAACATAAAAGATGTCCACTGCATGCCTACAAGACCAACATAAAAGATGTCCACTGCACGCCTACAAGACCAACATAAAAGATGTCCACTGCACGCCTACAAGACCAACGTAAAAGATGTCCACTGCACGCCTACAAGACCAACGTAAAAGATGTCCACTGCACGCCTACAAGACCAACGTAAAAGATGTCCACTGCAACCCCTACAAGACCAACGTAAAAGATGTCCACTGCAACCCCTACAAGACCAACGTAAAAGATGTCCACTGCAACCCTACAAGACCAACGTAAAAGATGTCCACTGCAACCCTACAAGACCAACATAAAAGATGTCCACTGCAACCCCTACAAGACCAACGTAAAAGATGTCCACTGCACGCCTACAAGACCAACATAAAAGATGTCCACTGCAACCCCTACAAGACCAACGTAAAAGATGTCCACTGCACGCCTACAAGACCAACGTAAAAGATGTCCACTGCATCCCCTACAAGACCAACGTAAAAGATGTCCACTGCACGCCTACAAGACCAACGTAAAAGATGTCCACTGCAACCCCTACAAGACCAACATAAAAGATGTCCACTGCACGCCTACAAGACCAACGTAAAAGATGTCCACTGCAACCCCTACAAGACCAATGTAAAAGATGTCCACTGCAACCCCTACAAGACCAACATAAAAGATGTCCACTGCAACCCCTACAAGACCAACGTAAAAGATGTCCACTGCACGCCTACAAGACCAACGTAAAAGATGTCCACTGCAACCCCTACAAGACCAACGTAAAAGATGTCCACTGCACGCCTACAAGACCAACATAAAAGATGTCCACTGCAACCCCTACAAGACCAACGTAAAAGATGTCCACTGCATCCCCTACAAGACCAACGTAAAAGATGTCCACTGCAACCACTACAAGACCAACGTAAAAGATGTCCACTGCAACCCCTACAAGACCAACGTAAAAGATGTCCACTGCAACCCCTACAAGACCAACGTAAAAGATGTCCACTGCACCCCTACAAGACCAACGTAAAAGATGTCCACTGCAACCCCTACAAGACCAACGTAAAAGATGTCCACTGCAACCCCTACAAGACCAACGTAAAAGATGTCCACTGCACCCCTACAAGACCAACGTAAAAGATGTCCACTGCACCCCTACAAGACCAACGTAAAAGATGTCCACTGCAACCCCTACAAGACCAACGTAAAAGATGTCCACTGCAACCCCTACAAGACCAACATAAAAGATGTCCACTGCACCCCTACAAGACCAACGTAAAAGATGTCCACTGCAACCCCTACAAGACCAACGTAAAAGATGTCCACTGCAACCCCTACAAGACCAACGTAAAAGATGTCCACTGCAACCCCTACAAGACCAACGTAAAAGATGTCCACTGCAACCCCTACAAGACCAACGTAAAAGATGTCCACTGCACCCCTACAAGACCAACGTAAAAGATGTCCACTGCAACCCCTACAAGACCAACGTAAAAGATGTCCACTGCAACCCCTACAAGACCAACATAAAATATGTCCACTGCACCCCTACAAGACCAACGTAAAAGATGTCCACTGCAACCCCTACAAGACCAACGTAAAAGATGTCCACTGCAACCCCTACAAGACCAACGTAAAAGATGTCCACTGCAACCCCTACAAGACCAACGTAAAAGATGTCCACTGCGTCCCCTACAAGACCAACGTAAAAGATGTCCACTGCATCCCCTACAAGACCAATGTAAAAGATGTCCACTGCATCCCCTACAAGACCAACATAAAAGATGTCCACTGCAACCCCTACAAGACCAACGTAAAAGATGTCCACTGCACCCCTACAAGACCAACGTAAAAGATGTCCACTGCATCCCCTACAAGACCAACATAAAAGATGTCCACTGCAACCCCTACAAGACCAACATAAAAGATGTCCACTGCAACCCCTACAAGACCAACATAAAAGATGTCCACTGCATCCCCTACAAGACCAACATAAAGATGTCCACTGCATCCCCTACAAGACCAATGTAAAAGATGTCCACTGCATCCCCTACAAGACCAACATAAAAGATGTCCACTGCAACCCCTACAAGACCAACGTAAAAGATGTCCACTGCACGCCTACAAGACCAACGTAAAAGATGTCCACTGCACGCCTACAAGACCAATGTAAAAGATGTCCACTGCGTCCCCTACAAGATCTCCACCACCACAGCAACTCAGCCGATGAGAAACCGTCATCCCCTTCAACTCACAATGTTCTCCAACAAACTTTTGTTCGACGCTACCCGTCCCGACTTCCCTTTCCCCCATAAAATAACCCTCCTCTTCTCTGTCTGCTGGACGTGCCTGTGGCTTTTGCTGTGTGTGGCTTGCTTGCTCTGAACTGCAGCTCTTTGCTGTTCCCAAACAAACCCATTATTAATAACTTTAAAGGTCAACCAAGGCAAGCCGAATAAATGTAGAAAGAGAAAATTTACAGCAGTTTTGGTTTTTTTTTTTTGTTTTTTTACACAGAGGAAATAAAAGTAGTCTTAGAGCAATCAATTTCCCACGCCTTTTATTACGTGCAGCAGGAGAAAGCATGCGTAAGCAAGCATACTTCATACGGCCATAAAAGTGATGGATCTCTAGTTGTTGTTGGTTTTGTCTGTTGTTTTGTTTTGTTTTTAAGGTAAAACATTAAATATATGCCACATTTTTTTTGCCCTGCAATTAATTTTGCTCTACCTTCATTTCTCAAAGAAGGCCCAGGAGCAATCAACCTTCCTCTCCCATAAAAAGCATGCACAACGTGGTGTGCATCTGCAGAAAGTTGGAGAACACTACCTCGGCCCTGTCTTTATTCTCCACCGGGGATCCTGACATACCCGATGACCGTCCACAGTCACTGAACACCAAGGCACGGGGTGGGTGAAAGTCAACACTGTCATCACAGAAGTGATCTTAATGAAAAGGAGAAAGGAAAACCCGGCGAGAGCCCTTAATCACGAGGCATCTTAAGCAAGGTCATGAATTTTCTTATTAGACAAACCCCCTGGGCTTCAAAATAGAAAGAATGGGAGCGCCCAAGGGGAGAGGCCAGGTCATTCAGGAGGTCAGTACAGAGGCAGGGTTACTCAAGTCCCTGGGTCCGCGTCCCCTCCACGCGCCCCGAGCGCAAGACGCCAGGTCGGTGCCCCGGGGGCCACGGGTCCGCGCGGGGAAGGCGGGTGGCACCGCGCTCGGAGCGCGGCGGCGGCGCGGGCGCCCGGAGGGGAGGCCCCGGGGCAGGCCGGGCATCGGACGGAGAAGGGGGCGCGCTCACCCTTGTCGCACGCCAGCAGGAAGAGCTTCTCGCTCAGGGTGTTGTCCTCCTTCACCTCCCGCACCTCCTTGAGCGCCATCTGGTCGCTGGGCGGCGAGGACGAGGACGCCGAGGAGCGCGGGGAGGCGTACGGGGAGCCCGCAGGGTCCACGACCGGGGACCCGGCCGCCGACATCGCGCCCAGGGCCACCCCGCGGCCGGAGAACGGGTGGGTCGTGCCCGCGGCCGCCACCGCGTACGGCCCATTGGCCACGAAGGGCATCACGTCCCGCGGGAGCCAGCATTCGCCCTCCACCGACAGCCCCAGGTTGGTGGCGGCGCTCGCGCGTCCCCGGGGCCAGCGCCCCCTCCCCGCCCGCCTGCGCCCCGGCCGAGCGGGTCCGCGCCGCTCCGGGGACGACAGGGTGGCGGGCGCCAGGGTGGCGGCCGAGCGCGGGGCCGTGCCAGGAGCTGCGGGGGCCGCGGGGCGGCCCGACCCAGGCAGCGCACGGGAGGGCGGCGGGGCAGCGCTGGGGGACGGCTCCGCTCCGACGGGGCCGTGGCCGGGGGTCGAGGGGAGCCCCAGGGGATGCTCGCGACTCTCCTCGCGTCACCTTCCGCTCCGCCGCTAACGATGACACCGGGCCGGGGCCTGGGAAGGGCTCAGCGCGGTGGGCGCGGCCTACGGCGCTCCGCCCCGCCCCTAACGACCTGGCCGCCCGCCCCTAGCGACGTGAACGCCCCGCCCCTAGCGACATGAACACTCCGCCCCTGGAGACTGGATGCTCTGACGCTAGAGACCTGGATGCTCTGCCCCTGACGACCTGGATGCCCCGCCCCTAGCGACATGAACGCCCCGCCCCTAGCGACTTGGACGCTCCGCCCCTAGAAACCTGGATGCTCCGCCCCTGACGACCTGGGCGCCCCGCCCCTAGCGACATGAACGCCCTGCCCCTAGCGACTTGGACGCTCCGCCCCTAGAAACCTGGATGCTCCGCCCCTGACGACCTGGACGCCCCGCCCCTAGCGACGTGTACGCCCCGGCCCTGGAGACCTGGACGCTGCTGGAGGACTCCAGGCTGAGCCCGCGAGCGGCCCCGGCACAGGTGCGCGGCCCGAGGTCGCCTCCCCGCCGGCCCCTCCCGCACGGAGGTAAGTACGCAGCGCTCCGAGTCACGGAGCCGCTGACGATTCGGGTTCGGGTTAATGCGGAGCGCTGTGTCCCCTGCTTCGCCGCGTGGGCTACCCACCCGCGTTTCTGAACGCGCTGCTTTTTATCAGCTCCTTTGCGGTCGAAGATGCGCGTCGCGTGCCGGATGTCATACATGTATTCGCGTGGAACTCAGATGTACTGACATGTAACTATGGATGAGTACATTCTTAACAATTTTCTTTGGATTGGTTCATTTTACAGAGACCAAGAGAGAAGCAATCATTTCTTGTTCCACTTAGTTGTGCCCTGCCTGCTTCCATTATGTGCCCTGACCCGGGGATCGAACCTGCAACTTTAGTGTTTCAGGCCGGCGCTGCTACCACTGACCAAACCGGTGGGGTGGATAAGCATATGTTTAGGATCGACTCTTGCTTGCATCACAGACCTTCAAGTGGTTTCTTTTTCATCTTCACATTTATAAATCCGATTTTAAAAAGACCCATGCTATTTAGGCAGAGCTCACTGAAGCACGGTAAGAGCTACATTCCTTGAATAGTTTATTTTCTTAAGCAAGCTTTTATTTGTTTGTTTGTTTGTTTGTTTATTTTCTGAATCTGGAAACGGGGAGAGACAGTCAGACAGACTCCCGCATGCGCCCGACCAGGATCCACCCGGCACGCCCACCAGGGGCAACGCTCTGCCCACCAGGGGGCGATGCTCTGCCCCTCTGGGGCGTTGCTCTGCCGTGACCAGAGCCACTCTAGCACCTGGGGCAGAGGCCAAGGAGCCATCCCCAGCGCCCGGGCCATTTTTGCTCCAATGGAGCCTTGGCTGCGGGAGGGGAAGAGAGAGACAGAGAGGAAGGGGGGAGGTGGAGAAGCAAATGGGCGCTTCTCCTATGTGCCCTGGCCGGGAATCGAACCCGGGTCCCCGGCACGCCAGGCCGACGCTCTACCGCTGAGCCAACCGGCCAGGGCAGCAAGCTTTTATTTAAAGCACGTTCTTGCCCTTTTACAACCTGGGAGGGAAAGACCAGGAATTATATGGCTTGAATAATTCTTACTGCTTTCCACCTCCGACCATACAAAACTCTAAATCGTGTCCTCACAGCCTTAGGTTTTCAAAGCAGTACATACTTTCACTTCAGAGCATCTCGTATTTTAGGAAACTACATCCTGTTCTTCTCAGGTTGATTTGTTCCAGCCTGTCCCTGCCAACACTACCTCCCAAATGTCCTAAATATATATATCTTTCTTGTCATCCAAAGCCTTCTTTAGACATTCTGTAAGAGGCCCTACTAGGCAAGATTTTCCACCTTTTCATCTTCATGTCTTTACTTCAAAATAGTGGATTATCTTTTGGATCTTTTTAGCCTTTTTATACATATATAGCATATATCTAGATCATAAATCTTCCTATTCTATCTTTTTGTTTGTTTGTTTGTTTTTTGTTTTGTTTTGTTTTTAATTTATTTTTTTTTTAGAAAGGAGAGAGAGAGGGAGAGACAGAGAGAGAGAGGAGAGAAAGACCGAGAGAGAAAGAAGGGGGGAGGAGCAGGAAGCATCAACTCCCATATGTGCCTTGACCAGGCAAGCCTAGGGTTTCGAACCAGCGACCTCAGCATTTCCAGGTCGATGCTTTATCCACTGCGCCACCACAGGTCAGGCCCTATTCTATCTTGTTGAATTCAGTTTCAAGTGTGTGTATTTGGCAGAATGTCAAAGTTGCTCACTGTGACTTTATGACCAGAGAGCCTGGCGGTAGGTTCATGTGTGTGAGCTTGTCCAGTAACATGCTTACTCAGTAGCAGGACCACCCTGACCTTGACCCATCCGAAAGTCCCCGTGTTAGAGGGTAAAACTTCAGAGAGCTCAGAACTAAGCATACCACGTGAAAGTCTCTTCAAGCGTCTGGGGTTAGGTGGTTCCCGTACGACTTCCACAGGGGCTGGGTTAATTTCTTAGGTTCAGGGGAATTCCTTTAGCAGAGGGAACCACATGTCAATCCAGAGTTATCACAGGGCTTCTTCCTTCAGAGTCCGCAGAGTGGCAACTGTGTCCTGTTCCTCAGAAGTCTTGGCATCATCAGATGTCAGATGATACACCCTTGCCGGTCTGGTACCTTTTTTGTGTGTGTGTGACAGAGAGAGGGAGAAAGGGACAGATAGGGACAGAAAGGAAGGGAGGAAGGGAAAAAGATGAGAAGTATCAATTTTTTGTTGCACTACCTTAGTTGTTCATTGACTGCTTTCTCATATGTGCCTTGACAGGGGGGCTACAGCAGACCGAGTGACCCCTTGCTCAAGCCAGTGACTTGGGCTCAAGCTTGGTGAGCCTTGCTCAAACCAGATGAGCCCGCGCTCAAGCTGGTGACCTCAGGGTCTTGAACCTGGGTCCTCCATGTCCCAGTCCAACTCTCTATCCACTGCGCCACCGCCTAGCCAGGCTCCGGTACATCCTTGATATAGCAGAACATCCCCTGCGTGGTCTGCTTACAGCAGTGGTTCTCAAAGTGTGCGCCAGGGCACACCGGTGTGCCCTGGAACAGTGGTCCCCAACTCCTGGGCCGCAGACTGCTACCGGTCTGCAGAGAAAGAATAAATAACTGACATTACTTCCGTTTTATTTATGTTTAAGTCTGAACAATGTTTTATTTTTAAAAAATACCAGATTGGGTGCCCCGCGTTCCCCGCTGCCGTTAACTGCTGTGTGACCCCTGAGCACCTGGACTAAGGTGCCACGTGGACTCTCGAGCTGCATAGGTGGCTTCCGGGACTCCCGCTCGAGGCACCGTCCCTCGGTGGACAGAAAGCCCGAGGACTCATAACCAGAGAGACAGAGGCCCGTTTCCTAAGGAACTGTGGGGGTGACTTCTGACACCTGGGTGAAGTTAGAATCAACTCCAGAGAAACCCACGGCCTGTTTGGAAGAGCACCGACTTTGGCCACTGTGCAGTGTGGAAGGGCCCCCCCAAACCCGACTTCTCCAGGGAGGGAACTAGGCGGACATCACAGTGCCCCAGCGTCTTCTCCAGCAGTGGCCAATGTGACTGATGACCACGTGGCGGTCTCAGGGGCCTGGGAGCCACTCCAAGGCACCAGCTTCAGGGGACACCCCCAGGGCAGCGAGCCCTGGCCACGTGGTCCCCATTGCCCTGGGTCCCTGGTGCATCTCTCTGAGGGAACCACTTATTTAAGTCACACACTTGCTGTCCCACCCAGGAAGCTTGAGCACGTGGGCGTCTGGGGGACCCGAAACGGAAGATGGGCTGGAGAGGGGACACAAACGGTGGGGCTAAAGTGAGACCTGTGCAGCCTGCGTTCAGGGGCTAGGGTTTCTCCCCCTCCTGCTCCCCGACACAAGCAAAGCACCCAGGTGGAAAGGAGACATCAGTCTGTGTTGGTTTCTGGCACAGAGATGTCATGGTTGCTTGGGAATATTTATCCAAAGCATCCCCCCCCCCATTTCTTCTCTGGACTCTGACTCCCTCTGGATGTACTGGACATGCCCTAACCCTGCCCTGCCCCTGTTCTGCGGGCACCCTCTCCTGTGACCAGGAGTGTTGCGCATGTGTGCTGCAGGCGCGGAGTCACGTGCACGCGGTCTGCGGGGGCGGGTAGGTGCGCCCCCGCGGGCCGCCCCACCCTCTCCTCCCAGTCCAGTTCATCACCCTTCCAAACGGCTCCTGAGTCCTGGCCTGGCTCTCCCTGGCCACCTTCCCCAAGGGGCTTTCAAAAGCTGCACTCTCTTCCCGGGTGTCCTGTTCCCCAGCCCCAACATAACTTACTTAATTTGCACCACCCTTCAGTGCTCAGCTCACGTGGCACTTCCCGGGAAAAGCTCTCCCTGACTGCTCCCTCTCACCTGAGTCACACGCCTGCTGTTTGTCCCTCTAGGTCTCTTTCTTGGCTTCTGTAGTCAACACCCGTGTCAGCCCTTCCTAACAAGGTGTCAGTTCGGTAAAAAACAAAACAAAACAAAACAAAAAACCCCAAAACAAAAAAAAACCCAGATTCCCTCTGTTACATCCGTCTAAGACTCACTCTTGACGCTTGTCTCAGTCATGTGATATATTTATCCGTCCCACCCTAAAGGCCGGTCTGTGAAAATATTTTCTGACATTAAACCAGTCCGTGGCCCAAAAAAGGTTGGGGACCACTGCCCTAGAAGATTTGCAGGTGTGCCCTGTGGTATTCCAGAGAAATATGTGCCTGTTGGGGACCAAAAAACCAACAGGGTTTTTGGAGTTTAGACTTTTGGGGGACAGAGGTGTGGGGAATTGGCTGTAAGCTGACAGTCTGCCCAACCCGCCACCTCACTTGCCTGATTAGGTTGCAAAAGGCTGTTAAACTGTGGTGCTGGATTGTTTACACTACCCTCCATGTTCCCCAGAAAGACTGGAGGCAAGTTTCTTCTATCCTTTGGTGTAAAGTTAAGATGATATATATAGTGGGGGTTTTCTGCACTTGGTACAATTCTTGGGTTGCCTTGGAAACATGATCAAAGATCTCATTGATTTGCTAATGGCCCACTTTGCCCTATAAATAAAGCAAGATGCGCCCTGGCGGGTTAGTGCCGGGGTCCAGCCCCGGCGGTGATCCAAGGGTCCCACAGGAGGAGACGGCGTCGGCGAAAATGGAGTGAGAGAGCCGAATTCTTTTCTTTCTCTTTATTCTCCGGTTAGCATTTACTGCCAGGCATCTCTACCAAATGCTAGTATAGCCCCCTTTTTATACACGCACACCGAGTTACAATCACATGGTGTTAATTATTACTTTTGTTTCACTATGTTTCCATGTTTCCGGATAACAGTTAATTTACATCTATGAGTCACAAATCAGGTAGCAAATCATTCAAAATACAAAATAACTTGAATAGCGATAACAACATCAGTAAAAGCTTTTAGAGTATTAGTTCTAAAAGTTAACTAACTTTACTACTGTTGTGAGTTAAGGGGCAGAGAGAGATTAGCAGACGACAACAATGGACCACCGCTTGCTCAGGTAAATGGCCTTGGGTTTATGCAGTGTCCTACTTTTTCTCACAAGATTCTAAAAGGCTTGTCTCTAAAGAAATTAACATAACATCAAGAATAGCTTTCAGCCTGACCTGTGGTGGCGCAGTGGATAAAGCATCAACCTGGAAATGCTGAGGTTGCTGGTTCGAAACCCTGGGTTTGCCTGGTCAAGGCACATATGGGAGTTGATGCTTCTGGCTCCTCCCCTTCTCTCTCTCTGTCTCTCTCTCTCCCTCTCTGTCTCTCTCTCTCCCTCTCTCTCTCCTCTCTAAAAAAAAAATGAATAAATAAAATTAAAAAAAATATAAAAAGAATAGCTTTCACCCAAAGATATGCAGAGTGCACTTGCAAGATAGCCCAGCAGCAACAGAAGACATTCCATGGATTTCCCTACATTTTTAAATCTCATGAGAACATTTCATTGAGAAAGCCTAGCAATTGCCTTTAGTCAAAAGACAATTCTCTTAGTAAAACATTCTATTCTTGCTGACTACGCTCTCATCCTAGGCCACACAATGGGCTATTCTACTATACCTTACCTAAGATACTATTGTCTAGTCAAATATTACTTATTTATTATATTTAAACACTAGTTAAGATCTGACTCTTCTTCTCAGAATATACCACTATTTGCAGATCAAAGAAGAAAGGAATGTTTCTTTACTTATCACATGAAAAGGCTAGGGAGGAAATAATGTTAAGTGAAGGCCGAAGGGTGCTTTGTGCACAGCCACTGCCTCCTAAGTCACAATTCTTTTTAACATGATTAAGAAGGAATTCTTCTACAAACTTAACCCTTTACGAGGGATATCATAGCCAGCCTCTTATGTCTATGAGCCCAGTTCAAGGGGCTTACAGGCTTTTCTGTGGAACTCACACCCTCTGTCTCATTTCCAAAGAAATCACTACGAATCTACAGGGAAAGCAGGGTACTATTATCCCTGTGCCACAAATAATAGCACACACCCAGAAAAGGGGGGATATAAGGCCAGATTAATTCAAAAAGTCAAAGGGGGGAGTATCGTTGTGCCTATCCTTTGTGGTGACTTTGTCACCCCGCAGCCATTGGTCTTCTCTGCTGTGACTTTGTCAATCAGCAGTTTTTGATCTTCTTCTGCTGTGACCTTGTCAGCCAGCAGTTGTGGTCTTCTCCTGCTGTGACCTTGTCAGCCAGCAGTTGTGGGTCTTCTCCTGCTGTGACCTTGTCAGCCAGCAGTTGTGGATCGGCTCCCGACAGGTTAGCTCAGTGGTAGAGCATCGGCCTGGCGTGCAGAAGTCCCGGGTTCGATTCCCGGCCAGGGCACACAGGAGAGGTGCCCATCTGCCTCTCCACCCCTCCCCCTCTCTTTCCTCTCTGTCTCTCTCTTCCCCTCCCGCAGCAAGACTCCATTGGAGCAAAGATGGCCTGGGCGCTGGGGATGGCTCTTTGGCCTCTGCCCCAGGCGCTAGAGTGGCTCTGGTTGCAACAGAGCGACGCCCCGGAGGGGCAGAGCGTCGCCCCCTGGTGGGCATGCCAGGTGGATCCCGGTTGGGCACATGCGGGAGTCTGTCTGACTGTCTCTCCCTGTTTCCAGCTTCAGAAAAGTGCAAAAATAAATAAATAAATAAATAAATAAATAAATAAATAAAGCAAGATGCGGTTTGGGGGCATGCTTTGTTCTTGCCAGCAGCAATTACAGGGCCCTCCTGACCCCGTATTTTCTTAATTCCTCACCGTTCCCAGTTGGGACCTGGGATTACTAGCTGCGTTGGTTTGCAGCATGTGCCCAGATATAAAAATAAATTTAGTTACTCTGTTATACCATTTCATTACAGAAATACCACGCTTTTTGTTAACACATCATTATTATATTTATTATTAACACATCATTATATTATTTTTAGATAAATACACCCAAATAAAATTGATAGATTTCTTGAAAAGAAGCGTGATATTGAAGAATCCGATTCTGGAAGTGAGCAAAAGTTAAGTGTAAATAAAATAGGACTTGAGGCTGATGGGCAGAATTTAATTTATAGCATTTTCCATCACTTAACACTGAACAATATGATTGGATTAGAAACCCATTCATGGAAGCTTCAAGTGATTTTGGTTTAACATTAACAGAAGAGGAACTGGCAGCTATATCCACTGATCGTGGATTGATGATTAAACATAAGGAATTGTCTCCTGAAGCCTTTTGGATTTCTATAAAAGAAAAATATGTGGCAATATCTAAAAAAGCTTTGAACATTTTACTTCAGTTTTCAACAAACTATTTATGTGAATTAGGATTTTCTACCCTCAACACAATTAAGAGTAAAAAGAGAGGAATTCTTCAATGTATTGACAAGGAAATGAGAGTTTGCCTTTCAACTATACGCCCAAACATTGAAGAAATCGCTAAGACACATCAGGCTTATGTTTCTCATAAACACAAGAATGAAAAACCTTAACACATTCACACCAGGACCTGCCAAATTTACTAAATCTTACAAATAATGTATCTATATATATATAAAGATAACTTTTTTGTCATTTTTTAATTTTTTTTTAAATGGTGGGATCTTTTTTTTTTAAATTTTTTTATTTATTCATTTTAGAAAGGAGAGAGAGAGAGAGAGAGAGAGAGAGAGGAGAGACAGAGAGAGAGAAGGGGGGAGGAGCTGGAAGCATCAACTCCCATATGTGCCTTGACCAAGCAAGCCCAGGGTTTCGAACCAGCGACCTCAGCATTTCCAGGTCGACGCTTTATCCACTGCGCCACCACAGGTCAGGCTCATTTTTTAATTTTTTAACCCTTCTTTTTTACAAATTTTAGAAAGCATAACTCAAAAAATGTAACATAGCCCTGGCCGGTTGGCTCAGTGGTAGAGCGTCGGCCTGGCGTGCAGAAGTCCTGGGTTCAATTCCCGGCCAGGGCACACAGGAGAAGCGCCCATCTGCTTCTCCACCCTTCCCCTCTCCTTCCTTTCTGTCTCTCTCTTCCCCTCCCGCAGCCGCAGCTCCATTGGAGCAAAGATGGCCCGGGCGCTGGGGATGGCTCCTTGGCCTCTGCCCCAGGCGCTAGAGTGGCTCTGGTTGCGGCAGAGCGACGCCCCCGGAGGGGCAGAGCATCGCCCCCTGGTAGGCAGAGCGTCGCCCCCCTCGTGGGCGTGCCGGGTGGATCCCGGTCGGGTGCATGGGGGAGTCTGTCTGACTGTCTCTCCCCGTTTCTAGCTTTGGGGGGAAAAAAAAGTAACATAAAAATGTTTTTTAACATCAGGATAAATTTAATTTTGTCGTATTTATTTTGTTGAATTACCATAAAAGCATGCTTGGACTTTATATTTTTTTAATATTTGACTTATAACATTTCTCAGAAATTTGTATATCGTGAGCCTACAATTATTTGTAGGATTTTAAATGCGCCCCCATTTCAGAAAGTTTGAGAACCAGTGGCTTACAGGGAGTCCTTGGGTTAGGACAGTCTCTACATGTTTCAAGCTTACGACGTTCACTCCCACAAAAACCTTAAGAAATTGGGATGTGAGTGTTTCAGCTTAGCCGTTAGCATCACGCAGACGTGAGCTAGCCGGGTCACACGTGGCCAAAGAAGACACAGAAATGTGACGTGTGTGAGGAAGCTGACGTCCCCCGGTGAGCTTCCCCACGCCAGTTTGGACTGTTAAAAGCGCAAGTGTTTCATTTCTGTTAGGCTAGGGTGTGGTTCGACTTACACCAAAATTCTGGTTACTTCACTGTCCTAGGAACGGAACTGTGTCCTAACCAGAGGACCCCCGGTATTTGCTTCCGTCGCGTGGAAACCGATGGCGGAGGTTTGATGAACAGAACTTGCACTTGACTCCGAGAGCGACTCACCACGCCACCGGATCAGAAGAGGAGCCACCCCCCACTCGGGCTGGAGAGAACACCAGATCCTAGTCCAGTCCTCTAAGCCTACTAGAGCCTACCTGCATCTCCAAACTCTCACTGCTCCCAGACCACATGTGCCGACTTCTCTTGAAAGGCCCACAAGACCTCTGTCTGTCCAGAACCTCTACCCAGGGGTCCCCAAACTTTTTACACCGGGGGCCAGTTCACTGTCCCTCAGACCCGTTGGAGGGCCGGACTATAAAAAAAAAACAACTATGAACAAATCCCTATGTACACTGCACATATCTTATTTTAAGGTAAAAAACAAAACGGGAACAAATACAATATTTAAAATAAAGAACAAGTAAATTTAAATCAACAAACTGACCAGTGTTTCAATGGGAACTATGGGCCTGCTTTTGGCTAATGAGATGGTCAATGTGCTCCTCTCACTGACCACCAATGAAAGAGGTGCCCCTTCAGGAAGTGCAGCAGGGGCCGGATAAATGGCCAATGGCCTCAGGGGGCCGCATGCGGCCCCCAGGCCATAGTTTGGGGACCCCTGCTCTACGCCTTTCCCTCTGCTGACCCTCATCACGGAGCTTCTCATCCTTCCTGTGGTCTGTGTCACATCCTTCAGGAGCCCGTCCCTGAGCACCCTAACTAAGGTGACCTTCAGCCCTGTTCCCAGGTGGGTCTCTGTCACACCACGGTTTCACTGCTCCTCCCACATCTGTCACGACCCGAGAGTCCCAGCTGCTTATCCTCTGTCCCTCTTCGCTAGGACATGAGAGTCCGGAGGGCAGGACATGCCGTCTGTATTCTTCTCAGCTGAATGTCCAGTGTCTAATGTCATACCTGAATCATAAGACTCATTTACGTTTTTGAATGGGTTGAGTCACTAGAATTACGTCAGCACAAATTAAAGTTGTAGCGATGTGTAGTTGGTCTTTACTAAAATTCTTCATGTTACAAGACCATAGGACCACGTTCACTCAAAAATAATCTAATAATTGTTTTTAATTTTTTATTTTTAATGGGAGAGAGAGAGGCAGACAGAAAGGGAGAGAGATGAGAAGCATCAACTCTTAGTTGTGGCACCTTAGTTGTTCATTGATTGCTTCTCATATGTGCCTTGACGGGGGTCTGGGGGGTTCTAGCTGAGCCAGTGACACCTTGCTCAAGCCAGCAACCTTGAGGTCATGTCTATGGTCCCACACTCAAGCCGGTGACCTTGGGGTTTCAAACCTGGGTCCTCAGCGTCCCAGGCCTATGCTCTATCCACTGCACCACCAGGTGGTCAGACTAATAAAAATTTTTTTGTTTTAATAATTAGTTTAGCAATTAGTTTTTACTAACTAGTAATCAGGAATTGTTTTACTAATTATTTTAATTTCTCTTTTCTGGAGAATAACCTTATGATAGATTACCATATTTTTCGCTCCATAAAACGCACTATTTTTCCCCCCAAAAGTGGAGGGGAAAATGCCCGTGCATCTTATGGAGTGAAAAATAGGATATTTTATTAAATATTTTAACACACCATTTTGTTCAGAATATTGTTTTTTCTTATTTTCCTCCTTAAAACTGCAGGTGTGTCTTATGGTCAGATGCATCTTATGGAGTGAAAAATATGGTAATTTTCAAAGTTGTATATGTTTCTTTAAGTGAAATAAACACTGACACATTTGTGCATACACAGAATTTTTATTAAATATACTTTGAGAAAAAGAACATGCTACATAGTACTAAATTTTGTGTAAATTGGATAACTGAGTAACTATCATGGTGAAAAAAAAAATCTTAAGGGGGAAACATGATTTAAATAATCTCACAAAGGAACAGGAACATCTTAGTCGTCATTTTAAAGAAAACCATCATCAAAATATAAAAGGAAAGGAAATCTCTCTCTCGTAGAAGAATATATTTCATCATTCTACCTGGTGATGATTTCAGTTAAAAAGTCTATAAACACCTGAGCTGTCTCACGCTGCCCAACACGTATATTCTCATCAGTGGCAAAAAGGGACGTGCGACTTCTCACTCACAGGGACATAAAGGGACAGCACTTCTGTTCAACGGCACATTCACCGGCACGGACGGGGGAAAATGAAGGGCCAGGTGTCTGAGTTCAACCGTGAGCGAAGAATCTCCCTACTGCTAAAAATTCAGACAAAAACGGGGGGGGGGGGGGTGTCTCGGGTAACACGAGCATTAATTAGCCAAACATTGCCAACTCACAGGAGGTGGCGGAAGAAGAACAAACAAACGTGAGAATACTCGACGTTCAATAGTAGCTTTGCGTCCCGTCCATCCCGTACTGCTCAAGTAGTCTGGCGGGCGGGTTCTAAGTTATCTAGGGCCTCAGTGTTGACCGGAACAAGCATCTGTAATAGGAAGCTGACGTTACAGGGTCAGCGTGCCTTGAAATCCTCTGGCCAGCGTTCGGCTGTAAATAGTTGGACCAAGTCCATCGAAAAATAACCATCACGCACATCGGCAATGGATATTTCTACAAGAAGTTTTCACGTACCAAATAGCTACAAACTGAGAAGAACACGCAGTGTGGGGGTGAGGGGCACAATAAATATAGTTACTTAATGGTTGGCTGACTTACCAATTATACATACTGTTTAGGAAAAACTAGGTTATTCAGGTACAACACACACACACACACACACACACACACACACACACGCTTCTCTAGTAATGTCCTATCAACATATATATGCTGCCCATCATGACCAAACTAGCATGGGTAAAGTATCAATGCAGTTAAAATTAAGTTTTAAGTAAAAAGCTCTGGCTTCTTACATAAGGGAATGAACTTTGGGGTTTATTCAAGAGTTAGTGCTGAATTATATAAAAAAAATTAATGTTACTAGAATAATACTTGTCACTTAAAAGCTTCAGACAATATAGAAATTTACAGACAAGTTAAAAGTTTTTAGACTACTGCTCAGAGAGGAAGCCCACAGGGATTAAACCGGATGAGGACTCTGAAAACAGGGATAATCAAAATTAACACACACAAATCAAAACATGTTTCATAGTAGGAACGGCAAAAAAAATTTTTGTTTTGTATTGATTTTTTTTTTGAACCATGAAAAAAAAAAAAGAATATTAGTCTTGTTTTAATGAGACTTGCAGGAAATGAAAATAATTTAATCAGGAAGTATCCACTTGATGTGGAACATATTCTATGATCGGTATCTACTAGTCAATTAATTGTGTTATCCAAAAAGGGCTTGAAAACTCTTAACAGGTATGAAGAGGATATTGAATTCATTCATGAATTTTACAACTGTTTTCAGCATACAAATCACCTCTGGTTTCAGACCCACTACCTTTCAGAATTCTGTAAACTGTGAGGCATTCAGTGTGTTTGATGTGGCAGAATAGCATACTGAATGTTTATTTTAATCTGTTCAGTCCTTTCCCCATCAGGCATGCGAACACTGTCATCACCATTTTCGGTTTCACTTCCACGAGGTCATCGGGTAAGGCGTATATCCGGGCACCGATCTTTCGAGCAACTGAAATGGCGTATCTTGAAAAGACAAGAAAAACATCCTGGTCTTTGGTATTTACTGTGTGTTCACTTCATATATATGTTAACACAAGAATGAAATAGTGTGATTAAGATATAACTTGACAAGCCTGACCTGTGGTGGCGCAGTGGATAAAGCGTCGACCTGGAAATGCTGAGGTCGCTGGTTCGAAACCCTGGGCTTGCCTGGTCAAGGCACATATGGGAGTTGATGCTTCCAGCTCCTCCCCCCCTTCTCTCTCTCTGTCTCTCCTCTCTCTCTCTCTCTCTCTCTCTCTCTCTCTCTCCCTCCCTCCCTCCCTCTCCTCTCTAAAATGAATAAATAAAAAATTTAAAAAATTTAAAAAAAGATATAACTTGACAAAAAAGTTAAATTTATGACTCTTTACGAGTCCTATCCCCTGTCCAAGGTGTGTGTACTTAACAGTGTGAATTTTTAAAGATTAGTAACTCTGCCCGTAGGGTTTTAAGAAATGGAAGAGGCACGATGTTCCGAACAGAAACCGTAAAGGCTTACTTAGCGTTGTTCAGCCTGTCCTCATCAGAGAGGTCTTCTCGCTTCACCATTTCTTGACGAACTGCGTTTGGTGCAATGGCATCTATTAAATCGAGGACAGGTAAACTCGTGCTAATAGATTTGTCCTAGAGAATAAAGATTATAGATGAATATTCATGTCAGACCAGGCAGGGGGTCATAACCACAGACCTGAAAGCAATCTGTACATTTTCATTATACTTCATTCAGCTTTCCTGCAACCAGCGCACATCAAAAGCCATTTAAAATGCACTTTTTTCTTCCATCTTTACAGAGGTTACAGAGTAGATGGAGCTGTCACCATACCTAAGGTCTGTGGATATGACAATTCTTAAAGTGTGCTAACAACTTTTTTTTTTTAATTAAGTGAGAGGCGGGGGGGAGGGGCAGAGAGACAGACTCCCGCATGTGCCTGACCAGGATCCACCCGACAAGCCCACTAGAGGGTGCTGCTCTGCTCATCTGGGGCCACTGCTCTGTTGCTCAGCAACCGAGCTATTTTAGCACCTGAGGTAAGGCCATAGAGCCATCCTCAGTGCCCAGGGCCAACTCGCTCCAATCATTTGAGCCATGGCTGTGGGAGGAGAAGTGGGGGGAGGTGAGGAGAAAGCAGATAGTCATTTCTCTTGTGTGCTCTGAATGGGAATCGAACCTGGGACTTCTACACACTGGGCTGATGCTCTACTGCTGAGCCAACTGGCCAGGGCCTATACACAACTTTTGAAAGGGAGTAGAAGGTGAATTTTAAATGAATAGTTTTGCAAATTCTAGGAATAATATATATATTTTTTAGACCACGGATTCCTAAGCCGTCACTTGATACTTTTCAACGAGAAAAATGACAGTGAGAAGGAACTAACATGCACAAAGGCATTATTCCTGCTGCGTTCCATGCTCAGCTTATCTGACCCTCCTAACAGCCGGGTGTTCAAGGGAGCACAATCTCTCTTTCAAAGAGAAAGCACATCAAGTTCACAGGCTCGAGTGACTTTATCACTCAGCCAGTAATCTGTGATTTCCGCGTGCTTGCTTTTCACAGTATTTCAGCGGTGATCCAAACACAGACGGGCAGCTTAGCGGCTGCAATATGTTGACGGCTCACTGGCCTGTTTGTGAGGTTTTTCTTGTTTAAATTTGGGGACATTGTTTTATTCACTTGTTTTCTTTTTTGGCTCTCTGGAGGTGTAAGACAACGTGGTAAGACACCTGAAGCATACATCTTGATGCTGTGAAACAATGACTCTCATCTCAGTTAACACGCCCAGCACCACAGGTTTTATGCAGACACACACACATATAATGAAAACATGTAAGTTCTATTCTCTTGGAAAATTTCAATGATACAGTGTAACGTCAACCAGAGTCATCACGTTATATATATATACTTCAGATCTGGAGACTGCATTTATCTTGTAGCTGGAAGACTGTAGACCCTCCATGGTATCTGAAATAATTGCTTCACTCAGATGCAGCAAACAAGGATTTTCCCACCTTTTCCCTATGATTCACCTCAGGAATCACTTTGAGTTGAATGAAAACCTAAGTTTCAAAGATTCTATCAGGTCCCTTATCCTCCTATGGGCCAAGAAAATAGGCCCATCTTCCATCTCCTCTGATTTGTACATTATCAGCGAAAAACATTTTACTTTTGCAAAGGGAGGAGGGGCTGGAATAAAACCCTTAGTTTCGTATATAAATACATTTTCATCATTTTTCCTTCCACGTTCCTTCACTTGATCGTAAAGAAAATATAAGATCCTGGCTGGGTAGTTCAGTCGGTTAGAGCATTGTCCTGACACTCCCAGGTTAGGGGGTTGATCCCTGGTCAGGACACATACAAGAATCAACCAATGAATGCATAGATAAGGGGAACAACAAATCGATCTCTCTCTCTCTAAAACCAATAAATAATAATCAATCAATAACAGTAATAACTCAAATCCCTCCTCTCTCTAATGCTCAAATCAAATCAAACTTTCTCTATCAGGTTCCACCAACTATTCAGTTGGAAACAGCCCACTGGTTTATCTGTGACCATTAGCTGCATTAATTCTTTGGATTTTATCATTTACTCTGTAGTACCGTTACTTTCTTCAGTGAGACAAATTTGTCTTTCAAATAAATGGTGGAAACCCTCTGAGGGTCAAATTATTGATTTCTTAAATTCTGCACCTTCTTCTTTGCCCAGGAAGGTTATTTAATAGTAAGAGCTCAATAAACTTTCCTCCTAAATATTTTCTGTGCTTGACTTAATTATATACATGTTATTTTTTTATAAAGCATAAATGCCTCTAATTCCCAGTATAACAATTTTAATGAGTCAGTGTCAATTAGAGAATTTTATATGTTCTCCTTCCTGTTATATTTTTAAAGTTGTTTTGTCTCTAAAAATCTATAAAGGCAAATCATGGACCGAAATTCTTTCTGTCTATTTGAATAAGCAACATTCACAGCTCCACGTCGTGAGTCCCTTCCAAAAGGGAAAAAGAACACATTTGAACTAGGAACTCAGGCAACATCTCAGCCAACACCCAGCTGTCCCGAGAAAGCCACTGGGGGGCTTAGTTTTTGGTGAAGATGAGAAGATGGAATTTATCCTTTTTTTTTTTTTTTTTTGTATTTTCCTGAAGCTGGAAACGGGGAGAGACAGTCAGACAGACTCCCGCATGCGCCCGACCGGATCCACCTGGCACACCCACCAGGGGGCCACGCTCTGCCCACCAGGGGGCGATGCTCTGCCCCTCCGGGGCGTCGCTCTGCCACGACCAGAGCCACTCTAGCGTCTGGGGCAGAGGCCAAGGAGCCATCCCCAGCGCCTGGGCCATCTTTGCTCCAATGGAGCCTTGGCTGCGGGAGGGGAAGAGAGAGAGAGAGAGGAAGGAGAGGGGGGTGGAGAAGCAAAGGGGCGCTTCTCCTATGTGCCCTGGCCGGGAATCGAACCCAGGTCCCCCACACACCAGGCCGACACTCTACCACTGAGCCAACCGGCCAGGGCCAGAATTTATCCATTTTTGACCTTCCTTCTGCTCTACCATGTTGCTGAACACACAGAAAGAAAGGCAAAGAAGAGAATAAAGATGGTAGATGGCTCTTAGGAGAACTCTTGTAGGGGGCCCTCCATTGTCACTCTTTTATTTTGCTAAAAAAAAAAAAAAATAATAATAATAATAATAATAATGCAACGTGCTGATTTTTCACTTATCGTACACAATCACCACAAACACGAGGCTCACTGAACGGACGTGTGCAAGCGGGCATGCTTCGTGGTGGCTGACGTCAGCTTGCATGCAAAAGCCACAGAATGGAAACGCATGGCCGTGAGTGAGCATGTATGTGCAGGTGACGTTTCTGGGTGCTTTATGAACCGTCCACGGATGCTCAGAAGGGGGTGTTAACGTGCCACCGAGAAGCCACACGACAAGGCGGTTTCCTCCTACCAGTTTTCTCAGCGCCGTGACGCGGGTCTGGCTGGTTCTGCCATGCCTTGGACATGGTGTCAGTACCATTCTGAGACCGCTGCTAGCTAGGGGAGGGGGGCACAAAACGTTATCGGTCCTTGTATGAATGGTGTCTCCTTCCGCTCTCTTGTTCATCTGACAGTTGGGATATTTGGGCCCCTAGTCTGTTTCTGTCTTAAAGATCAGGTGGACCATCGTCTGATAATGTTAACCAGCAAGCACTTCTACACCATGAAGACAACCCATCAAAAACAGGTAAGAATTCAAACTTATGTCTGGTTTCCACATGCCGAGTCAATCAGTGTGCCTGAGCTCACACGATCGAGTGCCTGAGACGGAACGTCCATGGAAACCCCGAACCCAAACCAGCATCCTTCCCCATAGAGATTTCTTCCTAAACTTAATTTCTTGCCAAAAAAGAAAAAAAAATTTTAAATAGCTTTTCATTACCTTGAAGCTGGAAATAGAAGTACTTTTCTTTGCATTTTTAAGAGTCTGATTGACCCACTTGATGATAACCTCATCGTTGACTTTTTCGCCTTCCCCGAGATCTGATAACACGTTCAGTGTGTACCTGTGTAAGAGAAAAGGCACGTCTTCGAGACGAAAAGGGGTGATATCTGCTCCCAGAGCCTATGTATCAATGTTTAGATAAACATGGAAGAAACATTTCAGTTCTCGTAAAGATTTCTAATCTTCGTCTGGTGTTTGCTCTTCGCGACATTCCAGAGGGGCAAAACTCCGTCATCAGAAGCAAAAACCACCACATGGTGTTTTTTTAAAAAAAAATTAAAGCAACTCCTTACAAAGCAGTTTTCGGCAACATGAGGAAACAGCGGTGGTTTCTACTGACTTACCCACTCTTAAAATAAACAATTACTTACAAAGACTAGTCTATCACCCACAGTCAATCATTTAAAAGCAGATATATTTGTAGTCTATTTCTTCTGTTCTTGTTATATCTTCAGAATGTACTACAATTTTAGTTCGGGTGACTGGGGGAAGCCCACCCCCATATCGCTGTAAATGCTGCAGCCCTCACTCACTCACCTCCTCGTCAGCCGCAGCCCTCACTCACTCACCTCCTCGTCAGCTGCAACCCTCACTCACCTCCTCGTCAGCCGCAGCCCTCACTCACTCACCTCCTCGTCAGCCACAGCCCTCACTCACTCACCTCCTCGTCAGCAGCAGCCCTCACTCACCTCCTGTCAGCAGCAGCCCTCTCTCACTCACCTCCTCATTCACTGCAGCCCTCACTCACCTCCTCGTCAGCCACAGCCCTCACTCACTCACCTCCTCGTCAGCCACAGCCCTCACTCACTCACCTCCTCGTCAGCCGCAGCCCTCACTCACTCACCTCCTCGTCAGCCGCAGCCCTCACTCACTCACCTCCTCGTCAGCCGCAGCCCTCACTCACTCACCTCCTCGTCAGCCGCAGCCCTCACTCACTCACCTCCTCATCAGCCACAGCCCTCACTCACCTCGTCAGCCGCAGCCCTCACTCACTCACCTCCTCGTCAGCCGCAGCCCTCACTCACTCACCTCCTCGTCAGCCACAGCCCTCACTCACCTCCTGTCAGCAGCAGCCCTCTCTCACTCACCTCCTCATTCACTGCAGCCCTCACTCACCTCCTCATCAGCTGCCACACCAACGCCAGGGTGAGGGTGGCATTCCCTTCGTTCAGGTCCTGCCCGGCAATGCCCACCAAGGAGAATTTGGCCTTATTCTTCCCAAGCTCCACTGCATAGTTGCAGTTTTCAATCTACAGGTCGGTATAAAAAAAAATTTTAAAGAGTAATATATCTCCGGACTCGGCCAGCCTCGTTGGGTCACCTGCAAGAGAACAGCGATGACACCGGACATTGCATTACGGAGTTTCATTTCATCATCGTCTGGGGGAAATTAAGAAAGTGCTTACTCCCGTGTCACCACTGAACATATCGAAAGCACGGAGGGGTTGGTTCACCAGATAAACACCTGGCTGGAGAGTTTTCAGATCCTCTCTCATCTGGCAAGTCTAGATGGTCCAAGATGATAGAGCTTTATTGGTGGCAAATCTGTTGACAGAAAATCTAGGTCTCCTGCATTCCATTAATAGGGGTAATACATCCAGTCTTGTCTAAACTTAAAGGAAAGAGAAGGCTGTTGTTTCCCTAAGAGTCTAACTTCATCTCCAGTATTATTTATCTAGATCTTCCTCATCCACTGAAATTCCAGTTTCATCCTCCTTTCTTTGACAAGGGTTTCTTTGACCCAGCGGTTCTCAACCTGTGGGTCGCGACCCCAGCGAGTTCGCCTAAAGCCATCGGAAAATACATAATGCATATCAGGTATTTACATTCCGAATCATAACTGTAGCAAAATTACAGTTATGAAGTAGCCACCAAAATTATTTTTTGGTTTGGGGTCACCGCAACATGAGGAACTGAATTGCGGGGTCACAGCATTAGAAAGTTTTAACCCTTTAACTGGGTGACAATAATCTATCCCTTGTCTGAACCCCCAGTGCTCCTTGGGTAACGTGTGGGCCCCAACATATACTCAGTGTCTTGTCTCGTCCTTTCGCCAGCCATCACACAAGGGTCTTTCAGAAAGCAAAAACCGTAATGTGTATAATCTGTATCCCACTCCTCTCTCCCAGCAGGTGCCCTGGCTACAGCGAGACTCTGAGGAGTGAACACCAGGTAAATTACTTACACACACACACACACACACACACAGAACTGACTCGTATATAAACTCTTCACAGAACTGATTCATATATAAACTCTTATGTATTTGAGTTTCTCTCCACCAAAACTGTAAGCTCTTGTAATCGTGGCTTGTATCACCAGTAGTGAAAAGTACTTGCTAAGTAATTTTTAGAATCAAGGGAGCTTTAGTTAAGAAAAAAAAAGTGTAACTGGTTTCTCCTGACCTTCTGTCCCAAGTTTGTGGAGGCCTCATTACAGAACAATTCATCCTAAGACACACAGACGCTTTTTCCTAAGAATAAGACAATATTTCCAGAAAAGGACCACACACAGTAACAGAATTTGCACAAATAAGTGGGTATTATTTTGTTTCTCGTTCTTTTCTCTTTCACTTATTATTATTTTTTTGTGTGTGAGAGAGAGGCAGACAGGCAGAGAGAGACAGACAGGAACGTCAAGCTGCTCCTCCTGCGTGTGCCCCGACCAGGGATTGAACCAGCAACCTCTGTGCTCCGGGACGATGCTCCAACCAACTGAGCTATCAGGCCAGGGCTTTATTTTTATTGATTGATTGATTTTTAGAGAGAGAAAGGACAGGAGAGAGGGGGGAGGGGAAGGAGAGCATTCATCTGTTGTTCCCCTCAGTCGTGCCCTCACTGGCTGCTTCCCCAGGTGTGCCCTGACCGGGGATCAAACCCAGAATCTTGTCATTTCTGGACACTCTAACCAGGAGCTAACTGGCCAGGGCTGGGTATTGTTCTCTACAAAAGAGAATTCAAATTCCCAAAGGTCATTTTTACAAATAAAAAATGACATCTTTTGAACTTGCTGCAATATCTGATTGGTTTCCTAAATTTTAAAAAAAAGGCCCTGGCCGGTTGGCTCAGTGGTAGAGCGTCGGCCTGGTGTGTAGAAGTCCCAGGTTCGATTCCTGGCCAGGGCACACAGGAGAAGCGCCCATCTACTTCTCCACCCCTCCCCCCTCTCCTTCCTCTCTGTCTCTCTCTTCCCCTCCTGCAGCCGAGGCTCCATTGGAGCAAAGATGGCCCGGGCGCTGGGGATGGCTCCTTGGCCTCTGCTCCAGGCGCTAGAGTGGCTCTGGTCGCAAAAGTGCGACGCCCTGGAGGGGCAGAGCATCGCCCCCTGGTGGGCGTGCCGGGTGGATCCTGGTCGTGCGCATGCGGGAGTCTGTCTGACTGTCTCTCCCCGTTTCCAGCTTCAGAAAAATACAAAAAAAAAAGTGTTTGATATGTATTCATTCCCTTAAAACACAAGGAAATAAATGATATTTCAACATCCTTTCATCTTCCTAGTCGTCATATGACATCATAAATCTAGTCTCCCTGCTAGAAGTCCATGCGATAGAAACGCATAGGTTTGAAAAAGTGGCCCAGGCTCCGAACTCACGGAAAACAAGCATCAGAGCTCTGATTCTGCCACCGTGTGAACAGGAGAGACTGAAGACCAGCCTGTTTTCCACGCACACCCATTTCAGTAGGAAGATTCTCTAGCAAATTGTAATAATCATTTTAATAGAAAATGTGTTTTGATGAAAGGCCACCGGTTTTATAATCTGACCAGAATGCCTGAAGGGATAACTGAGGAGGGAGCTCCGAGTTGCCAGTCCAGAGCCCGAGATGCCGGAAGCCACCACCGTGAAGGGAAAACCAGAAACGGATGCTAGTGTGAGGGAAAAGCTGTGTTCTCTATTTTGGCAACATTAGATGCCAACTTTGGCAAAACACTCAAGATATGAAAAGGCAGACCCTGCCTGTTGGCTCAGTGGTAGAGCATCGGCCCAGCATGTGGAAGTCCCGGGTTCAATTCCAAGCCAGGGCACACAGGAGAAGCGCCCATCTGCTTCTTCACCCTTCCCCCTCTCCTTTCTCCCCTTCTCTCTTCTCCTCCCGCAGCCAAGGCTCCATTGGAGCAAAGTTGGCCCAGGTGCTGAGAACGGCTCCATGGCCTCTGCCTCAGGCGCTAGAATGGCACCAGTTATAAAGGAGCAACGCCCCAGATGGGCAGAGCATCGCCCCCTGGTGGGCATGCCTGGTGGATTCTGGTCGGGCACATGTGGGAGTCTGACTGCCTCCCTGTTTCTCACTTCAAAAAATACAAAAAAAAAATGTTTCAGGTATAACGACTTGTTCAATTTTTGTTTTCCTGCTACATTTTGTACCTGACAGTTCTTCGTGAAACACTTCAGTAAAATTGGTTCCATGACTAGAATTCTAGGCAAATCAAATAAAACTTAAAGTGTAGGCAAGTCCAATCACTAGAAATACTGAAAAATATGAATAGAAATCTCTTAAAATTATACTCCTCATTCCACTAATTTTAATATCATGATGCATTTCCTTAGTCTTATTTTTAGTTTTTTTTAAAGTATAAAGTTTATTAATACCTATTCATTCTAGAGAGGCGAAGACGACATGTCCTTTTTGTTTTTTGTGGGTTTTTTTTGTATTTTTCTGAAGTTGGAAACAGGGAGGCAGTCAGACAGACTCCCGCATGCGCCCGACTGGGATCCACCCGGCATGCCCACCAGAGGGTGATGCTCTGCCCATCTGGGGCATCACTCCATTGTAACTGGGGCCATTCTAGCGCCTAAGGTGGAGGTCATAGAGCCATCCTCAGCACCCGGGCCAACTTTGCTCCAATGGAGCCTTGGCTGCGGGAGGGGAAGAGACAGAGAGGAAGGAGAGGGGGAGGGGTGGAGAAGCAGATGGGCGCTTCTCCTGTGTGCCCTGGCTGGGAATTGAACCCGGGACTCCTGCACGCCAGGCCGACGCTCTACCACTGAGCCAACTGGCCAGGGCATCAACAACATGTCCTTTTTAACTGCAAGCCTCTGTGTGTGTGCTTTAAACAAAATAGATTCATATGCATATATGCTATTTTGTATTCTGCTCAGTTCCATATCACTATTCGTAAAATTCTAAAAATGCTGTTTTTCAATGGTGCATTTCCCTTCATCTTATGGGTATATCCTAATTTACTACTAACTCATTATGGAACAGCTAAATTGTTTTCATTTTTTTTCTTTGCTCTTTAAATATTGCTATGATGAGTAGTTTGGTTTGACTTCCTGTCCTTCTGAATATTTCACCAGGATTGATAATAACTGAAATTATTAAATCAAAGGACGTTTTGCAGATTACTGCTACGTATTACCAAATGGAATCTAGAAAGATTATACAAACAAACACTTCTAACACTGGACACAGTGCCATGCAATTCTTTCTCATCTTATTTTTGTTAATTGTTTCTTATTTTAAATTGCATTTCTCTATCATGGATGAACAAGTTTTCTTATGTATTATCCATCGTTCCTTCTTGTCTTGTAAATTGGTCACTCCTATCGGTCACTGTCCCATTCGGCTATTATCATTTTACTACTAGCAAGCCAGTTTTAGAAGTTGATTTGTACGAACTGTTTATATGTTGAGCATACTAACTACTTGTCACATTTGTTGCAAATATGTTTCCATGTTTACTGTGTCTATTGTTAGCTTTTTAATTTTGCTTATGGTATTTACTTTTGTAGCCAGAAGTTAAAATGTATATGTAATCTGCTATGCCATTTTTTCCTTGTAATTTCTAGATCATTCCAAGAGGAGATAATCGTTCACCTTTTTTTATTCGTCTCTTCATGTTGACTTTGATTTAAAAAAAAATGCACACGAATAGCACGTGCCTTCCCAATTTGAGTTGTTAAATGTTAAACACAACCTTCCATTATACTTTTCATACTAAGTTTTTTTTATGTGTGTGTGTCTGTGTGTGTGTGTGTCTGTGTTTGTATCTGTATGTGTGTGTGTCTGTGTGTGTGTCTATGTGTGTGCCTGTGTGTCTGTGTGTGTGTCTATGTGTGTGCCTGTGTGTGTGTGTCTGTGTTTGTGTCTGTATGTGTGTGTGCCTGTGTGTGTGTCTATGTGTGTGCCTGTGTGTGTCTGTGTGTCTGTGTGTGTGTCTGTGTGTGTTTGTGTCTGTGTGTCTGTGTCTGTGTGTGTGTGTCTATGTGTGTGTCTGTGTGTGTGTCTGTGTGTGTGTCTGTGTGTGTTTGTGTCTGTGTGTCTGTGTGTGTGTGTCTATGTGTGTGTCTGTGTGTGTTTGTGTCTGTGTGTCTGTGTCTGTGTCTATGTGTGTGTCTGTATGTGTTTGTGTCTGTGTGCGTGTGTCTGTGTGTGTGTGTGTGTGGCTTTCACAGCCACGGTCACTACGGTCATTCACCTTCTTCATGTTCCCCCCGAGGGCGGGGTAAGGAGGCTTGTTGACATGGCTCCAGTTGACGGGCACACGGATCATCTCATAGAGCTGGAAGATCACGAGGGCGTCGGCGAGGTCCCTGGAACGAGAGAAATGGAGGGTGAGGGCGGAGAAAGGGTGGGACCACCGAATCTGATGAAACACACCAGAGATGGACTTACATCCTTACCAGGACAGCCGGGTCCACTAAATGCTTCGAGAAGTGACGGGATATACACACCATTTGACCCAGAACTCCTAATCTAGGAATCTGTCCAAAATTTTTTCATAGATCTTTTTACAAACCTAGACATTATGTGTACAAGGACATTCATTGCCATAGAATATATAAATTTGGAAACAACTTAAATGCCAGGTGGTCGACGGCTGCTGAACAGCCTACATACCATGGACTCCAGGGCCACCTTTAGACGGGTGGATTTCTAAGTTCTGACATGAAAAGCTTTACAAACATACATCTGTAAAGTCATGGTGCACTTTTGACCGGTCACAGGAAAGCAACAAAAGATGATAGAACTGTGAAATCTGCACCAAATAAAAGGAAAACCCTCCCAGTTTCTGTAGGATGATGTGGCAGCATGTGGCATGCGCAGATGATGATGTAACACCATGTATACAGCGGAGCAGCCCACGGCCATGCCGGTCGAGATGTGGACGGTACAGAGGAAAGTTCAGTGTGTTCTGTGGCTCACTAAATTCAAATCCGTGACCAAAGTGCAACGTGAATATCGGCACATTTATAACGAAGCGCCACCACATAGGAATAAGATTACTGGGTGGGATAAGCAGTTGAAGGAAACCGGCAGTTTGGTGGAGAAACCCCGTTCTGGTAGTCCATCCATCAGTCAGTGACGAGTCTGTAGAGGCTAAGATAGCTACCTAAGGAGCCCTAAAAAATCTGTGCATGAGCCCACATTGAACTGCACTGAATAGGTATGAAACTGGGGGAGTTTTCCTTTTATTTGGTGCAGATTTCACATTTCTATTGTCTTTTGTTGCTTTCCTGTGACTGGTCAAAAGTGCACCATGACTTTACGGACACACTGTATATGCAATTAAAAAGAAAAAGCATGCGGTCAACACGGCATGGTGTATTATTTATTAAATTTGTTTTCAAAATTAAGAGTATTTCAATACCTATATGTTCTATGGGCTGTTAAGAGCGATGATCTCTGGGCAGGAAAGAAAGGAGCATGAGAAGCGTAAGGGCTGGACTCTCGAGTTTTGTTTTATCCTACATACTCGTTTCCCGGAGCCTGTACAGTGGGAACGGAGCTTACCTACTGCTTATGTATCATGGTTTTTAAAACTTTAAAACAATAATTACACAAAAATCACAATCGCTAACTCAGGAGGCAGCCATTCATGTTAAATAATGAGGGTTAAGAGGGAGGCATCCAGTCCTGGCCAGTTGGCTCAGTGATAGAGCGTCGGCCTAGTGTATGGATGTCCTGGGTTTGATTCCCGGGCACACAGGAGAAGCAACCATCTTCTTCTCCACCCTTCCCCCTTTTTTTCTCTCTCTCTCTCTCTTCTCTCCTCCTGTAGCCGTGGCTCAATTGGAGGAAGTTGGCCCCAGACACTTGAGAAGGACTCCATGGCCTCTTCCTCAGGCACTAAAAAAAAAAAAAATTGGCTCTGGTTGTAATGGAGCAAAAGACCCAGATGGGCAGAGCATCAGCCCCTAGTGGGGGCAGATGGATCCTGGTCAGGGCACATGCAGGAGTCTGTCTGACTGCCTCCCCTCCTCTCACTAAAAAGAAAAAATATACACAACAAATTATGGCATAATTGAGGGTTTTGGCAAACAAATAGAATGTGACTTATAATGAAAAATATTGATATAAGAACTATTCATACAATATTACTATTACTCTTATCTGTTAAAAGAGAAATAATTTATTTTCCTGATCAATAATTATAAAATTGTTAAGATGAATTATCTTTATCAAACTATTTGTATCATCAGGAATTATAATTAGGCCCTGGCCGGTTGGCTCAGCAGTAGAGCATCAGCCCCGTGTGGAAGTTCCAGGTTCGATTCTCTGTCAGGGCACACAGAAGAAGTGCCTATCTGCTTCTCCACCCTTCCCCCTCTCCTTTATCTCTGTCTCTCTCTTCCCCTCCCACAGCCAAGGTTCCATTGGAGCAAAGTTGTCCCGGGCACTGAGGACGGCTCCATGGCCTCCGTCTCAGGCGCTAGAATGGCTCTGGCTGCAACGGAGCAATGGCCAGATGGGCAGAGCATCGCCCCCTGGTGGGCATGCCAGGTGGATCCCAGTCCGGTGCATGCGGGAGTCTGTCTGACTGCCTCCCTGCTTCTAACTTTGGAAAAAATACCAAAAAATAAAAATAAAAAAAAACCCCAAAACCAAAAAAGAATTATAACTATTATTATCTTTTCAACCAATACTATATTTTTCTTTCTTTTTTTCAAGGTGACAGGAGGGGAGATAGTGATGCAGACTCCCACATGGTGCCCTGACTGGGATCCTCCAAGAAACCCTGTGTGAAGCTGATGCTCAAGTACTGAACTATTTTTAGTGTCTGAGACTGATAGGCTTAGACCAACTGAGCTATCTTCAGCACCTGGGGCAGACGCTCTAACCAACTGAGCTACTGCCTGCAGAAAGAAAAGAGGCAGAGACGGGGGGGGGGGGGGGAGAGAAAGGGGAAGAGAAGCAGATGGTCACTTCTCTTGTGTGCCCTGACCAGGATTTGAACCCAAGATGTCCATACACCAGGCCAATGCTCTGCCCACTGAGCCACTGGCCAGGGCCAATATTTTTCTTTTAAAACCATTCCATTGCCAATTCCCAGCATTCTGAAACTAAACATTGGCTAAAACTCTTACACAATTTTTATACAATGTCCTCAGGTAAACAAACATACCTATAGCTTGAAACTAGAACACCTGGATCCTAGCCATACAGCTGAAATGCAATGAAACAGTTACCTGTACAGGTGATTAATGTAGGGGTTGACCCCCAAGGAATTCATCCAGTTTCGAAACGTCCGCTCTTCCTTGCTCTCTCCTAGAGTAGACACAAGTTCACACTGATGACTCAGGACAAAAAGGAATGCGGAACTACATTGTAAACAGTTCAGGCAGGTGCAAACAGGCCAGCCATACTTTGCCATGGTTCCTATCATACCACGAAATGTTTAGGGGGAAAAAAAATAAAATCTCTCATTGCCAACGTCCCATTTCCCCCTCTGTCTAGAGAGCCTCTATGGGCTCTAAATTTTTCCATTGAGAGAGCTCTTCACTCGATGTCTGTCAACTACGGAGCCGTGGGTTTCTCTGTCCAGAAAAAGTAACAAACCAAACGTATGTGTTCGTATAGCCGCAGTTAGAATTGCATGCAAAGGGACTGGCTAAAAATCAATGAAAGGGTATGTTTTAGCAGTCGGGGTAATATCAGCACGTGCGCTTAGCAGACACGGAAAAGCAGTCTGACTCCACCTGCTCAGATACGGTCTTACACAGGAACGCTGCCGGGCACAGAAACCAACATTTTAATGACACCCAACAGCAAGGAAGGAGACGGGGATTCCCGGTAACGTACAAACAGGGCATGAGGGAACGGAACTATTTCATAGCCTTCTTGAGTTGTTTTAGACGGTCCCTATTGCACATACATAAGGGACACATTGTAGCATATAGGAAGTCCCTAGACCTCAACGATCACCTCCAGAAGAAATTCCTGCAGGCACCACCACTGGACCTGTGATGACCGGGGCGTGCCCTCAGAGCAGAGTTTATGTATCCTTTCTACGGGAAACGAAGGCTATTGTGTGACACAAGTGAGCAGAGAGAGAGAGATGTATTCCTCTGGACCTGTCTGCCTTCTAGTTCTCCCCCCCCCCCGCCCTCCCCACGTGTCCCAAGGAGACCTTAGTGACTACTAGTGGTACTGTTTGTCTATCAGAGTTAGGGGACACTGGATGGGATGGCCCAGCCGGCAGCTCAATGCCTGACGTCTGAAAATAATGAAACGTGGACAGTACACCTGTAAAGCAGATGCCAGGTACAAGCTGCTTTCTAGACTTTGTCCCAGGGAGATTCCCGGGACACCTGGGCCTCTGAGTCTACAGCCGCCTGAGCTCCAGGGGCCCGTTCCTGTCGAGCCAGCCCTGCAGGTGTCTTCAGACGGGCTGCCCCAGATACGACAAACCCAGAGGAGAAACCAAAACCTTGCAAAATCTAAAAGGTTCTGGGTGGGGTTTTTTTTGCTGTTATTGTTGTTTTTTTGTGGGCCAACTATTCAGGAAATAATCTGTCCCCTATACTTCCATGTGGCCCAGAACCTGTCTGAATTCTTGCTCTCTTTCAATTATACAACCACATCATTTCTGGTTTCACTTTCGTCCCCTCATGCCTGCAATAAAAAGGTCACTGATCATTCTACCGCTTTATAATAACCTATATGAGAACCTTAAAAAAAAAAAAAAAAGGAACCAAGTTAACCTTAATATTTCTAGAAACCACGCTCAGCTTCTTTGATCAGAGTTATTGAACAGGTGCAAAGGAAACGTCTGAACTTTTCTGAAAGTGACAATAAATATAAACATATTCTCATCAACAGCTTGATGCATGTGACACAATCTCTACCACAATCTCTTGTTTTGTGGCATATAAATTTTTTTTTCTAGTCATTTGAGAATTTTTACATCATTTCCATCTCTGAAGATCCAAATGATGTTTTAAAATTACAAACAGGAATAGTGTGACAACTGTTTAATTTTGAATTAAAATAATCTCTAAAATCTTCTGAGCCTGAAAATAGAGTGAATAACATTGAAAAGAAGATACTTGGCCCTGGCCGGTTGGCTCAGTGGTAGAGCGTCAGCCTGGCCTGTGGATGTCCCGGGTTCAATTCCCGGCCAGGGCACACAGGAGAAGCGCCTATCTGCTTCTCCACCCCTCCCCCTCTCCTTCCTCTCTGTCTCTCTCTTCCCCTCCCGCAGCCAAGGCTCCATTGGAGCAAAGTTGGCCCAGGCGCTGAGGATGGCTCCATGGCCTCTGCCTCAGGTGCTAGAATGGCTCTGGTTGCAACAGAGCAACGCCCCAGAGGGGCAGAGCATCGCCCCCTGGTGGGCATGCCAGGTGGATCCCAGTCGAGGTGCATGTGGGAGTCTGTCTCTGCGCCCCTGCTTCTCACTGAATAAAAATAAATTAAAAAAGAAAAAAAAGACACTAAATTATCTCTTGACCAAGTTCCATGAATATTATACATTTCAGAGGTCTGCATTTTTCTATAGTTCTCAACTAATTATATAATTTTTTTACTTAATTTTTGAGACCCAGACAGTAAAATAGATTTTTTAAGTGAGCATTTATTTATCTAATATCATTTCAAGTTGTTTTGGTAAAAAAAAAACAACAAAAAAAAAACGCTCAAAGTCAGCAGCACGGTGCATTTGTGCAAGAGCTGAGGCAAAACACCACGAAAACATCTGTGTTCCAGTTGGAAACATTGTCCGCAATGCGGACAACTGAAGCAATCTTAGGAGAAAAAAACAACAACTGTAAAACATTCTTTCCATTTTCAGGGTCAAACTGACATCTGCAACTGATAAAAAGTTTCAGAAAGAGTAACAAAGATATGAAAGACAGGCTGAAAGAACAGGAACTAAGGTATTTTAAACAGCCCCCTCCACGTGTTGTTCGGTGATGTGGTCTCTCCCTCGGCCTGACCATCACTTGAGCACAGACTGTACGCTCACTTCTTTCGTTCATGAAAAGTCATCGTGACTCACGCTGTCATTCTTCGAGAGAAGTGTGATGAGTCTTGCTTTTATGTAGGAGAAAACCAAGGCTCACAGAGGTCAATCAGATATCTGACGGTGGAACCATGATTAAACAAAGTATAATTCCGTGGCCTAGGGATTTTCTGACACCACAAATGAATTCTGACACGATCTGTCTCTATGCATCAGCGTCCACATTGGGCTTCATTGAATAGGAAGGTTTAATATTTAGCTGGGCTTCCAATGTCCCTTGAGTCCATAGAATAAAATGCTTTGCCAATGAGGACATACTAATATATGAATATGGGATTTCTTAAGGTCAAGCTTCAAACATTGTAAGGATCTAGGAACACAAATTTACAGAGGAAAAAAAAAATTCCAACGACAGTCAAAGTCAAATACATTTCGGCAGATGTATCAGGACATACATAAGTTCTAAACAAAGACGATTGATAAATATTTCCCATGGTATGCTTGCTGGTATACATATTAGTAAATACTAACGAACTAATGGAAATATTTAGCAATCCGGTGCACACTGAAAAATTCCAAAAGCATGCTGAACACTAGCAAAAGAATTCAAACGCTACAAACAGGAGAATGAGCAAGTCAGAGAAGACAACCCAGCAAGGCTCTGGGGACTAAAAGCAGCAGGTCATGTTTAATATGCCCCTCTAAACAATGCCTTCTCACGCCAGCCACGGAGGAACTCGGAAAGCTCCCAGACGCGTAAAAACGCAGCCGTCTTCCTTCCCTGTTTAATTTTTTCAGAAGTGCTCACTCCTCACCCTAAATGTCTCCGCTGAAATGTCCACGTTTTTCTCTCTCGCCTCCCTCTTACTGAGCTGAGTGGAGGAAGAAAGTCCCGATTTTATCTTACTGGGCCTCAGAGAGAGTGGACTGAATCAGTCGTATGCCTTAAAAGAACGTATTTGCTAACTCTGAAACTTCATGACTAAACAAACAAACAAACAAAAAAACACCTGTAATTATAAAGAGACACATTGGAACTCTGGCTGTGTCGGTCAAAAAGAAAGGATCGTGAAACTAACTCGTTCTGTCTCACTAGGGGAGAAATGAGAAGCGTGCGTGGACGAACACTGAATCATCCAATTCTCCCCACCAAGCAGGGTCCTGACTTGAGGTCTGCCTTCTCCAAACCAGGGCCACCAGTGGGTGTGGTTTAGGACCGCCCTCTCCTCCCACCTCTGACGGCTGCCCCCCTCCAAGGCTGCTTGACGCTCATGTGGGTTTTGGTAAGCATGTGAGTGAGAGGGTGGGAAAGGGGGAGAGAAGAGGAGAGAGGCTGCAGGAGACAGGGTGCAGGAGAAAGAACTAGATACAGAGAATGTATATGTGCTGCCGAAGCGAGCACTAGATACAGAGAATGTATCTGTCATTATGATGATTCATATATTGTAGGCTTCAGTGACATTCAGTCAACAAAATACAGCCGGATAAACAAACAAAACCCTCTGTGCGGTAGATCCTCCGCAGATCTCTTCCAAGATGGCTGGCGATACAAGAGGTTTGTGTGTTTACAGGAGAGTGATAAAGGCTTTCACATCAAACCACAGAACCCAACTGTCGATACTGATCGCTAATGTGTTTACAGCGATGCCATCCCACCATCACGGAAGGCACCTCAGGTGGAGAATTTACATAGTATCAAGCTATGCTCCGCTAGTCTAATTACGTTTCATTTGTGTTTCTTGCTTGTCATCATGCATTCTTTAGGCATATTAAGACTGAAAAAAATAAAAATAAAAACACAGCATGAACAATGCAAAAAAAAAAAAAATCAACCCAGACAGAAAGAATACATGGTTCTAATTTAAAACAGAGCATTCAGAAGGAATATATGATAGAGTATAGGAAAGTACTAAATACAGTACCTACATTAGGAGGGGTCAGATCTGCATTTCACGAAGCAAAACAGGAAAGTATTATAAATTATGAGACAGATAACAATAGCCCCCACACAAGACAAGCCATGAATATCATCAATTTTTTTTCACGTACACTAAAAACATTAAAAAAAAAAAAGAGGACAATACTGGAGTCAAAAACTGTAGCTTTCAAAGGAGAAAAGAAGCTACGAATAATTATGATTTTTTTTTTCCAATAGATAATTCATTGTCCATCTGCGTGGTGGAGTTATGTTATGTGGTCATTTAAGAGGATATTTTTCACGTATGACAGTTTTCACTAACGTCTTACAAAGAAATGACAGACAAGTAAGAGTTAGTTACCCCAGCCCTCTCTTCTAGCCAACACCAACAGCAACTTTCTGGAACCTGAATGTCTGACGGGACGCACACACCTACAGACAGTATAAAATACGTCTCCCCCCTCCCCCGGCCCCCCTCCCCTACCTCCAGCAGTGAGGCGGGACGAGACCACAAGGAGACACACACAGTGTATCAAGTAAAGGCAGGAAGAACGTACCTTCCAGTAAATTCATATCGATGTCATTATTATCAGGCTTGTGTAGGCATGGGTATGTGTTAAACAGATTAGCTACAAACGCTAAATTAAGCTTAGGGTTGCCTGAAACCACATCTGCGGGAGTGACGAACTGTCTGCAGCCCAGCTTGTCGGCTTCTTGAAGCATGAACCCAGCACGCTTCAGGTCATTTTTCTCCTAAACAACGAGATGGAAAGGGTCAAGGTTAAACTTTTTACTGATTTACATATTTAGAAGCCACTGCGACTCTTGCCGGGTACGCATCTATCTAATTCTAATCCCAGCGCGAAATGTGAGGCCAGAATGGGCAGGAACTCGAAAGCAACGTCCCAGTTTCTGTTAAATCGACAGGAGTTAAGTCTCTGAGTCTGCTGCCTGGGCTCAGAGTAGTATTCCAGACTCCTTGCTGAAATACTCGACAGAACTCTGAAACACTGTATCAGGAAGCTCCTGCTGCAGATCGAACTACAGGGAGCTTGACCAAGGTCACGTACTCTAGTCGCCTTCTGGTTCAGGGGCTCAGTTTTTCTCACCCATTCTGTCCCAAATGATATTTTCAGTAGACTCTTTTCTCAATGAAAACAAGTTGGGACATTATATTTTAATTTAAAAGAACATTAAAATCAGAAGGAACAACCACCTTCCACAATAGCAAGAAAGACCCCGTGGAAACAAAGCAGGCGATTATCGACAGGGGAGTCGATACACAGACTGTTAGGTTCACAGAGCGACATACAGCAGCGTGAGCGACTTCGGAATACACGATGTTCAAAGTAGGGACTAGCCATGTAAGCAGAACGCCATCAACTTGAGGCAGAGTTGAGATGTAAAATAACTTAATTTTGCAAGGGATCTATATTTGGTTGAAAAAAAAAAAGCGGAAAAGCAAAAAAAAAAACAAAAACGGTGACCTTAAGATGCAAGGCGCCCACGATCACAGTCAGGGAAGGCAGAGGGGCGGCCAGGACAGAACTGCGAGGCTAGAACAGAATTTAACGCCACGGTCTTCGCTTCCGCTGTCGGGCTGAGAGTTCAGAGGGGCGCGTTACAATCTCAACACCAACAACTACAAACAAAAAATACTCCGGTCTCATGTTTCCTTGCCGTCTTCTGATCTGCGTCAGATCGGAAGTTCCTAGGACTTCTATTTTTTGCCTTCATAAGCGGGGCACTTGTGGAGTCAGTCCTGGGATACTCTTTACCAGTTATTTTGTAGCATGTCCTTCCACTGGAATGTGTCTAACGCCCTCTTCTCATAATTAGATAAAGGACATGCAAGCATTTTTAATATCTGTCATTCCCCTCCCACAAAATTCACCCTTTTCAAGTATACGATTAAGCGATTTTCCGTATATTTATAAAGGTGTAAAACCACGACCACTATCTAACTCTGGAATATTCTCATTATCCATCTCCCCACACCCTTCCCCCAAAAGAACGAATAAACAAATGAACAAATGGATATGAGCCCATGATGACAGTATATCGTACACGAATTATGCCGTATCTAATTCAGGGCAGCAGACTTGCAGAAAGGTAAAAGGAAAAGACATCAGAACACTGATAGGTGTAATGCTGTTAAGCAGCAATAAAACCTTGCTAAGGTAAACATCAACAAAGCACGACGTGGGCACCTCATTTAGATCTTACCCCAAACAAACTTTAAAAAGGCAAATCTGACAATTACGAGCCAACAGGATGTGTCAATGTTGACTGGCTATTGAGATGACATGATGGATGATTGTTAATATTTTCGGGTGAAGTAAGGTATGATGGGTCCATTTTAAGTGTCTTGATCTTTTGGAAAATACATACTGAAATACTTATTGATGAAAAGACACGATGTCTAGGATTTGCTTCAAAATAACAGGAGAGAGAAAGGAGATTTGGCAGATGGTAAAACTGAAAACACAAGCCACGAGGTTGATCGCTGTTGAACCTGGGGTGTGCACACGTGGTACTCCGGTTTACTAAGTCCCTTCGCTTTTGAATATGTCTGAAATTTTACATGTTTATTTTTTAAGCTCCTAATATTTTTTACTCAAACTAATTGGCACATTTGCATCATTTTCCGATACGAGCTCTCTTAAGATGTTTCATTACAATAATGTGGAATATGATGGAGGAATGACTTACGTGGCCTTTTAAACTAAATATTGTGAATGCTGTACTTTTAAGTGCGTGATAGATTTCCATACAAACGGTATCGCCTGACCGGATCGTGATGTTTAGACAGAGCCATCCCTGGCACTGACAACGTAGGCTGGAAGAACGGGCGTCCTGGGAACTGTGTTACTTGGATGAGGGTCTGTGCAAGCCCTACCACACCATAAACAGTAGGGATTGTCACCTTTTATGGTGCGTGTCTCAGCACAGCAGTTGGAAGCAATGACACTCCACTGCTTAGCGATCTCGCACTGGCTTGTGGCCCCCTTCCTCGGACACAGCGATGGTCACAGAGACACTCCGTGAGTTCCAGCTACATCGCAGGGAAAAGGACCTACAGATACAGGGCTGGTCCCGCACACACTCAAGGCTGGACGTCTGCCATTCCCTTCTGCGGTGACAACCAGATGACGTGGCACGGAGACTTGCAGCTTAAGGCGTGAGAAAGCTTCCCAAGACCAAGCATGAAGGGAGGGCTCAGGACCCCACCGGGAATGCTCCCTGTGGACAACGGCAGTCTAGATTCGACTGTCCTCGCGAGTCAGACTCAGGGACCTGGGGGCCAGGGCAATGGGGGTCACAGCCGGGGGCAGGTCTCACTACGGGAAGATGGAAGGAGTTCTAGACAGGGACGGTGGTGGTGGCGGCTGCACCCAGTGGGAACAGACTCAAGACCCCCATCCTGCTCTCGCAGCAATGGTTCAAATGGTCACCAATTTCATCTTATGCTTCTTTTACCAAAACTTTAAAAACACTTTTAATGAAACACTGGACTCACATTAAACCCCGAAAGGTCGATGGGGATGGCAGGTCCGTCATCCCGGTCCCCTCGGGGGGCGATCTGATCCAGTAGGTGGAAATAGGCTCTCGAATCCTTCGAGGAAAAGAGAGGAAATAGAAGTTTTTAAATGAATAACATCGTCACGGGACTTCAGGGCGAGGGGGGGAAGTGCTCAAACCGAAGAAAAAGCCCTTGTCCCAAAGAACGGAAGAGAACTATTCACCGGACTGATTCCCTGTGGGTTTCTGAGGGCCCGATGCGACTCTGCCCTTCAGAGCTTCCAGGAATGCTGTTCCCCCTGGAACATGCCCTTCCTCGCCTCGTTCATTAGTACGTCCTGCTGACCGCCAGCCGCAGTTGAGATCAGGGTTAAGTATTATCTCGAGAGCCTTCCCTTGATTCTCGAGAATGTCTCCACACGCTAACAAATGGTTCAATGAAGTCACATCCAAAGACGTGGCTGGCACACGCGTCCTGGTGCGTACACGGGGGCCCCTCCCGTTAACCAGCCCTCCCCATTTGACTCAGACTGGACCTGCGACTTGCTCCCACCAGTAGAATGCGGTCCTAGCACAGTTCTGGGGCTTCCAGAACTTCTTAAGCGAAGCCTGAAGCGTTTCCACTTGGAACTCCCAAGTCCAAGGTCTGGGACCCTCATGCTGTGAGGATGCCCAAGCTGGTCATGTGGACAAAGGCCTCCAGGACAAGCAGAGCCACCAGACATGTGACCGCGCCCCTGCCCACGTCCCGGGCCAGCCCAGCTCACAGCAGGACGCAGACTCAGTGAGCCCAGCCGGGACCATCAGAAGCTGGAACCCCCAGCTAGGCTGATTTTAACAGTAAAAGATGAGAATGTCCTGTTTGTGCTGCTTGGTGGCAAATCAGGCATAGAAGGTACGCCAGCCTTCTGTACAAGAGAGTGCAGGCGAGAGCCCGTTGGCGGAACGGAACGTTCATCACGGGGAATCCCGCTCAACTGCGCCAAGGCGGATACAGTGTTTGTTGACTGAATGACAAAAATTCGAGCAAGAGAGATGGAAGACACCAAAAAGGGTAGGAAATAAAGAAAAGGAAAAGCTGAACCGTGAGAATCAGAGAAAGATGCTGCACTTTTATCATCAAAGCCCAAACTCCTCTCTTACCTGGGGCCACGTGAACAAGGGTAATGTATACCCATGTCCATGGAAGATTCAGGTGACCGAAATTACTTTAACATTTTGGACATTGTTATGTGTCATTCAAAGCATAAATTGGAACTATACTGAAACTAGACTCCACTTAAGAAATAAATTAGCCTGACCAGGCGGTGGCGCAGTGGATAGAGGGTCGACCTGGGACGCTGAGGACCCAGGTTCGAGACCCTGAAGTCTCTGGCTTGAGGAAGGAATCACTGGCTCAGCTGGAGCCCCCCGGACAAGGCACATATGAGAAAGCAGTCAATGAACAACTAAGGAGCCGCAACAAGTTGATGCTTCTCATCTCTCTCCCTTCCTGTCCCTCTATCCCTGTCTCTCTCTCTCTCTCTCAATTGCTAAAAATAAAATAAAAATTAAATTTAAAAATAAATAAATTAAAAAGAATAAAATAAATTAACGTGGCTTCACCAAGAGGCAAATCTCAATGTACTCTGTAACTGCCTGCATTACTGCGGCCCCGAATGCAACGTGGGAGCTCAGGTTCTGAGGGCAGTCTTCCTTAGACTGGTCAAGAGGAGAGCTGGGGTGGAGAACGGGAGAAAAGCCTACTTCCTCCAGCCGATTAAAAAGCTTTACTTTTTGTATCACTTAAAAATGTCTTCGTCTTCCAGTGCCTTGAAAATGACCATTGTGAACATGATAGGTACAAGGTACCGCTTTTTAAAAAATCATCGTTATGCAAAATACGGAAGAAAAGTTATTGGCATGGTTGTTGCATAGTTACGTTGAGAGCAATTAATCAGTGAACCTGCGTTAACTACCTGGTGATGAACTCAGAAAAGTGGTGAGAACTTGCATGTGAAGGTTTTGAATAGGCCTTAATTTTGAAACTAAAAAATGCCTGGATACATCATTCTAGTCTGGGTGTGTGGGCCACTGGCACTGTGGGCCCACTGCCCCATGTGTCCTGGTGAGAGAATGTATTGTCCAGTATGGAGTACAGCTTTGTTTTTTTAAGTGAAAGGAGGGGAGATAGTAAGACAGACTGCCGCATACATCTTGACCAGGATCCACCCAGTGACATCCATCTGGGGCCAACGCTCGAATCAACCAAGCCATTTTTAATGCTTGAAGCTGATGTTCAGAACAACCGAGCCACTGGCTGCAAGAGGAGAAGAGGGAGAGAAAGGGGAGAGGGAGAACAGAAATAAATGGTCACTTTTCTGGGTACCCTGACTGTGGATTGAACCCGGGACATCCACATGCCAGGCAGATGCTCTACCACTGGCCAGGGCCCCAGGTTTTTTTTTTTTTAACTTTTTTAAAAAAAATTTTATTTATTCATTTTAGAGAGGAGAGAGAGAGAGAGAGAGAGAGAGAGAGAGAGGGAGGAGAGGCAGAGAGAGAGAAGGGGAGAGGAGCTAGAAGCATCAACTCCCATATGTGCCTTGACCAGGCAAGCCCAGGGTTTCGAACTGGCAACCTCAGCATTTCCAGGTCGACGCTTTATCCACTGCGCCACCACAGGTCAGGCCCCAGTTTCTTTTTAAATATAAGATTTTGTAGAGTATAACTCTCAGAGAAGTACAAAATTCCGCATCCTACACTGTGCCCCGGGGGACGAATTGTTTTTTTTTTTTTTTTTTTTTTGTACATTTTTTTGAAGCTGGAAACAGGTCGAGACAGTCAGACAGACTCCCACATGCGCCCGACCGGGATCCACCCGGCACGCCCACCTGGGGCGACGCTCTGCCCACCAGGGGGCGATGCTCTGCCCCTCCGGGGCGTCGCTCTGCCGCGACCAGAGCCTCTCTAGCGCCTGGGGTAGAGGCCAAGGAGCCATCCCCAGCGCCTGGGCCATCTTTGCTCCAATGGAGCCTTGGCTGCAGGAGGGGAAGAGAGAGACAGAGAGGAAGGAGGGGGTAGGGGGTGGAGAAGCAGATGGGCGCTTCTCCTGTGTGCCCTGGCTGGGAATCGAACCCGGGTCCCCCACATGCCAGGCCGACGCTCTACCGCTGAGCCAACCGACCAGGGCCGACAAATTGCTTTTGCACCCTCCTGCACCCTGGCTTGATGTGGCACGTTTGAGCGTGACGACAGCACCTTGATGTCCTGGCTGAAGTTGTTGATGGTGTGCCAGCCCGCGTTGGTCAGGTGGTAGTTCACCCATCGCAGCAGCAGCTCCTCGGGCGACAGCTTCATCAGCTCCTCCAGCTCCTCCCCGTCACTGAGCAAGGCGATCAGAGCTGCGGGGAGGGGGGTAGGGGGGGATGCCACACGTCAGCGCGCTTTGCTGCAGGCGTGCGTCCCGGGGCTGCACGCACTGCTGCTGCCGCTGCTGACTGTACCTTCGTTCTTGGAGAGTTCGATGTCCGCAAACAGGCCCACTTTGATGATCTGCCAGAGGAGCCCCAACACCAGGTGCGGCTTTCCCTCCTTGAGGTCCTGCGCGCCGATGTTGACCACCGTGCAGCCGATGGCCGAGGCGGAATTCAGGGCCAGGTTCAAATTTTCCTGAATGGCCAAGGAGAAAAAATAATCCGTGAGGAGGGGTGTGCCTGCCAGAGCCAACGCGTGGTGGTGAAGGGAAGTAAGGAAGGGGGATTGGGGCATTTCAGATCTTTGAAATGTAAGTAGTATTTTTCTCCTTCTTCTCTTATTTTATTCAGTTAGAGGAGGGGAGGCAGAGAGAGACTCTCACATGCGCCCCAACCAGGATCCATCCCCATCCCGCAAGCCTACTACGGGGCCATGCTCTGCCCATCTGGGGTGTTGCTTCATTGCTTGGGAACTGAGCTATTTTTAGTGCCTGAGGCAGAGACCATGGAGCCATCCTCTGTACCCAGGGCCAACTCACTCCAGTTGAGCCATGGCTGCAGGAGGGGAGGAGAAGAGAGAGAGAGAGAGAGAGAGAGAGAGAGGGAAAGAGAGGCAAGAAGGGGAGGGGTGGAGAAGCAGATGGGCACTTTTCCTGTGTGCCCTGACTGGGAATCGAACCCAGGACATCCATATGCCGGGCTAACGCTCTACCACTGAGCCAACCTGCCAGGGCCTATACTCAAAAGAAAATGCTGGTTTTGACAATGACCTCTCTACACCAATGACTTTCAAATACCTGTATCCCAGCCCCCACTCTGAACTCTATACCTGCAATCTCACTTGGTTAGGTCTACCTGGGTGTTTCACAAGTACCTCAAATGCAGCAAGTTCAGAAGCAAAGCAGCTGTCCTGCCAGGCTTCCCTGATCTTCCTCTAACCCCCTGTTACAACTGGCTTTTCTTTACTTCTTGTCTTGGTTGACAGGACCACCATTCATTCTTGCCTTCTTCCTTCCTAAGTCAGAAATCCAAGCAGACTCCTTGTTCTACCTCATTCCCCCCAAAACAAGTCACCAACACCTGTCCATGCCACCTTCCGAACACCTCGGAAACTGTCCACGGCTTTCTTCAGGTTCCTCAATTCCTTCCCGACACCCATCGCCAAGGGTCTACAGTCTGTCTTCCACAGCACTCCCCTGTCGGGGACCACAGTAAAATAGACCCCGGATGGTGTTCGCTAGCTTGAAACCCCTCAGGCCCTGGCTGGGTGGCTTGGTGGAAAGAAGTCATGGGTTCGATCTCCAGTCAGGGCACATTCGAGAAGCAACTGATGAGTGCACAACTAGATGGAGCAAGCCAGTGGAATAATAAGTTCATGCTTCTCCTTCTCTCTCTCTCTCTCTCTCTCTCTCTCTCTCTCTCTCTCTCTCCCCATTCCTCCCTCCCTCCCTCTCTCCATCTCTCAAATCAATGGAAACATTTAAAAAAAAAACAAAAAACCTTCAAACGTTCCCTGTCACTCCTTCTAAGTCCTCTCACTCGCGACACAGGACCTCTGAACCTCTCTGGGGCACCCTTTCCACAAATGTCCGCCAAGTCCTTCAGTATTGCTTAAATGCAGCCCATGGCCTTTCTGATGACCCTACACAGAACAGTGGCATCACCCCGGCCTCTGCGGGCACACGTTGTCCCTACTTGACTCCTGAGTGTCCTCTGACGGAGTCTGTCCTCACAGGTCTATCGTCATATCTCCCCCACTCAGAGTAGGAGCTCTGTGATAACAGGTTTTCGATACATTTGGGGCTGCTTCCCGGGTTCTTAGCACATGGTGCCTGCTCCACAGGTACTGACTGGATAAGCGGGTGAATGGGTAAGAGATGAATGGAACGGAGGGAAAGGAGAAGGTCAAGTCCAACTTCGTCATCGGGCCTGCCTCTTCTCATCCGACGTTAGTCCACTCCTTCAAGCACCCCCGAGACCTAGAGTAGCAGTGACACCCCACTCATACCAGAAGGATGAGCTCTCTAAAAATAAAACTGTAACAGCTTAGCCCCTGAGACCCATCCTGCAGCTATAGTTACAGAACCTTTCCCCCTTTATTTTCTTTAATGCACCGCATACACATACCACAGGTGAAATCAAGTAAGTTTATACAACACAGAGAAATATAGTATTTCAGTGTCGGCCCAGCATGTAGAAGTCCCAGGTTCGATTCCCGGCCAGGGCACACAGGAGAAGCGCCCATCTGCTTCTCCACCCCTCCCCCTCTCCTTCCTCTCTGTCTCTCTCTTCCCCTCCTGCAGCCGAGGCTCCACTGGAGCAAAGATGGCCCGGGCACTGAGGACGGCTCCATGGCCTCCACCTCAGGCGCTAGAATGGCTCCAGTTGCAGCGGAGCAACGGCCCAGATGAGCAGAGCATCAACCCCTGGTGGGCGTGATGGGTCGATCCCGGTTGGGCGCATGCGGGAGTCTGTCTGACTGCTTCCCCGTTTCCAACTTCAGAAAAATACAAAAAGAATAAAAAAAAAAAAAAAAAAAAAGAAATGTGGTATTTCAGATTCAGCACCGTAAAAAATTGTGACATGTGTTCTAGAAATAAGCCATATGTGAATATTCTCAACAGACATTAGATGAAGCATCCTGACATACAAGATGTGAAAATAATATAATAATAATTATTATTATTATCCAGCAATTACACTCAGAAATGGGCTTCTTCAAGAACGGTGGTTTCGGCTAGGGATACGCCCTATTATTGGCTTACTGGAGCAGGGGACACAAAGTTATGTTAGTCAACATCGAGTTCTATAACTCTCAAGGACAAACAGGAAGTGGGGAATCCTCCACATAGTCTGAAATTAACCCCGGGCCACGGTCCTGAGGTCACAGCTTATAGGAGGGACTTGACCATGTCCGTCAGCAAATGCAAGCACTGTACGTGCCCCCGGGAATGAAGGGGACAGACAGCTCAGCACGGCTCACTTCCCACAGCGGCCGCTCCGACTTGCACGCTAAATAGCGGCTGTCGCTGCAACCACGTCAGAGTGGCAGTGTGGCCCCAGGGACTGGAAGGACAAGCGAGTCCTGGACCGTTGGGTCCCCTGGGGTCACAGCCTGGCTCTGACACTGTCACCTCTCGGTGTCTCAGCCTTCACCAGCTCTGAAACCACCGTGACTTGTTTTCAGGCTGCTGGGAGGACTCAGGGGGACAATTCATGGGGTGCGTCTAGAACGGTGACGGGTACCCCGTAAGTACTCAGTCAAGACTGACACCCACCCACTGATCCAGACAGTCTGAGGGAAACTGTGGTGACAATAAACGTCTGAACCTGAACAAGACGTGAGCGGACAACCTGCCCACAGAACAATTACAAAAGAACAGCTAAATATTTTGTGAACTGGTAATAAAAAAAGTAGGCACTATTTTTTCTTTTCAACAACCGACCAGTGAAAACACCGGCATGCAGCAGATCTTGATTAATAAAATGACAGTGATGACAGTAACATAATCTGGATACTATCATCTTAAGTGAAGAGGTTCATCCAAAGTCCTTTGGATCTTAATTGCATTCATTAGAAAATGTAACTAAGTTTGTTATTTAATAAAAACCTAGTTTTCATTTGAAACTGAAATTATGTTAAATCATAGGTTTTACTTGGGCCTAAACATCCATTAAGAAAGGCCTTATAGGCCCTGGACAGTTGGCTCAGCAGTAGAGTGTCAGCCCGGTGTGTAGAAGTCCCAGGTTCAATTCCTGGTCAGGGCACAATGGAGAAGTGACCATCTGCTTCTCCACCCCTTCTCTCTCTTTCTCTCTCACTCTCTCTCTCCCCTATCCTCCCACAGCCGTGGCTTGAATGGTTGGAGCAAGTTGGCCTCAGGCACTGAGGATGGCTCTGTGGCCTCACCTCAGGGGCTAAAAATAGCTGGGTTGCTGAGCAACAAAGCAGCATCCACAGATGGGCAGAGCATTGCCAGTAGGGGGCTTGCTGGGTGGATACCAGTCTAGGCACATGCAGGAGTCTGTCTCTCTGCCTTCCCTGCCTCTCCTTAATAATAAAAAGGAAAAGAAAGTCCTTGTAGTCTGACTAGTGGAGACACAGTGCATAAAGTGTTGACCTGGAATGCTGAGGTTGCTGGTTCAAGGCCCTGGGCTTGCGCTGTCAAGGTACATATGAGAAGCAACTACTACAAGTTGATGCTTCCAGCTCCTATTCCCTTCTTTCTCTCTCTCTCAAATCAATAAATAAAATCTAGAAGAAAGGAAGGAAGGAGGGAGGAAAGAAAGAAGGGAGGGAGGGAGGGAGGGATGGAGGGAGGAAGGGAAGAAGGGAGGGAGGAAGAAAGGAAGGGAGGAAGGGAGGGAGGAGGAAGGGAGGGAGGGAGGAGGAAGGGAGGGAGGAAGGGAGGGAGAAGGGAGGGAGGAAGGGAGGAAGAGAGGGAGGGAGGGAGGAAGGAGGAAGGGAGGGAGGGAGGAAGGGAGGGAGGGAGGAAGGGAGGAAGGGAGGAAGGGAGGAAGGGAGGAAGGGAGGAGGGAAGGCCTTACATTTTACGGCACAGTAACATTGTTACTGGCAAAGTGCAAATACTCACAGAAATAGTGAAAGGGGTGAGCTTTTTCTTGTTAATGGCTCTTTCGTCAATTGTATCCGGTTCAGATAAGTTGATCATTTTGCTAAAGAGAAAATGAGAAAAATTTAGTGTAAGATTCCCAGCAATGTTTTCAGTTTATTTTTGCAATCAGGCAAAATAGTTAAATTTTGAAAAGAAAGAGGAATCCACTTCCTTACAACATCACACTGTAATTCACGTCAGGGACTTTATTGTAAATCTCTAAAAAAAGATCCTCTAACCCTAAAACAACTCCGTCACGCACGGCCGTAGCGACAGCACCACTTCGTCCTGATTTTCACAAACGGTCCTGTGTTTTCTGTACGCAAGCCTTGTCTTTACTTCACGTCATGATCACCGGCACAAAGCGCGGAAAACAAAGACTGTCTCGAGAAGCCGAGCTTCAGAGAGGAAGCCACACGGTGACAACGGTGACAACAACTGTCCTCAAACAGAAAGGGAGTCAGAGACTGGGTCTTTCTAAAACTTTCAAGAGTTCAGACACGTTTTAAGAAATGACTATCCATCTTATCTCTCTGTTCTAGAAGATATTTTGGAAAACACCCAATCAATTAATAATAGGAACTCCCTCTGCAGGTCAGAGGAAGGGAACCAAGTTGTAGGCGGACGTCACAGTATATTTTTGCTCTTCCCTTTTATTTTATTTTATTCTTTTCTTTTTTTCTGTATTTTTCTGAAGTCGGAAACGGGGAGAGACAGTCAGACAGATGCCCGCATTGCCCGACCAGGATCCACCCAGCACGCCCACCAAGGGGCGATGCTCTGCCCCTCCAGGGCGTCGCTCTGTTGCGACCAGAGCCACTCCAGCGCCTGGGGCAGAGGCCAAGGAGCCATTCCCAGTGCCCGGGCCATCTTTGCTCCAATGGAGCCTTGGCTGCGGGAGGGAAAGAGAGAGACAGAGAGGAAGGAGAGGGAGAGGGGTGGAGAAGCAGATGGGTGCTTCTCCTGTGCGCCCTGGCCGGGAATCGAACCCAGGACTCCTGCACGCCAGGCCGATGCTCTACTGCTGAACCAACCAGTCAGGGCCTGTTTTATTTTATTTTTTAAATCATGAGGCCTTGCTTTCAAGGTCTGCATTTCTACGGAAAGAAGGTGAAGGGATTAAGCCGAAGAAACATATACACATCACGCACAGACACAGAGCGCAGGGTGGGGACAGCCAGAGGGAAAGGAGGTGGGAGGTGGACATGGGCCGAGGGGGGTGACGGGGACGGACTTTGCTTGGGGTGATGGCGCACCATACAGGGTGCAGATGGTGTTTTGTTGAGTTGGATGCTTGACACTGGTACGGTTTTGTGAACCGATGTCATCCCAATAAACTCAATCCACTTTTAATAAATAAATATAAAAAGTTCAAGCGAGTTTCAGCCCTTCTGCTCCCCGGGAGGGTCTATCCTCTCTCAGCTCGACTGAGGACACCTGTGTCACTCCATCTGGCAGGTGTGCCTCCCCAGGACTGAGCCAGACTCCAGTCAGAAGGAACAGGGTCTGAGGTCCTACCGACCCTGCCACGCCTGTGCCCTCGGTGGTTTCGCTGGAGTGCAGGCAGGGGACGGTGAGGACCTCGTTCATCTGCTCACAGAACCTGTCACATGTCATGTCCTAAAACAGGGGTCCCCAAACTTTTTACACAGGGGGCCAGTTCACTGTCCCTCAGACCGTTGGAGGGCCGGACTATAAAAAAAACAACTATGAACAAATCTCTATGCACACTGCACATATCTTATTTTAAAGTAAAAAAACAAAACGGGAACAAATACAATATTTAAAATAAAGAACAAGTAAATTTAAATCAACAAACTGACCAGTATTTCAATGGGAACTATGCTCCTCTCACTGACCACCAATGAAAGAGGTGCCCCTTCCGGAAGTGCAGCGGGGGCCGGATAAATGGCCTCAGGGGGCCGCATGTGGCCCGTGGGACATAGTTTGGGGACCCCTGTCCTAAAAGCTGGTATCCTGCACTCGGAGGGAGGGGAAGGTTTTCTTTCTTTTCAAGTAAAATCACTAAAAACAGGCTGACGGAGATATGCTGGATCGGGAAGAACGGCTAAGTGTGGGTGATAAGAATATTTGTGATGGTTCTTTTCTTCTTTGTACATTTTGTGTTTTTAGACACATTTTTTTATTAAAAAAAAAAAAGGAGGCCCTGGCCGGCTGGCTCAGCGCTTGAACGTCTTCCCGGAATACGGAAGTCCCAGGTTTTTTTGTTTTGTTTTGTTTTTTTTCTACAGAGACAGAGAGAGGAACAGAGAGGGACAGACAGACAGGAATGGAGAGAGATGAGAAGCATCAATCATTAGTTTCTCGTTGCGACACCGTAGTTGTTCATTGATTGCTTTCTCATATGTGCCTTGATCGCGGGCCTTCAGCAGACCGAGTGACCCCTTGCTTGAGCCAGCGACCTTGGGTCCAAGCTAGTGAGCTTTTGCACAAACCAGAAGAACCCGCGCTCAAGCTGGCGACCTTGCGGTCTTGAACCTGGGTCCTCTGCATCCCAGTCCGACGCTCTATCCACTGCACCACCGCCTGGTCAGGCAAAGTCCTGGTTTGATTCCTGGCCAGGGCACACAGGTGAAGCGCCCATCTGCTTCTCCACCCCTACCCCTCTCCTTCCTCTCTGTCTCTCTCTTCTCCTCCCGCAGCCGAGGCTCCACTGGAGCAAAGTTGGCCCGGGCACTGAGAACAGCTCCATGGCCTCAGCCTCAGGTGCTAGAATGGCTCCAGTTACAATGGAGCAACGCCCCAGATGGGCAGAGCATTGCCCCCTGGTGGACATGCTGGGTGGATCCCAGTCGGGTGCATGTGGGAGTCTGTCTCTCTGCCTCCCCACTTCTCAATTCAGAAAAATAAGGAAAACGCTTGCTCTGCACCAAGAACTCCGCTGGGACCACAGCACACGACAGAGGTAAGACGTGCCCTTTGAGCGTTTCCAGCGGAGAAAGCAGACAATGACCACAGAGTCGGGGACACGGCAAGGCGGCACCCCACCCTGCGTGGCGCTGCAGCACTGATGCGGTCGGTGCACCTTTAGCTCCCATTCCCCGTTTGCTTGTCCGTCCCCGTCGAGAATCAACACCCCCCCCAATCAAGAACTGGAAAAAGGAGCCCTGGGAATGTTTCAAAACACATCCGAGGCGTAACTCCAAAGCGTCCTGCCAGTTTGAAGGTGCAAAGATAAAACAGACATCAGAACATTTAAAATCACATTTGAAAGAAAGCCCTGGGACACAGACCGCATTCACCCCCTGCGGGGCATCAATTCTTCCAGGCCTACGTTGCCCCTTGTGGACTGATTCCAGGGGACAATGGGTCTGCTCACGGGTCACTGCCACTGACCGCTCGTCGGTGGGGACGGTCAAGGCCACGGCTCCCTCAGCCCTGGGGGCTCAGCTCACCACAGGAGGATGCCGTCTGCGAGGGACCTGAAAAGACTGCCGTCGCCGGGGTTCATGGGGAGGAGGTGCCTGCAGTCAGGGTCGTCCTCCAGGGCTTTGTTGATCCAGTTCACAAAGGCCACCTTCTCTTCCTCTGCAAACAGAAAAGGCTCGGTAGCAGACCTCCCGCCGCAGAGCGCAGAGCGCACGGCTCGGGGGAAACGCTGCCGTTCTGAGATGATCGACGCCAATGATTACGGCTCCACTGAAACGCTGAAGGGGTGTAAGGGGAGGGGAGAGGGGCAGTCACCCCACTTTTTCATCTGCTGCTGCACTAGGCACTTTGGGGGGGGGGAGGGAGGGATAGATCTCATAAAAGGAGCACAATAAACAACTCAGTTTGATTCTGGAGTCTTTCCAAATATAGACTGCTCCTGAGAGCAAATGGATCAGCAGAAGGCAAGCATCGAAGGTCAGACAGACAGACAGACAGACACACACACACACACACACACGGGGGGGGGGGGAATAAGAAACAAATGTCTACCATCACCCCTGAAAAATTCAGACTTGTTATTTGGGGCTTACAACAGAGACGCTTGACTTCAATCAAGAGTTTTTAAGGCTCTGGCCAGTTTGCTCAGTGGATAGAGCATCAGCCCATCATACAGATGTCCCAGGCTCAATTCCTGGTCAGAAGCACACAAGAAAACAACCATCGGCTTTTCTTCCTCTCCACCTTCTCTTCCCACAGTTCAGTGTTGGCCTCAGGATCAGGTGGTCCCAGTGCATCAGCCTCAGGTGCTAAAAATAGTTTGATTGATTTGAGCATCGGCCCCAGATGGTGTTGCCACGTGGATTCCCATTTGAGATGCATGTGGGAGTCTGTCTCACTATCACCCCTCCTCTAAAAAAAAAAAAGTTATTCAATTAACTAACATCCAGATCTAGACACCAGCACTATTCTCAGCCACTTGCACCATCACCTGCCCAACATATAGCTACTGGCATGGGCACCTTGACCTTTAGAGAGAAATGCTGTTGCGTTAATGCAGGGTGCAAAATCGGAAGGGACTAAAAGGAAAAGTGTTCTATTGCTCTATTATTATATAACTATAAAAAACCTTTAACAATATAAAACCTAAAAGGAAATGAGTCCCATGTCCATCACCGGATAATACGCAGTAAGCTGACCTCCATGACTGCCGCCGTTCCAAGAATTAGGCAGTCCTCCTAAGAGCATATCTGACAGGTGACCCAAAAATTAAATACAACACACATACATACACACACAGAATCAAAAAGATACAAACATTTACTAATGTTTCTCTTTTGTACTTATTATAATCTCCCTTCTATCTCCTTAGGGATTTACTGCCCAGGGATTTAAAGATCACTGAGACACTGTAGCTTCACGATAAGATAAAACAGATAAACAAGGAAATGCAATGTAAGGAAAATAAACACACCACAAGAGAGATATAAGCCATGTTTTGAAGAATTTGAGAAAAGAAACAGCCCTCGCTGGAGGCGCAATGAATAAAGCATTGTCCCAGAGCACCGAGGTCACCAGTTCGATCCTGGGGTCGCTGGCTTGACCCCGAGGGTGCCAGCTGGATCCTGCGGTTGCAGATTTGAGCCCCGGTCAGGGCACATGTGAGAAGCAATCAATGGTACAACTAAGTGGAACGAGTTGATGTTTCTCTCTCCCTCACTTTCTGTCTCAACTTCCCTCCCTCTCTTCCTCTTTCTCTCAAAGAAAAGAAAAGAAAGAAAAAAAAAAGAAAAGGAGAGAATAGAAAAGATCACTTCTGGTTGGGGTGGATGAAGAAAAGGCTTTCTGGAGAAGGTATTATGTCATACTAAGTCAAAGGCAGGTTTTAATCCATGAAGCTGGGCAGGGAAAGGGACCAGGAACGAGACACACCTCGCAGCCACGAGCCATGACAAAGAGAACGGACACACGTTGCAGAGAAAGGGGAGAAACGGGACCTCCTGTGCAGTGTTCGCGGGATGTACCATGGCACCGATACTTTGGGAAGACAGTTTGGCAGGGTTGTCTTTTTATTTTTTTTTAATGCTACGCCTAGAGCTCCCAGTGTGACCTGGCAACTCTACCCGCAGGTGTCCCCAGGTGTGCCCCTCAGAGAATTCAAAGCCTGTGCCCACAGCGAAATGTAAACACGGGCGTTCATACAGCCTCGTCCTAGGAACCCGCAACGTGAAAACAACCCAAACACCCGCCAGCCGCCGGGAGGGGCTGCGAGTGTGGCACCCTCCCCGGAACAGAGGGCGCTTCAGTCACAGACAGGAACGGAATGGAGCGGGAGGGACGCCGCAGCACGAGGGAGCTCTGAAGCTGTTGCCACTGAAGCAGCCTGCCAAGCGGAAGGCCACCACCGTAGGGTCCCCCTGAGGTGACTATCCGGGGCAGGCGAACCCCGAGATGGAACGCACGCCAGTCAGCAGCTGCCAGAGGCTGGGGGGTGGGGCGGGGAGCGGCAGCGAGCGTGGGGCTTCTCTTCGGGGTAATAAATGGCTGTCGATAAGATAGGGATGATAATGACCACCCAACTCCTGAACAAATCTGCCCAGCTGTGTACACTTTCTAAAAGGGCGCATCTCACGCTATCTCAATCGCATCTCAGTAAAGCTGTTCTTCTAAAAAGAAAGAAAGAAAAAGGCCATTCAATGTATCTCTTGTTGTAGATAATAGTTACATGGGTGTGTTCATATATATATATATAAATCATCAAACCATATAATGAAGAAGAGCGCCCTTGATGTACTTAACTATGTGTATCATATATCTCCACAAACAACTCAAATATGTAGTGAAGGAAACAGAAGAGTGGTCCCCTCTGAGGAGGAGTACGTGCTGTGAGAGACAGGAAACTTCTCAGGAGCGAGAAATGTCATGTTTGGGTCTGGTTGGCAGCTACATGGATGTAGGTAGCTACAAGATATATATATGCACGTAAAAATTCAGAAATTACAGCACTTGGCTAAATGTGCATATTACCTCAATTATTAATAAAAGGTGGGGTTTTTTTTGAAAGGAAGAAGCCTTTTCCATTAGACTAGACAGGCAGAAATGTAGTCAAAGAGAAAATAATAGCCCTGGCCAGTTGTCTCAGTGGTAGAGCGTCAGCCCAGCATGTAGAAGTCCGGGGTTCAATTCCCGGTCAGGGCACACAGGAGAGACAACCATCTGCTTCTCTTCCCCTCCCTCTCCCCTTTCTCTCCCTCTTCCTCTCCTGCAGCCATGGCTCAATTGGTTCAAATTCATCGGCCTGGGCTGAGGATGGCTCTGTGGAGACTCCACCTGAGGTGCTAAAAATAGCTCAGTTGCCAACACGACCCCAGATGGGCAGGCATCAGCTGCAGATGGGGGTTGCCAGGTGGATCCTGGTTAGGGCGCATGTGGGAGTCTGTCTCTATATCCCCCCTCCTCTCACATGGAGGAAAAAAAAAAGAGAGAGAAAATACCTTTCCAAAAACGGAGGCAGCAGGTATAGACCTCTGCCCTTCCCTGTAGGCCTCCACGGTGGGAAAGGGTTGGGAACAAACCACCAGGCGGGAGAAATGCTAGGGCACCGTTCGGGGGAAGTCTGGTTAGAGAGGGAGAAAAGCAACAGGATACCTCACAGATTTAGATCTCAAAGGAAGCCAGGAGAAAAAAGCTACAGAGAGTTCTCACGAAAAACTTCACAAGCACAGGTCTAATTCTGTCACATTCACATGAACAAAAGGAACTTGGCCAATGGCTCTGTGACATCTCGACCCCGACAGGCAAGCGTCACGCAGGGCAAAGCATCTCATCCTCAGAGCAAACGGGACTCTGGGTTTCTCACCAGGCAACGGTCCAATGGTTCTATCAGATCAGGCAAATCAGGGACGGTGCTCTCTTGTCATGGGACGCTTGCTAAACGGCGGATCGGGAATCTCGGCTCCCGGAACAAGAGAAGGCGAAAGTCCTCGCAATAAAACCTCTCCACAGATGCCTAGATTGGGTCTAAAGGTAACTCGCTTTAACAGTCGGGATGAAAATATCCATTCAAAGCGATGCCTGAACACAGTCCACTGAATAGAAGTCATATTTACTGTGTTGTTTCTTACTTTTTTTTTTTAAAGATTTTATAATATTTATTCATTTTAGAGAGGAGAGAGACAAAGAGAGAGAGAGAGAAAAGAGGGGGGAGGAGCAGGAAGCATCAACTCCCCTATGTGCCTTGACCAGGCAAGCCCAGGGTTTCGAACCGGCGACCTCAGCGTTCCAGGTCGATGTTTTCGCCCCTGGTGCTGTTTCTCCTCATCGCACGCAGCGCCGGACACATAGGAGGAACTCACGGATTTCCCTGGTTCCAGGGTTTTTCACTCCAACATCTCGAGTTTGAGAGACATTTCAAATTTGACGGCAAGTTATCATTTAGTCTGGTGCCCCCCCCCCACGGTTCATCAGGCAACAGCAGCAAGGACCACACACGGAATCTTAGATGGACGGACAGGAGGCCTGCTGAATGAACGCATCAGCGACAGGGGGCGGTGCGGGGGGGGGGGGCTCACCCGAGTAGGAGTGCTGGGTGCCCTCGCTGGAGATGGACGACGTCCCTCCAATGGCGGTGATCCCTTCCCGCTTGTTGATTATTTTCCGGAACGTTCTGCTGATGTCTTTGCTCTTTAACTCCTGCATGAGCTGGAATGAGATAAAAAGGTAAGATGGAGCCTCGATCAGATCAGCACAGAAGGCCTGGCCACAGGAAGGGAGAGAACTATGCCGGCTGCTGTGTTTATTTGGAATGACGTCACAATCAACCCTAACCAGGTATTCTTGCTCTCAGCACGCAGCGCTTGGACTCGCCCGATTAACACTCATGTCATTTTACAAAAAGAAAAACAAAGCCTGACCAGGCGGTGGCGCAGTGGGTAGAGCGTCGGACTGGGATGCGGAGGGCCCAGGTTCGAGACCCCAAGGTAGCCAGCTTGAGCGCGGGCTCATCTGGTTTGAGCAAAAAAGCTCACCAGCTTCAACCCAAGGTTGCTGGCTCAAGCAAGAGGTTACTCAGTCTGCTGAAGACCCATGGTCAAGGCACATATGAGAAAGCAATCAATGAACAACTAAGGTGTTGCAACAAGCAACGGAAAACTAATGATTGATGCTTCTCATCTCTCCGTTCCTGTCTGTCTATCCCTCTCTCTGACTCTCTGTCTCTGTAAAAAAAAAAAAAAGAAAAGAAAAACAAAAAACCAGACACATATTTGCACCCCAACCACTAGAAGATATTTTGTTATAATTAAGCTTCAATTCTTCTTCCAGACTTGCCCTGGATCTCTTCTACTGAAACGAAACAGTAACTACACGATAAGAGTTTTCAATGCCTCCAGGAGGGTATTTTGCTGTCTGAACATCACAGATGTATACAGGTTGACGTAGGGAGGTCGGCTCTTGTCCAACCACTGACTCGCTGGACTTTCTTGAGGATGGTTAGCCTGCAGTCATTCAGTACTCCAAGCACCAGCCACGGAGAGTTTTAAAAAAGGCAAATCCGATCACATCACGTCACACTCTGTCCCTCCTCTGTCGCTGGCTTCCTGTTGCTGTTAGGCTAAGATCGACAATCCTACAAGAGCCTGCAGGCCCTGACCCCGACTCACCTCTCTGGCCATATTCCTTAACTAGCTCAGCTCTGGCCACACGGACCTTTTTTCCCCAAATGCTTAATAGCATCTACTGTCCCTAAAGCCACAGAGTCTCGACAGGGGCCATCGGCTCTGCCTGCCTCATGATTCACTCACCACCCTCCACACCCCATTCCACCCCTTTTCTTTGTTGAACGTTTTCTCTTCAGATCTCGGCTCAGTCTTTGCAGCTTTGGGGACCCCCTCCCCCGCCACCATGGAGTCCCAGGGTTCTCCAGCCTTCCTGTCCAAATCCAATCCGTTCTGCTGTCAACTCTCGGGGAGACCCGTCCTGCTTTGCCATAGCAACAGTCACAGTTCTCTTTTATCCGCTTCTGGGGACGCCGCCTTCCCCACGGCACGCACACTCCACGAAGCAGGGGCCACATGGCCTCCTGTTCAGCCCAGGACTCACTGTGCCGGGAGGGAAGGCAGTTTACACGTCATAAATATTCATTTCATTCTGTGGGTGGTTCTATTTTTCACATGAAAAATACAGTCGCGGCGGTGTGGATGCGAAGAGGCTAAAATAGCTCCTGGCTCAAGTGCTGGCTGACACCGGTCATCTCTGTTGGCCCGAGAGATCTGAGACACATAACACTCAACACACAGCTCCACAATCACGTTTTCTCTCCTTGGTTGAAGTCATATATTATTCCCACCTTGTTCAGTTCCTTAAGCTTCGGTATTGTTTCATATGAAAAGAATGCTACCCTAGCTAGCCTCGAAATATTCCTGGTGGCCCTGCTCAAACGGACGGTATAACTCATCACCAGGAAATGACTGCTTCCCGGGAGGTACAGCTTCCACACCATAGCTATTTCAGTGTGTGTGTGTGTGTGTGTGTTGCATTTCCCAAGGCCAAATACGAAGATACAAAATTATTCTGCGCACAGAGATAGTCCATAAACACGCCATGCAACTACTGTTCTCTCAGCCTGACTTCCACTCCAACAATGCTTGAGAATGATTGTTTTTCTTCCGCTTTACAGATTATTTGTGGACATTACTGTCGTTATCATCGCCATCATCATCAACATCATCATCGATTTTAAAGCAGTGCCTGTTCTGGTCTCGGCAGCCAGTGTAACAAAAGAGAGCAATGACCTTATTAACAACCCCCTCCCTGCCCCCCCCCCCCCGAAGAAGGATGGTCATTGGCCAGGGGAGGGTGAGATTACTTACGGACACAAACTCTTCAAAACTGATCTTGCCATCCTTGTTGTTGTCGGCGACGGCCAGGATCTTCTCCACAATCTCGCGCACTTTGTAGCCAGGCAGAGGGAGGCTCGCTTCCTTAAACAGGTCCTGAAGTTCGTAGTCACTGACATACCCGCTGTTGTCGATGTCTGTAGGACGAATGAGGAGCGGTCGGCCATCAACGGTACTCTTGTCGGCGAGACACATTCCGACGGCCGCCTGGTCCAGTCACAGGCAGGTAAGCCACCTCTCACTTTCTCCACAAGTGGCCATAACCTTGGCTCCTGCAAGTGAACTATACAAGGTGTTCTATACACTGTATAAAAAAACTCATATTTAAATGGAGTTTCTGCCCTGGACAGTTTGCTCAGTGGACGAAGCGTCAGCCCGGCATGCAGATGTCCCAGGTTCGATCCCTGGTCAGGGCACACAGGAGAAGTGACCACCTGCTTCTCTCCCCTTCCCTCTCCCCCTTCTCTCTCTCTTCCCTTCCCACAGCCAGTGGCTCGACTGGTTTGAGCACTGACCCCGGACGCTGTGGATGGCTCAGTTGGTTCAAACATCGGCCTCATACAGGGGTTGCCGGGTGGGTTTCGGTTGGGGCGCATTCAGGAGTCTGTCTCCCTTCCTCTCACTTAAATAAGTAAAAAATTAATGAATTAAGTGGACTCTCCCCCCGTAGGTGTAGGACTGCCATACTTATCTTTAAGTACACAGCACACACATTGCTCCACAGATGAAGAATTCAGGGTTAGCCCATGACTAAGAGTCAAAGAACTCAGTAAGGACTGGGAAGTCTCAGCTCTCGAGACACAGCACAGCCTCAAGGGTCAGAAGGGAACACCCCACCCCCCCACCCCCCGCAGACTTGAACTTCTCCACGGAGTTCACGCAGTGGCTCTGCGGGACCGACCCACGCTTCCGTGTAAGCGATGCGCGTGTAAAACGCACGGAAGGCGTGGCTGGTCTCCATTTCACCCGGCGGCAAGTTCTGTTTCAGGTGTGAATAATTCACGCCTTCCTCATCACGAATTCATGAGCCCATTATGCAGGCGGAGTCACGTTTGATGTCCCCTAGAGATGAAGTGTCCCAGCAACAATCTCACAATTTTGGACTTTTCAAAATAGGTTTCCTGGCGTTTTCACGTCAGACCCGAGAGGCCTCCCCTGGGTTGCCCTGGAGACTGTACGTCACTTGTTGACACAGGACACAAGTGACACAAACAATTTTGCCCAGAACTGGCCGCCGAGCCTCGGACTGTTGGGTGAGTCGCCTGGATCCACCGTGGACAGGCTCTCACGGCCCGTTTGGTGACAGCTGCTTTTGTTCCTACATTGCTTTCTTCCTCCCAGTAAAAGAGCTACCCTCACAACAACTGAATTAGCGACAAAGGCAGACACTTTTCTTTAAGTTTCATGCCCATGTTTCAGAATGAAGACTCTTCAGGACAATGAAAAATTTTTCCAACATAGAATCTACGGATAACCAAAATACCGCTGTATCTCCAAAGTCAGTCGGGAAGCTACATGGCTCGGTATCTCGATAATGAATACCACCTTCCTGGAATGCAGACCAAACCTCATTATTCAGTAGACCACCCTATTCTCATGATTTAGTAGATCACCACTACCAGTTCAGAGCTGTTTCCTATCATTCCGAAATAGAAAAAAGAATAGACCAGGCTGGCTTACTTCCAGACCAGCACGGTGCTGGGGAGTACCTAAAAATAAACAAGACAGAAGAAAAGTTGTTCACCTGCTAACCACCATGCTCACAAACAAGAATGCTGCAAGTCAGGGCTCTGCAGACAGAAAGACGTGTGTGCACCGATCCTGGCCCCACCCTCCCTGGTCTCTGCTGTTTGGACGTGATGACATAACAGACACCATTTTACAGGCACTGATTCTTGTGCCAAGATTTGTGAGGGACCTGACTTATCTCATGAAATCCTTACCTCCTTCAGTGAGTTGATAATACTACTCTAATTTTGAAAAGGAGAAAATCAAAGCTTAGCTTAAATAACCAGAATGATCACATCTTCAGAAGAAACAAGACATTCCTCCAGCTCAATGAGAACAACAACCACAACAACCACAACTGACATGATTTAAAAACGGGCAGAGACGTGAGGAAGTCAAGTACAACACAGGGAATACAGTCGATACTGTTACAGAGTGAGGAAGTCAAGTACAACACAGGGAATACAGTCGATACTGTTACAATAACTATGAATGGTGCCGGTGGGTATCGGAAGGTAACGGGGACCATGTGGTCAAGTATCTGACTGTCTAACCACTGCACTGCACACCTGAAACTAATATAAAGTAATACTGAATGTCAGCAGTAATTGAAAAATATTTTTTAGTTCAAATTTTTTTTAAAACGAACAATGGACTTAAGTTGACATTTCCCCAAAGGAGACGCACAAATGGCCAATAAGCACCTGGAAAGCCGTTCAACACCGAACGTCTAATCATCATGGAAGTCCAAATCAAACCCTCAGTGAGATACCACTTCACACTCATGAGGATGGGCACCACTGTGTCAAAAACAAGACAGGACAGAAGATAACAAGTGTTGGCAAGGATGTGAAGTAATTAAAGCCCATGTGCATTGCTGAGTGGGATTCTAAAATAACGCAGCCACCACAGAAAACAGGATGGTGGTTCCTCAAAACAATTCACCATAAAATTACCATATGATTCACCAATACCATTTCTGAGTACATACCCAAAATAACTGAAGACTTGAACAGCTATTTGCACACGCATGTTCATAGCAACATTATCATCAACAGCCAAAAAGACAGAAACTACTCGAGTGGCCATCGACAGATGAATGGATAGACAAACTGTGGCACATACAATGGAATATTATTATTCAGCCTTTAAAAAGTAAGGGAATTCTGACACATACGATGACACAGATGAGCCCTGAAGACATTAGGCTAAGCCAGTTACACACACAAAAAGAACACACAAATATTTTATGATTGGACATGTATGAGGTCCCTAGAGTAGTGACATTCCTAGACACAGACAGCAGAACGGCAGGAGTCCTCGTGGGGGAGGGGAGACGGACATTGTCATTAACCAAGTCTGGTGACAGCATGGGACGGTAAAACCGTTCTCAACACCGATGGTGGCAATGGTGGCATGACAATGTGAATGTACTGGACACAAGCGACCTGTACACTACATGGCAAATTTTTTGTCTATCTAACCACAGTTTTAAAAAAAATAGGACAGGCCCTGGCCGTTTGGCTCAGTGGTAGAGCACTTGCCTGGCATGTGGAAGTCCTGGGTTTGATTCCCAGTCAGGGCACACAGGAGAAATGCCCACCTGCTTCTCTACCCCTTCCCCTCCTCTTTCTCTCTCTTTCTTCTCCCTCTCTCTCTTCCCCTCCTGCAGCCAAGGCTCCAATGGAGCAAGTTGGCCCCAGGCACTGAGGATGGCGCCATGGCCTCCACCTCAGGCGCTAAGAAGAGCTGGGTTGCTGAACAATGGAGCAACGCCCCAGATGAGCAGAGCATCCCTACTAGCCAGCTCATCAAGTAGATCCCTGTCTGGTGCATGTGGGAGTCTGTCTGTCTGCCTCCCCTCCTCTCACTGAATTAAAAAAAAATAGGACAGAACTATTCTAATCGCCCACTTCTCCCCAGGGACTCCAAGACACCCCCACCTGGTTCGACTGGCGAGGCCTGAGAGAAGTTTGCTGGTGCAAACAAGCAGTGGGCTGGCCGAGCTCACGAGCAGCTCTTCACCTGGTAGATAAACAAGACACTCTCCGCGGCTGTTGGTCCTCCTCCCTCACAGAGCCAGGTACCTTGCTGTCAGAGTCGCCCCATCAATGAATTATTGATTCAAAATATCATTAAATAAATATTACAGGATTACATGTCCCTGAGTCACAAAGATTGCAGTTGGTGCGCTACACAAAGGAAAGGGATGACTAATTCATTTGTTTTCGCTACGATCTGGGCGGCGCTTTTTTATTCAGGCTACCAAACGGCACCTAGGAAAGAAAAGGATCGCCCACGTGAAGAGATGCATTTTTACGACACACTTCCTCTATTTCAATGCTCAACATGAGCAAAATATTCCAACAATTGTCTAAGTTTCTGTCTCGAAAAGACTCTGGGCCTGGCCCTGGCCAGTTGGCTCAGCGGTAGAGCGTCGGCCTGGCGTGTGGGGGACCCGGGTTTGATTCCCGGCCAGGGCACATAGGAGAAGCGCCCATCTGCTTCTCCACCCCTCCCCCTCTCCTTCCTCTCTGTCTCTCTCTTCCCCTCCCGCAGCCAAGGCTCCATTGGAGCAAAGATGGCCCGGGCGCTGGGGATGGCTCCTTGGCCGCTGCCCCAGGCGCTAGAGTGGCTCTGGTCACAGCAGAGCAACGCCCCGGAGGGGCAGAGCATCGCCCCCTGGTGGGCAGAGCGTCGCCCCTGGTGGGCATGCCGGGTGGATCCCAGTCGGGCGCATGCGGGAGTCTGTCTGACTGTCTCTCCCCATTTCCAGCTTCAGAAAAATACAAAAAAAAATAAAAATAAAAAATAAAAAATAAAAAAGACCCTGGGCCTGGCATATAATACGCTCCAAAGTTTATTTTTAATAATGATTTTTTTTTTTTTTAGAAATCATACCGCCTGACCTGTGGTGGCGCAGTGGATAAAGCGTCAACCTGGAAATGCTGAGGTCGCTGGTTCGAAACCCTGGGCTTGCCTGGTCAAGGCACATATGGGAGTTGATGCTTCCAGCTCCTCCCCACCTTCTCTCTCTGTCTCTCTCTCCTCTCTGTCTCCCTCTCTGTCTCTCTCTCTCCCTTTCTCTCTCCTCTCTAAAATGAATAAATAAAGTTAAAAAAAATTTAAAAAAAAAAAGAAATTATACCAAGGTCATGCAATGCCCTAATGACAAATCAGTGGTCCCCCAAATAAAGACGAGAGGCAGAAGGCAGCATTCGCTGTGAGCCGAACTCGGCCACCGTGCAGATTGTATTCTGTGCTGTGGGGACGGCTGGCCATGTGGGGTCCTGTCCTGAAGTTGGCAGAAGTCACTTGACTTCCTAGCGATGATTTGTAAGTCAGAAACTTCCTGAAGGCTGTACTTTTTTTCTTTTCTTTTTTTTCCCAAGAGCTTTACTTTTTCTCTTTAAATCTTACTCTGTTTTGGTTTCCAAAACCCATTCTGCAGGGCAACACAGCTGCCTTCGTTTCCCTTTGTAAGAAATCGAGGTGCAAAACAGCGCTTACTCTATTATCCTACCCGGTCTACCTCCTGACTCCTGAGGAAGGGGCGGAGGCTGGTGACGTCACCAGCCCAGCCAGGGTCAGCTGGCCGGCGGCTTTCGGCCGGTTCACCTTTCACAGGCAGGCCTGAGCAGACTAGAGCTCGTCACTGGGTTTCTACAAGCGAGCGAGCAACCCTGCAGAAGAAGAATTGCAATTCAAGAGCACGAGGGGATGTCTTTGGGTGGGTGGGTGGGTGGGTAGGGCGAGTAACAAAGCTGTTAAAACGATCACATCATAAAGACAAAACACTGGATGGCTTTAAAAAAAAAAAAAAGCGGTGGAAGAAAAATAAGACACAGGACCTTTACTGACCACACTGAAGATCTCTTAAATGATGCATGAGGGAAAAGGAACGTATAAGCCAAGGTGGCCCTTTAAGAAGAACAGTTCAGGTTTTCAAACATTCTGTATGAAGTCAAAAAGCTGTTATGGTCAGTGACCAAGGCGCCGAGGCCAAAGTTCGGTTTGCAGACGGGAGTGTCTCTGTGTTTCTCTCCCCTCCCCTCTGTAATGAGGATATCATGTTCGGCATATTCAATTCTACGGTCATTCATTAACCTGAATTATCCCTCGACAAAGAAATGATCAAAGAATTCAAGCTACAATTGCCCTAGAAATTCAAGCCTGGTTTCAGTGTCTCTTTCAAAAAGAAGGAATCCAGTGAAATCTAGATTTAAAAAAAAAAAAAAAAAAAAAGGAATAAAAGGAATAAATCTCAGGGTAAATGGGTCATGGCAAACGCAATCACAGGGACTATTCCACCCTGGACCCTGAGCCCCAGTGGGAGGGTCACGGGACACTGAGTCAGGCTCAGACATACCTATTTTATTAAAGGCTTCCTGCAGCTCTTCCAGCTCCTCCCGAGAAATGGTCATGGTGCTGTTTTCCATCTTTGGACAGGAAAAACTGCCTTCAGGTCTTTATATCTGAAAAATAAAAAATAAAAATAAAAAGCTATGTTAGGAAAAAAGAGCCCTTTAGAAACATTTCTCTGAGCAATACAGAGTACACAGACAGACAGTAAGTACAGTATCACCTGAGAGGTCTGGCTGACCAGGAACAAACAAATACATCCTCCGGTTTTCCACAGGGAAGAAACACCGGTTTTCCACACCCTGGGGCTGTGACTTAACCGCCGGCAGGCATGATTTCCCGTTGACGCTTCACACCACTATTTCAGTCACAGAGACATTTTGAGTGTGAGAAGAGTGTAGCAGTTGTGAACGCCAAGGAAGAGATGGGGGAAAAATATTCATTCGCAAACAATGTCCCCAAATAGAAGCAAGTAAGAAGGGTCTGACCACCACCGGGGTCTGGCGCTGATGGCCTCCACGGTCAGCTCTAGGACCGTCAGCCATTGCTGCCGACACGCCCTTCCCCTGGGTAAGGTCCCTCCCAGATGTGTGGGTCCCTTCCTACTCTGAGCAAGCAATACAAACTAAAAGATTTAAAAAAAAAATCATGTAAAACTGGGTTGTTAGAAAAACAAACAGACTAGTAGTCGATGCAGAAAGTAATTGGTAACATGCCCAATACAGAAAATTAGCATTGGTGGTCTACTTGTGATCACAGCTGCATTGATGGTCTACTCGTGATCACAGCTGCATTGATGGTCTACTTGTGATCACAGCTGCCTCCCGACACATAACATAAAATTCCCCGTGATTCCACCACCATCCAGAAATATCAACTCGTATCATTTTATTTTCTATATCTAATCTGCTGTACTTTTCAAGTACATGTATACCTTTTTAAGGGGTGAAAAATGTGAGTATACTGCTACATTATAATTTTTTTGTGCTGATACATTGTATGTTTCCATGTGTTTTTTATTTGTTTTTTTGGTGTTTTTTTTTTTTTTTGTGAGAGAAAGCGAGACAGACAGGGATAAACAGGCAGGAAGGGAGAGAGATGAGAAGCATCAATTCTTCCTTGAGACACACCTTAGTTGTTCATTGATTGCTTTCTCATATGTGCCTTGATGGGGGGGGGCCCTCCAGTTGAGTCAGTGACTCCTTGCTCAAGTCCATGACCTTGGGGTTTTGAACCTGGGTTCTCAGCGTCCCAGGCTGATACTCTATCCACTGCGCCCCTGCCTGGTCAGGCATCCATGCTTTTCTTAGTACATTTAATGGTCGCCTATTAAAACATCAGCACTTATCTGGTAAATCTCTTGTTTTGGGGTATTTCCATTGTTTCCAGCACTTTCATTATAAACAATGCTGCGATGAAGATGCTTCCAGATAAATATGTGTACATATCTACGTTTATTTCTGTAAGAGAAATATCTCAAGATGGAATTACAGTAACTCTTTTAAAGCTTCTGATACGTATGTAGCAGGGCAACTCTTTTTAAAAACGACTTAGTGGTTTGGCTGTTCCATGGGAAGCGAAAGGTGAATATTAATCATATTGCCTTCCTCCTGTGCACCCCCGATTACGTCGTAGAGTTAATACACACTTCAGATAATAAGTAAAAACGAGTATTTCTATAAAGTAACAAAACGAAAGCAAAGTGGGAAATTTTTTACACATATATATATAGATATATACACTTATATTTGTATAGTATGTTCAACACGGGCCCTGTTAACTTCTCAGGGAAATAAGATTATTTTTGAAATTAATTTCTGTGTTAAAATTTTTCACTCATCCTTTAAAAATAATAGGAAATGGCGTGAAGCCCTCCAAAGGGTGAGGCTCCCGAGTCATTTGTCGCCCGTCTGCCGACGTGTTTGGTGCCTTTTCTGGTGTTCTTTCAAGAGGGTAGATTTCTAGCTCTTACAATTATTCTGGGCCTGGTTCTAATGAGAAAATGTCATGAAATCTTTTAGTTTTAAATATATCTATTCCACTGCCTACTATCTGATTCTACACTGTTTTGTTTTTCTTTTTTTTTAGTCTGAAAGACATCAGTGGAGCAGGAATCAGAGACGAGTGGAATCTGTCTTCTTCCCCAGAAGCCGTTTCTTACATCTCAGCGACGGACACCCCCATTTTACTGAACTCTCACCTCTAAAACGGCTTCCCGTATTTAAAACTACTATTTACAGGCCATCTTATTTTCTCCTGAAGAGGTTAAGGAGTCCTTCTAGGATTCTCCAACACAGTCCTCTGGCTCTGCAGACTGCTAATTCTGTCGAAATTGGCTCTGCGCCTCTGTGGTTTTTGGTCATCCTGCATATGTTTCTCATATTCAAGATGGTTCCTCTCCCTTGCCTCCAGTTTTAAAAATAGTAGTTCAATTTTAGCACCTGCAGACCACAGAACGTCTGCAAATTAAAGGTCCCTGGGTTGACCCTGCCTTGGAAATGATAAATATACCGGGGGTCCTCGTCTTCGTTCTATTCAAATTTACATCATGGGCTAATGACATTAAAAAAAAAATTTTTTTTTAATTCTCCCATCATCTGGCAAAGCTAGCACAGAAACTTCCTGAAAAACCAACTTACCCAACCCATGCAATAGAACGTTTCTTATTTTTAAAGCTTGGTTTTTATAAAGTATAAAGAAGTTGCTTCAACTCCTTGGGTGCTTGAATGAAACAAATAGAAAAATATAGAACAATCTTCAAGATATCCTCTTCAAAGAACACAGCAAGGTTCAGAAGAGTAAGTACGAGGGGAGAAAGGGGGTTAGTTATATCAGGTGTGGGTGTATGAAACATTTTTGGAAGGCTACAAGAAAAAGGTAGAACTAATTGATTGCCTCTTCGGGGGAATTGGGGGGGGTTGAGGCAGAGTGGGGAAGGGGCTTATTTCTCATTATGTATATGTTTTATTTATTTTTAAGAAATATTAACTTCCTAAAAATAACTGAAAACAATACAGTGAATTGCAATAAAACACTGAAAATAATAAATACCAGTGGTTTGCAGGTCCATGTCATTGAACGCTGATAATAAAAAGCTTAATATGTGTAAGTGCCTATATACATTATCAATTTTTTTTTTATTATTATTATTTTCTGAAGCTGGAAACGAGGAGAGACAGTCAGACAGACTCCTGCATGCGCCCGACCGGGATCCACCCGGCACACCCACCAGGGGGCCACGCTCTGCCCACCAGGGGGCGACGCTCTGCCGAGACCAGAGCCACTCCAGCGCCTGGGGCAGAGGCCAAGGAGCCATCCCCAGCGCCCGGGTCATCTTTGCTCCAATGGAGCCTTGGCTGCGGGAGGGGAAGAGAGAGACAGAGAGGAAGGGGGGAGGGTGGAGAAGCAGATGGGCGCTTCTCTTATGTGCCCTGGCCGGGAATCGAACCCGGGTCCCCCGCATGCCAGGCCGATGCTCTACCGCTGAGCCAACCGGCCAGGGCCTGTTATCAATTTTAAATAAGAGCACACATATATTTCATTATAAATGGAAATACTGTGATTGAAACAGTGAAATAATGTATAGCTCTACACAAAGGCATGAAGAGTCAGCAGTCCAGTGGCTAATGGAAAATATGTTGCCTCTTTTACAAGTATAGACTCATTCAGAAACATAGTATCAGTATTCGTCTGAGTTTTCCCAAAGTTGTGCTAATATTACGATTCTTCAAAAACTAAGTACAGTATAGGGCAGGGGTCCCCAAACTACGGCCTGCGGGCCGCATGCGGCCCCCGAGGCCATTTATCCGGCTCCCTCCGCACTTTCGGAAGGGGCACCTCTTTCATTGGTGGTCAGTGAGAGGAGCACAGTTCCCATTGAAATACTGGTCAGTTTATTGATTTAAATTTACTTGCTTTTTATTTTAAATATTGTATTTGTTCCCGTTTTGTTTTTTTACTTTAAAATAAGATATGTGCAGTATGCATAGGGATTTGTTCATAGTTTTTTTTATATAATCCGGCCCTCCAACGGTCTGAGGGACAGTGAACTGGCCCCCTGTGTAAAAAGTTTGGGGACCCCTGGTATAGGGTGTACCTTTACCTTCACGGGCATTTTTACATACCACAAGAAACGTACTGCAACATATATGGTTGGCTAAGAGAATAGAGTACTGTAGTTTGATTTGGTGTATAAAAGACTAGTTCCAGTTACATGATCCCCAAAATGAATCTTTGATTATGATGTTCTTAAAAAAAAAAAAAAAAAGTTCCTGCTACAATAAAATAGCACTGACCTTTTTTAAATGTATGGCAGAGAACGGAGGCCATCAACAAATTTTCAAAATAGTAACATTTTAAAAGAAAAGCCCAAAGACCCTATAACTGGGAATACAATATTTTTTTCTCACTAGACCCCTCCACACACAGGTAGTTGATTCATGGGTCCCTGCGCTGTCCTAAGTACTTTGTGGCCTTGCTCATTTAATCCTCAGCACTGTGAGCTGGGGGCTGTCTTCATGGTGGTAACTGAGAAAGGGATGTTTCACAGGGGGCAGTGACGTTCTCCAGGTGTCAAAGCAAATCATCTCTCACATAAAACGTCTAATAGCTAAGCTGTGCTCAGAGACCCAACTCTGTCTCACGCCTGCCTCTCGATCAGTACGCTCTGCAGTAACTCAAATATCATCTAATAGCCAGCTATATAAACACATAAATACTTGTATACTAATCGTACCACAACTCACAAATATATGAGGCACATATAATTACTGACTTGTGAAATAAGAGCAGGCATGTTCAAAGGCATTGGTCTCTGGAAAGCGCTTTGTCAAAGAGTTTTGGGTAAAAAAAAAAAAAAAAAAAAATCCCAGTGAGACCCACTCCCTACTTCTCAGTCACCTTACTTGTCATTCCTGAAAACACTCGAGAAAAACACTAGAATTCACTTTGCAATGTGAGAAGTGCAGAACACAACGTCTCACCAGCACCACACACTTGGTGCTGAAGCACACATACCTGGGTGCCCGAGACTGCCAGCTGCCAAGGACAGCCCAGGAGGGCACAGGTTCTGAGAGTCGGTCCCGGAAGACGCAGCCCAGAGACAGCCGGGATCGCGGGCCAGGGAGACCCAGCAGCCGAGCAGGTGACGCTGAGCTCTGCAGAGAGACACAGCGTCCCGGGGGTTTGGACACAGGCTCTGTGTTCCTCCAGCAATCCCAACACTGCTTCCCTCTTCCGCCTTTTCTCGCTCTCTCTCTCTCTCTTTTTAGCCTGTATCATTTTAACTGAAACCTTGTTTCACCAAGTAAAGCCTCTATTTTTTTTTCCTCTCTCTTAATCCTCAAGTGTTCCTTGACAGAAGCAAACATATATTTGGAACCTGAGGAAGTATATTCTAAAGTCGAACTTCTCATTTTAGATGAAACTGGATCTCATCTTTCATCCTCCCTCAAATTTCTAACTTCCTTGAGACTTTAAAAGCTTTGCCAAAATTAGCATTACTCGGTCCTTTTTATGGATCAGCGGGCTCTCACGTCCCTGGAGCAGGTTCAGAGAAAAGGGCATCAGAACGGCCCTGGGACAAGACTTCCACAACGTTAGAAAGAGCACGGCTAGGAGGGACCAGAGCTGCTCCCGCGGGTTACCTTTTGCCTTCCCGGCTGTTCGGTTTTGCCTCCCACCACGGCGGCCAGAGACGGGGTTGCCTGAGATTCTGAGTTCAAAATGCTTTTCTTCCCTTATTTCACCTTATTTAATGTAAAAAAAAAAAAAAAAGCAAATATTACCGAGCTTTCAGTGGGCCTGGCCCTATGCTAATCTCCTCACACACATGAGCTCACTATGTATTTATCTGTTCTTCTACTGATAAAATAAACATCCTCCCTGAAAAAAAATGTAAATTAGAGGCCAGTGGACACTAGGTAACCTACCCAATGAAGGCAGACAAAAGAACAGATTGGAAAGCTAGTATTTCCAGGGCCCAAGCTCTTCAATTCTACGTGTGGTTCAAGCATCATGGTTAGTTGTGTGTGTGTGTGTGTGTGTGTGTGTGTGTGTGTGTGTGTGTGTGTGTGTTTTTCCCTGGCTGTACTTTAAAGCAGTAGTCCCCAACCCCTGGGCCGCAGACCGGTACCGGTCCGCAGAGAAAGAATAAATAACTTACATTATTTCCGATTTATTTATATTTGTCTGAACGATGTTTTATTTTTTAAAAATGACCAGATAATCTCTGTTACATACATCTAAGACTCACTCTTGACGCTTGTCTGGGTCACGTGATACATTTATCCGTCCCACCCTAAAGGCCGGTCTGTGAAAATATTGATATTTTCTGACATTAAACCGGTCCGTGGCCCAAAAAAGGTTGGGGTCCACTGCTTTAAAGGAAGTTTTTAATTTGTCAGTTATAGTTTACATGCAATATTGTTCTGTATTAGTTTCAGGACTACAGCACAGTGATTAGACAATTATGTCCTTTACGAAGTATTCCTCCAATGTTTCTAGTCTGCACCTGGCGCCATACATGGTTATTACAACTTTATTGACTACATTTCCCAGGCTGTACTTTACATCCCCGTGACCATTTTGTAACAAACAATTCGTACTTCTTAATCCCTTCACCTTTTACAGCCAGCCCCCCCCCAAACCCCTTTCCCTCTGGCAAATATCAGCCTGTTCTCTGTCTCTGTTTCTGTTTTGTTTACTCATTTACTCTGTTCATTAGATTCCACATACCAGTAAAATCATATGGGATTTGTCTTTCTCTGAGTTATTTCACTTATAATAACCTTGCAAATATAAGACTTCATTCCTTTTTATGGCTGAGTACCACATCTTCTTTACCCAATTATCTATTTATTGATGGACACTGAGGCTGCTTTCATATCTTCCTTTTATTTTTTTTAGGTGAGAGGAGGAGAGATAGTGAGGCAGACTCCCGCATGCACCCCAACCAGAATCTACCTGGCAACCCATCTGAGGCCGATGCTCCAGTACTGAGCTATTTTTAGCACCTGAGGCTGATGCTCTCCAACAGAGCTATCCTCAGCGTCCAGGGCCACACTCTAACGGTTACCAATCGAGCCACTGCCTGCAGGAGGAGAAGGGGGTGGAGAAGCAGATTCCCCTGTGTGCCCTGACTGGGAATTGAACCCAGGTTGTCCATACACTGGGACGATGCTCTATCCACTGAGCCACTGGCTTTGGCCTCCATATCTTGACTACTATAAATAACGCTGCAATGAACACAGGGGTACATGTGTCTTTTTGAATTCGCGTTTTGGTGTTCTTTAGATAAATACCAAGAGTGGAATTGCTAGATCATAAGGTAGTTTTTGGGTTTTTTGGTTTGTTTTTGTTTTTTTTTTATTATTTTTCTGAAGCTGGAAACAGGGACAGTCAGACAGACTCCCGCATGCACCCGACCAGGATCCACCCAGCACGCCCACCAGGGGTGACCAGAGCCACTCTAGCGCCTGGGGCAGAGGCCAAGGAGCCATCCCCAGCGCCCGGGCCATCTTTGCTCCAATGGAGCCTTGGCTGCAGGAGGGGAAGAGAGAGACAGAGAGGAAGGAGGAGGGGAGGTGGAGAAGCAAATGGGCGCTTCTCCTATGTGCCCTGGCCGAGAATCGAACCCGGGTCCCCCGCACGCCAGGCCGACGCTCTACCGCTGAGCCAACCAGCCAGGGCATAAGGTAGTTTTATTTTTAATTTTTTGAGGACCCCCCCAACTATTTTCCACTGTGACTGCCCTAATCTACAATCCCGCCAACAGTGCACGCGGCTTCCCTTTCTCCACAACCTTGACAACACTTGTTGTTCGTTGATTTATTGGTGAGAGCCATATTGACAGGTGCAAGATGATATCTCAATGAGGTTTTGATTTGTATTCCTCAAATGATAGTAATGTTGAACATCGTCTTTTTCTACGTTTATTGGCCAACTGTATCTTTTTTTTGAGAGAGAGAGAGAGAGAGAGAGAGAGGAATATCTATTCAGGTCCTCTGGCCATTTTTTTCATTGGACTGTTGGGTTTGGGACCAGCTGGTTTTGATTAATTTACATGAGATCCTTAAAATTTTTGGGTAGTCACCCCTTATCAGATCTATATTTAGCAAATATTTTCTTCTGTTCAGTAGGTAGATTTTCTGTTTTGTCAAAGGCTTCCTTTGCTGTGCAAAACCTTTCATTTGATGTCTCATTTGTTTATCTTTTGTTTCCTTTGTCCAAGAGATATATCAGAGAGAGAAAAAAATATTACTAAGAGCAAAGTCAAAGAATTTACTGCCCATGTTTTCTTCTAGGGAGTTTTATGGTGTTAGGTCTTACATTTAAGTCTTCAATCCATTTGGAGTTTATTCTTGTACATGGTATAAGAAGGTGGTCTAGTTTCATTGTGTGTGTGTGTGTGTGTGTGTGTGTGTGTGTATGTCCGGTTTTTTGTTTGTAGTATTTTCTTATAATCCTCTTTATTTCTGTGGCGTCACTTGTCACTTCTCCTCTTTCATCTCTGATTTCATTTATGCATGTGCTCTTTTATTTTCTTGATGAGTCTGGTTAAAGATTGATCACTTCTGTTGATCTATTCAAAGTATCCGCTATTGGTTTCATAGATCTTTTGCATTTCTGTCTTAGACTCAAGTTCATTCATTTCCACTCTGCATTACTTCCTTCCTTCCGCTCATTTGCTTTGTTTGCTGTTCTCCCTCTAGCTGTTTTAGGTGTCAGGTTACCCTGTGTATGAGAGATTCATCGCTCCTCTCTCTCCTGTACCCCACCCTCCAGACGGTGGCTTGTTTGCCGGCACCTTTTAGAGGCTCCTGAAACAACTCTCACGTGTTTTTTTTTAAATACTTGTTTTCTTTTTGCTCTTCTTGAGGCAATGTTTTCTACCTCGTCTTTCTAAATCTCCTATTCATTCCAATGTGCTGTGAATTCCTTCTAGTGTGGTTTTACAGTCTTCATTTCTCACTGGCTCTCTTTTTATGGTTTCTGCCGTTTTTGTTTTTGTTTTTTTACTCTCTGTTGAAGTTCTCACTAAGTTCTTGGAGCATCCTTATAACCAGTGTTTTGAACCCTGCATCCTGTAGACTCCTGTCTCCACTTTGTTCAGTCCTTTTTCCGGAGATTTCTCTTATTTTTTTCATTTGGGATATGTTCATCTGTCTCCTCATTTTATCTGCCCTCTGTGTTTGCTTGTGTTTATTGGGCAGAGCTGCTCTGTGTCCCAGTCTTGGCAGAGTGTCCTATAGTAGGTGACCTGTGCGGCCCCGTGGCACAGTCTTTCTGATTACCTGAGCCAGGTGCTCCCAGGAGAGTCCCTGGTGTGCGGTGTGCACCCTCCTGTTTCAGCCGGGCCTTGATCGCTGTTGGCACATCAGCAGGTGGGGTGGGTCCTCAGGCTGACTGACTAGCTGTGAGGACCGGCCACAACCAGCACGGCACACAAACGGCTGTGTGGGGCTGACCCCTCGGAAAAGGATTCCCCACAGTGGGACCTGTGCCTGCTGAGACCGCCCTCTGGGGTGCTGCTTGTAGAACTAATGGGGGAGGGGTGCTCCCTTGTGCTGTGAAGCCGGCAAGCAGGTTTATTGGTTCTGAGGCCTGTCTAGAGAAGGACGCCTGTGCAGGCCAAGGTTTGCAGCTGCCTGTCACTGGCCCCAGGGCCACTTGGTACAAGCTACAAGTAAACTGGCCTGGAGAGATGTGGGAGAGGCCAGCTGCCGCAAGCACCAAGCCTGGGGCCACTCAGCAGGAGGCACCGAGCACCCTGAGGTCTGACACCTGCTGGCTCAGGTGGTATGTGAGTTGGTTGCAGCCGGGTCTCAGGAAGTCACCAGGGCAGGGCAGGTGGACTTCACCAGGTTAATGCAGGTTCAGACTTGGCACCAATGCCAAGCCTAGGACCAGTGAGCAAAGGCATAGGGCACATGGAGGCCAGCAGACCTTTGAGAGGTATTAAGACAGACTGCAGCACCCGTCAGGGCCGGCCACCTACTGCTGCAAGAGCCTGTGTTGGTGCGAGAGCTGCGTGGCATGGGACCTCAGGAAGTCACCGGCGGGTTGAGTGGTGTTGACCGGCTAATGCCGATTCAGACTTGGCCATGTGGGGGGGGGGGGGGGCGTTCAACACAGGACAACAACGACAGTCTCTCCAGCGCCTGCCCTAAAGCCACACAGCTCAGCTTGTGTGTTCCCTGGCGCCCCAACAGCCCCCGTCCCTTTGCTGGAGCCCAAGGTCCGTGCCTGCGAGCAAGTAATTCTGTGTGCAGGCCCTTACGGGGATCCCTGGGTTCCCTGCAGGTCTTGGTCTCATGTGGACGCATGAAGTGCCCGCTGTTGTGGGGTCCCCCCTGCTGGGCACCGGTTCTCCAGGCTGGGGGACCTTGTGGGGAGCAGGGGCCCCTTGCTCCTCGAAGAGGACCGCTGCAGCCTTACCAATTCTCAACCACCCCACGTGGGTCTGGGACCCCGCTGTTCCGGCTCCGCCCCTCCTTCCGGCCTCCACGTGGCCCCGCCCCTCCTTCCGGCCTCCAGTGGCCCCGCCCCTCCTTCCGGCCTCCACGTGGCCCCGCCCCTCCTTCCAGCCTCCACGTGGCTTCCTCTGTAGCCGTAGTTACGGGACGTCTGTCCAGCTGGTCCTCAGATGGTCCTCCCGGCTGCCTGTTCTGTAATTTAGCTGTAACTCTGATGTGGTCACGGGAGGAGGAGGGAGGGTGCTAGCAGAGCGCTGACCTACTCCGTCATCTTGACCAGAACTCTGCATCGTAGTTAGGTTGAAAGAAAGGATGAGAGTCTGACCTGCAGCAGGAGCAGAGGGGGAACCCCAGAAAGCCCTGAGCCGCCCCACCGCTGGGGTCCTAGCTGCCACCACATCCGGGGAGGAGCCGGCCCCAGTTACCACAACCGCAACCTGAGCGGGGCGAACAGAGACCCCGCACGACGCTGCCGCCCACCCTCGGTGCAGCGACACCAAGCCCAGCACCGTGGGCAGCGGTGGCCCCGGCGGCCTCACATGGGTGCCACTTGCGGTGATGGGGAGGGAGAGGGGGCAAGATGGTCATCTCAACAAAGATTCTGGGAGCAGTAAAATGACTCTGTGTAAGGAACAGATATGGTTTCATCAGCAGGAACAACATCAAGGTCGATGTCCACCAGGCCACCCTAAAGAAAGAGAGCCCAGGACGCACCTGCGCAGGGCGGGAGACGGAGAGACTGTGCATTCTGAGGGTTCGGAGGCAGCAGATGTCACAGGCCCCGGTGGGGTTCCAGGGCAAAGCAGGGAAGAGGCAGCAGACCGTGAGCGGCAGGGGTCCCCACGCAGTTACCAGCAGGGTTAGCAGAACAGTAAATGGGGGGCGGGAGTGAGGGATCAGAGAGTGCTCCAGGCCAGGCCACCAGCGCCAGCCCTACCGCAGGCAGGTGACAGGTCCCACCTGCTACCCTATGGGCTTCAAGCACGGTGTTCCAACCCTCCTGTGCAGGGAGAAGCCGGGGAGGGTGCCCACACCCAGGCTGCAGGGGAATAAGGCAGACCAGCTGAATCCACTGGACTATAAACCCTTGGTACCTTTTGTGGTTACCTAAAATCCTTTTATTGTTTTTAAAGCCAGCCAAATTGGGTTTCTGTTGCTTGCAACAAAGAGTCCAAAAAAACTGAAATTACAAAGAGCACTTAAGGCATAATTTACAAAAAAGAAAACGGAAGGGGAAGTCAGTTCTTCAAAGGATAGAGAATATTTGGACATTCTGAATCCAGAAAGAAAATGAACCACAATCCTATTTTCTGAATAAACTGAAGAAGTCTAGATTAGAAGCATTATTTCTGTCACAATGTATATACTTTTACCAACACGGCTCACCTGTGGAACCATCTGTCCGTCTGTGGATGGTTTCCCCCAGGGCAAGCCGAGCTGAGGATGACATCCCTGCCTGATAGCTGGTGGCTTCTTTGCACCCCCCCCTTCACTTTATCCACAAAGATTCTTCCCATTTCTCTCTCAATTCCCCTCGAGCTAATGATGACAAACTGAGTAGTCAGCTCTCCAAAAAATGGCAGGTCTTTCTGGTGTGAGGCAAGGCAGGGTCATCTAGCTGTGATAATAAACACTCAAGGGCAACAAATCATTAAAACCAGGAACTAATGCATCGTGCATATAGGGTGGGGGGTGAGGGATGGGTGGGGGTAGTAATTTATCCAAATCAGTGAGAATCAAAAAGTACCTGTAAGTCAGGCATGTTTACAGGCTTATCCCCAAGCACCACCTTCCTGCAAGTTGGTCCGATTTCCAAAGAGGTACTGAAATCAGACTTCAGAAGGAGCCATACTAGAGTCACCATGTGGTACCGTGAGGAGCTTCCAAAGTACACAGGGAACAAGAAAGAGCCTCTCAAAGCATGACTGAAGCTAGAAAAATAAAATTCCCTGTCTATTCTTACGATAGCATTTTTATACACAATCAGATCGCTAATGTAGTTATGGCTTCTCCATGAAATAAGCCTGAAATAAAATTTAAGGGGGCAGGCCCTGGCTGGTTGGCTCAGTGGCTAGAGTGTCGGCCCAGAATATGGATGTCCCGGGTTCGATTCCCAGTCAGGACACACAGGAGAAGCAACCATTTGCTTTTTCCTCCTCCCTCTCCCCTTTCTCGTCCTCTTTCCCTCCCACAGCCAGTGATTTGATTGGTTTGAGTGTGGCCCCAAGCATCAAGGATGGTTCCATTGGTCTTGGTCTGAGCATCAGCCTCAGGTGCTAAAAATAGTTCAGTACTTGAGCATTGGCCCCAGATGGGGTTGCTGGGTAGGTCTTTGCTGGGGGCTGGGGCACATGCGGGAGTCTCTGTGTCTATCTCAATTCTCTCACCTTAAAAAAAATGTATGAGGGCACATCAAAAATGACACCCTCGGCTGAGGCTGTGCACCAACCACAAAGAATGACATTTCACGGACAAGCTAAACTGGCATTCAAGAGCAAGGCCCCTCAGTACCGGTACAAGATGGCGGAGTAGGAAGATCCTGAGCTCCCCTCCTCTCACTGACACCAACCCTACGAGGACATAGAGAACACCTATCTCTCAGAACAACCTGAAGACGAGAACAGATTCCTGTGGCTACGGATATAAAGAAAAAGCCACCGTGAAGCAGGTAGGAGGGGTCGAGCCTCAGTCTAGTCAGGACCTACCCCAACCCACAGTCCTCGTGTGGTGACTCACAAATAGCAGGACGGCACAACCCTGGAGGTCGTCCCGGAAGACTGAGAGGTCTGGCCCTAGCTGGAGGCGGGGCGGGTGGGGGGACCTGCACCAGGAAGAGGGGTCGTCCCGGAAGACTGAGGGGTCTGGCCCTAGCTGGAGGCGGGGCGGGTGGGGGGACCTGCACCAGGAAGAGGGGTCGTCCCGGAAGACTGAGGGGTCTGGCCCTAGCTGGAGGCGGGGTGGGTGGGGGGACCTGCACCAGGAAGAGGGGTCGTCCCGGAAGACTGAGGGCTCTGGCCCTAGCTGGAGGCGGGGCGGGTGGGGGGGCCTGCACCAGGAAGAGGGGTCGTCCCAGAAGACTGAGGGGTCTGGCCCTAGCTGGAGGTGGGGCGGGTGGGGGGACCTGCACCAGGAAGAGGAGCCCCCATAACTTCTGGCTTTGAAAACCAGCTGGGGTCACATCTGGGAGCGTCAAAGGGCCGTAGGAAACCAGGCTGTGTTCTTTCTGAGTCCTGGCCCAGGGGCAGCAGTGTGAAAAGCACTTGGATCACAGGTGAACGGGACACAATGACAAAGTGTAGGGTGTGTGCTGGAGGGACAGGAATCTGCTGGGACGTTCTCCTGAGTCAGAGGGGTGGCAGGTGTCATTCCCACCTCCCCCCCCCCTTTCTTTAACCGAGCTGGTCTGGCACTGGCAGGTGACACATTAACCTTGCTAGCCCTGTCCTGGCATTTCCCTGAAGACCCTCTCATGCTAGCACCCCTCCAAAGGGGCTCCTGTTTGGCCACACCCAGTGGGCGGCCTCTGTCAGCACCAGCCCATACCAGTGTGTCTGCAACAGTGTGGCTGGACCTCACAGCCGGCCACACCAAAGGCTTGCCCTGCACACCAGTGAGCCCATGACAGCTGTGCCCACACCACACAACCTGCGGGCCAGGGACCATCCCAACCTGCCAGTGTGTCCATAGAAGTTGTGGCCCAGCTGCAACAGGAGGCCCCGCCAATCCACTTAGGGGACAGACACCTCTGGAGCACCTGGCTATGGTGACAGGGGGAACTCCACCACTGGGTCTCAGAGGACACCTTCTAAACAAGACTGTGTTTTTAAGACCAGGAGATTCAGCTGACCTACCTAATACCTAGAAACAAACAGGTGAAGTGAGGAGAGAAAAGAATATGTTACAAACAAACAAATGAAAGACAAAGCCCAAAAGAAACATATGAAACTGAGATAAGTTGTCTACTAGATACAAGAGTTCAAAGTCTGAACCATAAAGAGGCTCATCCAACTCTGCAGACAGCGAATAAACTCAGTGAGAACTTCAACAGAGAGGTAAAAATGACAAAGAAGGACCTATCAGAACCGAGGACTGTAACAACTGAAATAAAAAGTACACTGCAGGGAGTCTACAGCAGATCAGAGGACGCAGAAGAATGGACCAGCAACCCGGAAGACAGGATAGTAGAAAATACCCAATTGGAAGATCAGAAAGATCTCCCTGACCAGTGCTGGCACAGTGGACGGAGTGCTGACCTGGAACGCTGAGGTCACTGGGTTGAAACCCTAGGCTTGCTGGTCAAGGCACACACAGGAAGCAACTACGAGTGAATGCTTCCTGCTCCTCCTGTCCTTTCTCTCTCTCTATCCTCTCTCTAAGATCAATAAATAAAACCTTAAAAAAAAAAATAGAAAGAAAAAGAAAATACAACCTGACCAGTGGTGGCACAAGGGATAGCGCACTGACCTGGAATGCTGAGATTCGAAGCCCTGAGGTCACTGGCTTGAGTGTAGGCTCGCCAGCTTGAAGGCGGGGTCACCAGCTTGAGTGTGGGATCATCGAAATGATCCCATAGTCACTGGCTTGAAGCCCAAGGCCGCTGCCTTGAGCCCAACATTGCTGGCTTGAGCAAGGGTCACTCTCTCTGCTGTAGCACCCCCCACCCCCGTCAAGGCACATATGAGAAAGCAATCAACAAACAACTAAATTGACACAACCACAAGTTGATGCTTCTCATCTCTCTCTCCCTGTCTTCTTGTCTGTCCCCACCTCTCTCACTCACACATGGGAGTATTACTCAGCCACACAAAAAAAGAATCTTGCCATTTGCAACAGTACAAACAGACCAAGAGAGTATTAGGCCAAGTGAAATAAGTCAGAGTAAGACAAAGACTATATATATCATGTCACTTCTGTGTGGAATCTAAAACAAACAACACAGACATAGATACAGAAAGACGGCAGGTTGCGGAGGGTTGGGTGGTGGGGGTACGGGCAAAAAGGGTGAGGGGGATTAGGAGGTACAAACTTACAGTTATCACATAAAAAGTCACAGGGTTAGAATGTACAGCATAGGGAAGACAGCCACTGATGTCTCAACAACGCTGTGCGGTGTCAGAGGGAATAGTGGACTTTTTGTGCCGGTCCCTTGGGAAGGTGTGGCGTTTATGTCATGCTCCAGAAATTAATATAATATTGTATATCAGCTACACTTTGGTTAAAAAGAGCTTTACGCTCCAGAACGAAAAATACATAAGTAGAAAGGACAGAGCCTTCTTTGTCACGTCTATTTGCTGCTTTTCTTCTCGTTCTGGACGCCCAGTTTACAACATCTTCATGAGATGTCACTGTATCTCTGTTCACAATGACACCAGCTGTCCACTTATACTCTGCTTACATTGCACAGGAGGAGAAACACCCCAGAAGCTGAGGAACCTCCCACAGCTGGCTTTCCTCGTTTTCTGTCCTTGTTCCTCTGAACCGTGCTTCATAGAAAGACTTTGCTTCCACAGAATGTGGCCTCAACAATGTCAGCGGAACCTATGCCCCGAGACTCTCCTCCACTGTGAATAATTCTCGGGTCCCCTGTCCCCTGAGAAAGGTCTCGTCTTCTTCCTCCTGCGGTCTCTCCCTGATCCTCCCGGAACCTTCCTTCCTGTCGTTCTCCTCTCCCTAGACCTCCGTCCTCCCACAGCCAAATCCTCGCCTGCCCTCACAGCACAGCTCAGATTTCACCAACTTCTCCACCGCCCTCATCGCCTCTCAGCACGTTGCCCGATAACACCTAGAGCGCCAGGTTGTTGTGTCAAGCGTTGAAGGCAATCACACAGTGACGGACACAGGGACCTGGCCCTCGGGGAATTTGCAATCTAGTAAGGGAGTCAATAAGCCACAGATAACGGCGAGGACGACAAGCACAGGAGAGTCCCCTGCTTATCGCGTAAGAGCTGGGGCCGCAGCTCGAAAGACGCAGGGGACGTGTGTGGGGGAACGGAGTTGGCTGGCTTTGCGTGAAGCTGGAGGGGTCGTTTTCTCCCAGACAGAAGAGCTGGCAGACACCATCGTTCCAGGTACGGGCAGGTGACACAGGCAGGTGACACATCTGAGTCCCCATTCACCTGGCTCACACTGCTGGCCCCACCCTAGTGTTATTCCCTGAGACGCCACCCCCACCCACTCTCTGGTCCACTCAAGCTGCTTCCGGCGGCTTTTCCATACAAAGAGCCCGTCCTGGCTCATGCTGTGGACTTCCCTAAAACCGCACAAACCCCAAACCAGCAGCAGCGACCCTGCGTGCCTCGAAGCTCTCGCTACGCAGCTCCAAGCTTGGCAACAGTGACAGATGACCTCAGTTTGCAGCCCAGCCGTTCTCAGGCACCTCCAAGCCCAGCACAAGTGGCAATCATCCGAAGGACACTCTGTGGCTCATACCAAGTGGCCCAGGGCAGGGCACAGGCAGCGGCCGACTTGGGCCTGCACCTCCTCCCAGAACCAACACACCCAGGGGCCAGCTCCAGACCGCACCAGAGCACCACCCAACCAGCTTCGCAAACAACACACTAGTGAAGGGCGGACGCAGCAGGCGCCCCAGCACGGCTCTACTGCATCGTGCTCCGAGGGTCAGCCCCTCCCTGCACAACAGCCCCCCTGCTGGGGTCAGAGTCTGTCCCCCAAACCCATCAGCCCGAGGGTCAGTCAGTCCCTCCACTGGGGTGCAAACAGCAATCAGGCTCAACTACAACAGGGGTACACACACAGCCCACACAAGGGACCTTCCTGGAGCACCCCGCTCAGGCGACCAGGGAGGCTGCACCCCTGAGCCCCACAGGACACCGGCTACACAAGGCCACTCCACCACGCCCAGGGGGGGACGTACCATTGTCAGGTGCAGAGTTCACAACACGGGTTACAGTGTGGAGACTGCCAGGGGTGGGGTGGGGGGAGTGGAGGCGGAGGAGGGCCCGGGGGGATAAATGGTGATAGATAAAGACCTGACTGGGGGGGGGGGGTAGACACAATATGGTGTACACAGATGTGTTGTGGAATTGTACACCTGAAACTTGCACAATTGTGTTAATCCAGGGTCCGCGAACTACGGCCCACGGCTGCATGCGGCCCCCTGAGGCCATTTATCCGGCCCCCTGCCACACTTCCAGAAGGGGCACTTCTTTCATTGGTGGTCTGTGAGAGGAGCACATTGACCATCTCATTAGCCAAAAGCAGGCCCATAGTTCCCATTGAAATACTGGTCAGTTTGTTGATTTAAATTTACTTGTTCTTTATTTTAAATATTGTACTTGTTCCCGTTTTGTTTTTTTACTTTAAAATAAGATATGTGCAGTGTGCATAGGGATCTGCTCATAGTTTTTTTAATAGTCCGGCCCTCCCACGGTCTGAGGGACAGTGAACTGGCCCCCTGTGTAAAAGGTTTGGGGACCCCTGTGTTAATCAGTGTCACCTCAACCAAATTCAAAAATTAAGTAAGACAAAAGAAAAACACTGGTTATAAGGATGTTCAATGCTCACAATGAGAACCTCAACAAAGAGACAGGAAACACAAAAATGGAGATAGAAACCATAAAAAAGAACCAGTCAGAAATGAAGCATACAATGAATGAAACAAAGACTATTATTACAGGGAAGCAACAGTAGATTAGCTGAAACAGAGGGTCAAATCTGAGATTTGAATGACAAGGTAGCAAAAAAAAAAACACCAAACACCCGATCAGAACAGGGCAAAAAAAAAGAATCCAGAAAAGTGAGAATAGTTTAGGGCGTCCTCTGGGACAGCAGCAATCATATCAATATTTGCATTGTAGGGTTACCAGAGGAAGAAGAGAAAGCAAGGAACTAAAATCCTACGTGAAGAAATAATGACGGAAAAGTTGCCTGACCTGGTGAAGGAAACAGACATACAACCCAGGAAGTGCAGAGTCTCAAACAAGATGAACCCAAACAGACCCAAATAGGACGCATCATAATAAAATGCCAAAAATTAAATACAGAGAGAGAAGATCTTAAAAGCAGCAAGAGAAAAGCTACTTACCTACAAGGGAGCCCCTCCCCCCCCACTGTCAGCTAAAACACTGTCAGCTGATTTCTCAGGAGATTCTCTGCAGGTCAGAAGGGAGTGGCACAAACCATTTAAAGTGATGGAAAGTGAGGACTTGCAACCGAGATCACTATGGCCAGCAAGGCTGTCGTTCAGAGTCAGGACAAAGAGCTTTCTAGACCAAAAAAAAAAAAAAAAAAAAGGCTAAAGGAGTTCATCACCACCAAACCAGTGTTGTAAGAAATGTTAAAAAGTTTTCTTGAAGAAGTAGAAAAAAATATGAATCATAAAATGGAAATCACTATGTACCTAACCATAATCACTTTAAGTGTAAATAGATTAAATGTTCCAGTCGAAAGACACAGAGTAGCTGAATGGACAAGAAAACAAGAAACCCTTACAGATGCTGTCCACAGGGGACTCACTTCAGATCTAAAGACATACACAGACTGAAAGTAATGGGATGGAAAGAGAGATATTTCATAAAAATAAGAGGGAAAAGGCCAGGATAACAATACTTGTAGAAAAAGTAAACTTTAAAACAAAGGCTATAAGAAGAGACAAGGAGGCCCTGGCCGGTTTGCTCAGTGGTAGAGCGTCGGCCTGGCGTGCAGAAGTCCCGGGTTCGATTCCCGGCCAGGGCACACAGGAGAAGCGCCCATCTGCTTCTCCACCCCTCCCCCTCTCCTTCCTCTCTGTCTCTCTCTTCCCCTCCTGCAGCCAAGGCTCCATTGGAGCAAAGATGGCCCGGGCGCTGGGGAGGGCTCCTTGGCCTCTGCCCCAGGCGCTAAAGTGGCTCTGGTCGCAACAGAGCGACGCCCCAGAGGAGCAGAGTATCGCCCCCTGGTGGGCAGAGCGTCGCCCCCTGGTGGGCGTGCTGGGTGGATCCCTGTCGGGCGCTTGCGGGAGTCTGTCTGACTGTCTCTCCCTGTTTCCAGCTTCAGAAAAATACAAAAAAAATTAAATAAAGAAGAGACAAGGAAAGACCCAGAAATCCCACTTCTGGGAATTTATCCAGAGAAACCCAAAACACTAATTTGAAAAAACATACGCCTCCAATGTGTTCACTGCAGCGTTATTTACAGTAGCCGCGATATGGAAGCAGCCTCGGTGTCCGTCAGTAGAGGAGTGGATACAGAAGCAGCCGGGCCTATGTAGGATGGAATATTACCCAGCCGTGAAAAAGGACGAGACCGTGCCCTCTGCAATAACATGGGTGACCTCAAGGGCACTGTGCTGAGTGAAGTCAGAAAAAGGCCAATGCCTCCTGATTTCACGTCTGTGGAACCTAAAAAAATAATAATAATAAAATAAACAAAACAGAAGCAAACTCATCGATTCAGAGGACGTTCTGCTGGTTGCCCGATGGGAGAGGGTTTGGGGTGGGGTTGGCTGAACAAGGGGAAGGAACTAAGAAGTACAAATTAGTAGCTCCTAGTCATGGAGCTGTGACGTACAGTGAATAATACTGTAATAACTCCATGTGGCGACAGACGGGTTCCACATTTATCAGGGTGATCACTGCGTAAGTCAGGGGTCCCCAAACTGCGGCCCCCTGAGGCCATTTATCCGGCCCCCACCGCACTTCCGGAAGGGGCACCTCTTTCATTGGTGGTCAGTGAGAGGAGCACAGGATGTGGATTTCTGTGCTCCTGGAGTATTGTACGTGGCAGCGCTCACATACAGTACTACTTCCGGTGATGCGGGACGCACGCGTCACGGCTCCAGAAGCACGTCATATCATTTGTTACGGCTAGCAGTGACAAATATGGAACCAGACATTGACCATCTCATTAGCCAAAAGCAGGCCCAGAGTTCCCATTGAAATACTGGTCAGTTCGTTGATTTAAATTTACTTGTTCTTTATTTTAAATATTGTATTTGTTCCCGTTTTGTTTTTTTACTTTAAAATACGATATGTGCAGTGTGCATAGGGATTTGTTCATAGTTTTTTTTATAGTCCGGCCCTCCATCGGTCTGAGGGACAGTGAACTAGCCCCCTGTGTAAAAAGTTTGGGGACCCCTGGCGTAAGTTCTATAAATGTCTAATCACTATGTTTGTATGCCCAATTAAATTAATATGATACTGTATGTCAACTGTAATTTAAAAATAATTTTTTTAAAGAAAACTTTATTTTAGAAATATCAAACAAACAAACAGAAAAGTATCCAGATCATATTACAGCACCTTCCATCTCTGCCACATGAGCAACAACCCCCACCATCTCCAGAGACTCCTGCAGGCCAGCACCTGCATTTGGAACAGACCAGTGCTGGCCAGCCTATAGCAGGGGTCCCCAAACTTTTTACACAGGGGGCCAGTTCACTGTCCCTCAGACCGTTAGAGGACTGCCACATACAGTGCTCCTCTCACTGACCACCAATGAAAGAGGTGTCCCCTCCGGAAGTGTGGCTGGGGGCCAGATAAATGGCCTCAGGGGGCCGCATGTGGCCCGCGGGCCGTAGTTTGGGGACGCCTGCCAGTCTCCCCTTCTCCACTCAGTTAGGTCAAGAGCTCCCTTCCTCTGCACCTCAGAAGACAAGGGACACTCTCAGTGCAAGCCATATTCTCGAAGGAGGAACTGTCTGTGACTTCCAAGACTTCTTGGGTTTGTCTATGTCCCTTTTACCCACTGACAATGAAAACATTTACTCTCCTTGGTATTTGTTCCAGTTAATGTAACTCGATTAACTCCAGGCCCTGGAAGGTTGGCTCAACGGTAGAGCATTGGCCCGGCATGTGAATGTCCTGAGTTCGATTCCCGGTTAGGACACACAGGAGAAGCGCCCATCTGCTTCTCCCTCCCTCCCCCTCCCCCTCTCACATCTCTCTCTCTCTCTTCCCCATCTGCAGTCATGGCTCCATTGGAGCAAGTTGGCCCCGGACGCTGAGGATGGCTCCATGGCCTCTGCCTCAGGTACTAAGAAGAGCTCAGTTGCTGAGCAACAGAGCGAAGCCCCAAAATGAGCAGAGCATCGCCCCCTAGTGGGCTTGCCGGGTGGATCCCAGTTGGGGCGCCTACGGGAGTCTGTCTCTGCCTCCCTTCCTCTCACTGAATTTAAAAAAACCCCACAACTGACTCTGACAATATTCTCCCCAGAAAAGGAACACACTGAGAAGGGCGCTGGGGGGTGGCTGAAAGACTCCAGGGAGCCTGACACGCAGGCTCTGGAAGCACAGGTGCCAGGCAGCTGCAAGGGGCCCCCCAGGGGAAACTGGGACGTGCCACTTGGAAGGACGGTTTCCCGCTGCCTCGGCCACCCCCACCTGTGACTGACAGTCTCATTCCCAGGACGCCAGCCGCATGGACAGAGCTCGGGCCCCGTGCCCATCTCTGTGGTCAGGGGAATCCTACGAGGACAGGACCCGCAGCCGTAGAGAATCCTCGTCCTAGGTTCATCGCCTCCTGCATGGCGCCTGTGGTCGCAGGGAGCAAAGCTAAGAGTTTAAATCTTGACTGCCGGGTAAATGCAGAGCACGTCTTCCTAACGGTCTTCTTCTGACTGGCACCTGTTTCTCCCAGTCAAAGCTCCTGAAACAAGACTCATAAGTCTCCCCCAAACTCTCCATCCCCCCAAAAAAAAACCACAGAACACAGCTCCCAGGCCCCATGGCAGTCCAGAGAAGGCAAGAAAGACCCCCCCCCAACACACACACACACACACACACACACACACACGCACACACCCTCTTTAGCAATAATACACATTCGTGGGCACTCACCACAGACCGAGTCCTGCTCTACATGGTATCTACCGTCTCTCCTCATCTTCACTGTGGGACAAGGCCGGTAATATTACTGTTCCCATTTTACAGTAAGGAAGTTGAGGCCACAGGCTTCACAATCCCTGGGAGGGCTGGATCCACTCCCCGGGGCGTCTGCGGAGCCCAGCCCCTCAGTTACACATCGCCTTCATAGCAGGGTCTCCACACGTCCCCTCCCATCTCGGTCTCTCAGGTTACACAGGCTGCCACCACCTCCCGACCAGAGCTGCCCTACCACCTGAATCTCCAAGGTGGGACAGTCAGTGCAGCCTATTATGTAGTCACAGGATATTATGGAGAGAACGGTCCCGACCGTGACTAAGTGTAATGCCAAGGATCTCATTCGGAATGAGCAGCCCAACACTTCCAGCCAAGAATTTCTATGTAAGTGATTCACAGCAACAGAGCCGTCCTGGTCCACCTGAGTCCTGGTCCACCTGGGTCCTGATCCACCTGAGTCCTGGTCCACCTGGGTCCTGGTCCACCTGGGTCCTGGCCCACCTGGGTCCTGGTCCACCTGAGTCCTGGTCCACCTGGGTCCTGATCCACTTGGGTCCTGATCCACCTGAGTCCTGGTCCACCTGGGTCCTGGTCTACCTGGGTCCTGGCCCACCTGGGTCCTGGCCCACCTGGGTCCTGGCCCACCTGAGTCCTGGTCCACCTGGGTCCTGATCCACTTGGGTCCTGATCCACCTGAGTCCTGGTCCACCTGGGTCCTGGTCCACCTGAGTCCTGATCCACCTGAGTCCTGGTCCACCTGAGTCCTGGTCCACTTGGGTCCTGATCCACCTGAGTCCTGGTCCACCTGGGTACTGGTCCACCTGAGTCCTGGTCCACCTGAGTCCTGGTCCACCTGAGTCTGGTCCACCTGGGTCCTGATCCACCTGAGTCCTGGTCCACCTGGGTCCTGGTCCACCTGGGTCCTGGTCCACCTGGGTCCTGGTCCACCTGAGTCCTGGTCCACCTGGGTCCTGGTCCACCTGAGTCCTGGTCCACCTGGGTCCTGATCCACTTGGGTCCTGATCCACCTGAGTCCTGGTCCACCTGGGTACTGGTCCACCTGAGTCCTGGTCCACCTGAGTCTGGTCCACCTGGGTCCTGATCCACCTGAGTCCTGGTCCACCTGGGTCCTGGTCCACCTGAGTCCTGGTCCACCTGGGTCCTGGTCCACCTGGGTCCTGATCCACCTGAGTCCTGGTCCACCTGAGTCCTGGTCCACCTGGGTCCTGATCCACCTGAGTCCTGGTCCACCTGGGTCCTGGTCCACCTGAGTCCTGGTCCACCTGGGTCCTGGTCCACCTGAGTCCTGGTCCACCTGGGTCCTGGTCCACCTGAGTGCTGGTCCACCTGGGTCCTGGTCCACCTGGGTCCTGGTCCACCTGAGTCCTGGTCCACCTGAGTCCTGATCCACTTGGGTCCTGGTCCACCTGAGTCCTGGTCCACCTGAGTCCTGGTCCACCTGGGTCCTGATCCACCTGAGTCCTGGTCCACCTGAGTCCTGATCCACCTGAGTCTGGTCCACCTGGGTCCTGATCCACCTGAGTCCTGGTCCACCTGGGTCCTGGTCCACCTGAGTCCTGGTCCACCTGAGTCCTGGTCCACCTGAGTCCTGATCCACCTGAGTCCTGGTCCACCTGGGTCCTGATCCACCTGAGTCCTGATCCACCTGAGTCCTGGTCCACCTGGGTCCTGATCCACCTGGGTCCTGGTCCACCTGAGTCCTGGTCCACCTGGGTCCTGATCCACCTGAGTCCTGGTCCACCTGAGTCCTGATCCACCTGAGTCCTGGTCCACCTGGGTCCTGATCCACCTGGGTCCTGATCCACCTGAGTCCTGATCCACCTGAGTCCTGGTCCACCTGAGTCCTGATCCACCTGGGTCCTGATCCACCTGAGTCCTGGTCCACCTGGGTACTGGTCCACCTGAGTCCTGGTCCACCTGAGTCTGGTCCACCTGGGTCCTGATCCACCTGAGTCCTGGTCCACCTGGGTCCTGGTCCACCTGAGTCCTGGTCCACCTGGGTCCTGATCCACCTGGGTCCTGGTCCACCTGGGTCCTGATCCACCTGGGTCCTGGTCCACCTGAGTCCTGGTCCACCTGGGTCCTGGTCCACCTGGGTCCTGATCCACCTGAGTCCTGGTCCACCTGGGTCCTGATCCACCTGGGTCCTGATCCACCTGGGTCCTGATCCACCTGAGTCCTGGTCCACCTGAGTCCTGATCCACCTGAGTCCTGGTCCACCTGGGTCCTGATCCACCTGGGTCCTGATCCACCTGAGTCCTGGTCCACCTGAGTCCTGATCCACCTGAGTCCTGGTCCACCTGAGTCCTGGTCCACTTGGGTCCTGATCCACCTGAGTCCTGGTCCACCTGGGTACTGGTCCACCTGAGTCCTGGTCCACCTGAGTCCTGGTCCACCTGAGTCCTGGTCCACCTGGGTCCTGGTCCACCTGAGTCCTGGTCCACCTGGGTCCTGGTCCACCTGAGTCCTGGTCCACCTGGGTCCTGATCCACTTGGGTCCTGATCCACCTGAGTCCTGGTCCACCTGGGTACTGGTCCACCTGAGTCCTGGTCCACCTGAGTCTGGTCCACCTGGGTCCTGATCCACCTGAGTCCTGGTCCACCTGGGTCCTGGTCCACCTGAGTCCTGGTCCACCTGGGTCCTGGTCCACCTGGGTCCTGATCCACCTGAGTCCTGGTCCACCTGAGTCCTGGTCCACCTGGGTCCTGATCCACCTGAGTCCTGGTCCACCTGGGTCCTGGTCCACCTGAGTCCTGGTCCACCTGGGTCCTGGTCCACCTGAGTCCTGGTCCACCTGGGTCCTGGTCCACCTGAGTGCTGGTCCACCTGGGTCCTGGTCCACCTGGGTCCTGGTCCACCTGAGTCCTGGTCCACCTGAGTCCTGATCCACTTGGGTCCTGGTCCACCTGAGTCCTGGTCCACCTGAGTCCTGGTCCACCTGGGTCCTGATCCACCTGAGTCCTGGTCCACCTGAGTCCTGATCCACCTGAGTCTGGTCCACCTGGGTCCTGATCCACCTGAGTCCTGGTCCACCTGGGTCCTGGTCCACCTGGGTCCTGGTCCACCTGAGTCCTGGTCCACCTGAGTCCTGATCCACCTGAGTCCTGGTCCACCTGGGTCCTGATCCACCTGAGTCCTGATCCACCTGAGTCCTGGTCCACCTGGGTCCTGATCCACCTGGGTCCTGGTCCACCTGAGTCCTGGTCCACCTGGGTCCTGATCCACCTGAGTCCTGGTCCACCTGAGTCCTGATCCACCTGAGTCCTGGTCCACCTGGGTCCTGATCCACCTGGGTCCTGATCCACCTGAGTCCTGATCCACCTGAGTCCTGGTCCACCTGAGTCCTGATCCACCTGGGTCCTGATCCACCTGAGTCCTGGTCCACCTGGGTACTGGTCCACCTGAGTCCTGGTCCACCTGAGTCTGGTCCACCTGGGTCCTGATCCACCTGAGTCCTGGTCCACCTGGGTCCTGGTCCACCTGGGTCCTGATCCACCTGGGTCCTGGTCCACCTGGGTCCTGATCCACCTGGGTCCTGGTCCACCTGAGTCCTGGTCCACCTGGGTCCTGGTCCACCTGGGTCCTGATCCACCTGAGTCCTGGTCCACCTGGGTCCTGATCCACCTGGGTCCTGATCCACCTGAGTCCTGATCCACCTGAGTCCTGGTCCACCTGAGTCCTGATCCACCTGAGTCCTGGTCCACCTGGGTCCTGATCCACCTGGGTCCTGATCCACCTGAGTCCTGGTCCACCTGAGTCCTGATCCACCTGAGTCCTGGTCCACCTGAGTCCTGGTCCACTTGGGTCCTGATCCACCTGAGTCCTGGTCCACCTGGGTACTGGTCCACCTGAGTCCTGGTCCACCTGAGTCCTGGTCCACCTGAGTCTGGTCCACCTGGGTCCTGATCCACCTGAGTCCTGGTCCACCTGGGTCCTGGTCCACCTGAGTCCTGGTCCACCTGGGTCCTGGTCCACCTGAGTCCTGGTCCACCTGGGTCCTGGTCCACCTGAGTCCTGGTCCACCTGGGTCCTGATCCACTTGGGTCCTGATCCACCTGAGTCCTGGTCCACCTGGGTCCTGGTCCACCTGAGTCCTGGTCCACCTGAGTCCTGGTCCACCTGGGTCCTGGTCCACCTGAGTCCTGGTCCACCTGAGTCCTGGTCCACCTGAGTGCTGGTCCACCTGAGTCCTGGTCCACCTGGGTCCTGGTCCACCTGAGTCCTGGTCCACCTGAGTCCTGGTCCACCTGGGTCCTGGTCCACCTGAGTCCTGGTCCACCTGGGTCCTGGTCCACCTGAGCAGCGGATTCCTCCCCAGCCTGTTTCCTTGTCAGGGTCTGAACTTGACCCTCCGAAACCCACGTCAGTCTAAACTGGAAGTTTTTCGGGTTTTTTACACACGTATACATCAAAACACTGTTTTCAAGAGCTGAGACTGTGTGGTACTTTATTTAGGGACCTGAAGAATCCATCCCTGACCCTCATTATCAATCGGAAAAAGGAAGGAATTTTCACATATGTGTCTTTTCACTTAGAAAAAAATCAAAGGGGAAACAGGACGTGTAAAAATGGGAACAGGAGGTGTCTTGGGAGCGAGGCTGGTGGGACTGCGGACGATTTTTTTTCTCTAGATAGCTGCACAATTTTCACAAAGACTCTAAATATGTTAATTTTATAATAGACAGGAGATGAAGACGAGGAAAAGAGGGAAGAGGCACAGTGACTAGTTCCTGCCTGACAGAAAGAATTTTGGTAAAAAGAAAGGGGTAAACCTTATGTCCTACTAGAATAAATCCACGGTGATGTCTCACGAAACGCCCTACAACCCAGACACATTGTCAAAAACCAATGGCCAGGGCTGTTATTTTTCTGGCATTTTATGGCTTCTCATCTCTGACACACTACGTGTATAATCACATCCATTTATTTCCCTTCCCTGGGCTATAAAACTCTGCTGGGTAATTTTAATCAACATCTTACATCACTTCCAATTTTTTTTAATTTTTTTCTTTTTTCTTCTTTTCTAAATGTGAGGAAGAGAGATAAGAGAGACAGACTCTCGCCTGCGCCCCCACCGGGATCCACTCTGCAAAGCCCCGTCCGGAGCTGATGCTCTGCCTAGCTGGGGCCATGCTCAAAACCGAGCTATTTTTTTAGTGTCTGAGGCAGAAGCCTCCACAGAGCCATCCTCAGCACCCAGGGCCAAAGTGCTGGAACCAATGGAGCCATGGCTATGGGAAGAGAAAAGAGAGAGAGAAGGAGGAAGGGGGGCGAAGCAGATGGTTGCTTTTCCTGTGTACCCTGACTGGAAATCGAACCCAGGACATCCACACGCCTGGCCGACACGCTACTACTTACTGAACCAAACGGCCAGGGCCTTGCCTCATTTTCAATGACTGGTCCACAGCAGACGTGGTTGTTCTAGGCTTCCCTGCACACTGGAAACACATGTAGAATCACTGACACAAAATGACCTTTCAATTAAGTCAATACTTCACGATGGCTCAGTGTTCAGCACTATTTATGTTAACCATCACAGGAGCTGATATAGAAGACATACTGGATTTAGTTTCTGTACTCAAAACATTTGTTTTTTTTTAAAGATTTTATTTATTAATTTTAGGGGGGGGAGAGAGAGAGAGAGAGAGAGAGAGAGGGAGAGAAGGAGGGTGGGAAACATCAGCTCGTCGTAGTTGCTTCTACTGGGCAACCTGACTGGGCAAACCCAGGGTTTTGAACCAGTGGCCTCAGCGCTCCTGGTCAATGCTTTATCCACTGCACCACCACAGGCCAGGCTACTCAAACCGTTTAAATTCATTCATTTATTCATTCAGGAGAGCATCCAGATTTCTTTTTGGAGAGCGGGGTTAGTGACAAATATTTTTTACTGACTCTATTGGAGTAACATTAGTTACTAAAATTACATAGCTTTCGGGTGCACAATTCTATAATACATCACCTGTATATGGTTTTGTGTGTTCCCCACCCCAAGTCAAGCCTCCTTCCGTCACCTACCTGGCTCGGGCATTCCAGGGGCCATAAGGGACATAAATAGAAATTTAAATAGCAATGTTTGTATTGTGTATGTGACCAATAACGTTCAGCAGAAAAATGTTAGGAGATGTTCAAAATGATAAGATAATTTTTAAAGGGTCACACAGTTGCTGGTGTGGCCCAGACACAAAGAACAGAACGTGTTTAAGGGACACATGGTGATAGAAAGGGACAGCGTGGCATCTCAGGTATGACGAGAGGAGCCTACCGAAGAGTAACTTTCTGTGGTACAATTCCCCCCCTTCCCGCACCCACCACCGTTCCACCACGAAACCAACTGGATCTGAAGGGGACTCGGGCACTTCGTGAAGTGGACACCACCAGGACCACAGGCCAGGCAGGAAATCGGAGACCTGAGCAGATGTCTGCCGGGAGGGACGGCCACATCCAGGGACCAGACGAGGGTGTTAGGGAAACAAACCCCTCAGCTCATACACCTCATAGCCATGCCGTGACGCTGATCATGAAAATACCACCCAGGGAAGACGGCCGGGTTCAGCCTGCAGTGACTGAGTTTTACCCCGTGAGGACTGGAGCAGCCTTCCCCGACTTGGGTACTCCTGACAGAAACGACACTGTCACAGGAAAATAAAGATGTTTCTCACACACCTCAATTCTGACGCCTAAGGATTTCTCCTTGCTACAGGGGCTTCAACAAATCAAATGCACTCAAGACGGCAAGCCATCTCATTCCGAAATGAGCTGCAGAGACACGGAAGTCATGGCTCGTGTTTGACTGACACCACCCCCAGGCAGTCTGGGTGAGGGAGGCGTGTTTGTGCCAACGCTGAAACAATCACTACTGGCCCTGGGTTCCAAAGGCAGCTTCACCGACCAGCTCCGTGGACTCACCCAAGAAAGTGGCCCAGCCCTCCTCCTCAGCCTTTTTCTTGTATGAAAACACAATCAGGCAAGGGGCCTAAACACATCTTAAAACTATCAAAAGGGGCCCTGGTGGGTTTGGCTCAGGGGGAGAACATCGACCCAGTGTGTGGATGTTCCAGGTTCGATTCCCGGTCAGAGCACACAAGAAGCAACCATCTGCTTCTCCTTCCCTCTTCTCTCTCTCTTCTCCTCGCAAAGCCATGGGTCCATTGGTTTGAGTGCACTGGCCCCAGGCACTGAGGATGGCTCTGTGAAATTCCAGCCTCAGGTGCTAAAAATAGCTCTGTTGCGAGCATCGACCCCAGACATGGGTTTCCAGATGGATCCTGGTCAGGGCACATGCGGGAGTCTGTCTCTCTATCTCCTCTCCTCTCAACTTGGAAAATAATAATTAAAAAAATAGTAACAGCACCAGTCTTCGTAATAATCAACACTGCAGAGAGCTGAAAACATACAAAAATGAGGAACTGTGCCAGAGACAAAAGGAATCGGCAGCTCTTGTTTGCACACTGCTCTCCAAACTGGTCCACCTGGAAGAGGTGATGACCTGCGTCCCCTGCACCCCGAAGTTGTACCGCTGGGGATTGATCCAGGAGAAACTTCAACACAAATAGAGGGGATTGGCAAAACCGGGTTTACACCTGTCCTTATAAAAAATGGAATCATCAATCAATAATAACACGAGAATAAACTTCCACATACTCACAGCTGTAAACCTACTTTTGCTTACCCCATGTATGCCAAAATACAGGTCAAAAGCACAGCACTGTTTACAGGATCAAAAGTTTGTACACCACCTTCATGCCTGATATCAGAAAACTAGATAATTGTAGAATATATTGCATTTCGTGAAGCACTGCACAACAGTTCAGGTGAAGAAGATCATCTGTACGGATGTGAGAAAATCTTGGAAAGGGGTTAAATGGCAACGATGTGCAGCAGGTATCATTTGTAAACATTTCAACCCATTAAAATAGTTCTCCATGCCTGACCAGGAGGTGGCGCAGCGGATAGAGCGTCGGCCTGGGACGCTGAGGACCTAGGTTCGAAACCCTGAGGTTGCTGGCTTGAGTCAGGGGTCACTGGCTCGACTGGAGCTCCCCAAGTCAAGGCACATATGAGAAAGCAATCAGTGAATAACTAAGGTGCTGCAACTATGAGTTGACGCTTCTCATCTCTCTCCCTTTCTGTCTGTCCCTGTCTCTCTCTCTCTCTCACTGAAATGAATAAAATAAAATAGTTCTCTGTTATTAATGGAAATTTTCATGGAAAATACAGAGATGGATGGGAAGAATAATTAACATGTGCCAACCTCAAGACTGTTGGCGGGGGGGGGGGGGTGGGGGGGAGGCCGGCAAGATCTCCAGGGTCTTATTCCTCACAGAAAATAAAGAGCTGATATACAAAATAAAAGGCAAATTGCTGACATTTCTTCAAGCTAGAGAGAGAAAAATAGGAGTCTATATTACATTATTCCTTTTCACATTTCATTATTTTATAATTAAAAATACGATAGGAAGTTGAAACAGAAGCATAGTGCATTAGGGCACATCCCACAACTGCATACAGTGGTCCTTCTTTCCACAATATGTTTTACTTAACCGTCCTCTTTACCTGGTTTTAAAAAAATATATAGGTGAAAACCTATTTCTAAAGCAAATGACGTAGTCACTCCCCTAAGTTAACATTTCAATTTGGGAACGCACAGGAAAAGCTTAGATGTGTGTCGGAATCTGTTTTTAGGCTTAAATAAAAAGCACCCGGAGTGAAAGGCTCCAGCGTGAACCGGGGTGGATGCAGCAGACCAGCCTAGACGCGCCTGCACAAACATGGAACGGACAGCACAACCTTCTGTACGGGTGATGTGAACCGATGGGCAACACACTTTATTTTTAACCCTGAGAACCACTCCTAAATGGAGAAAGAAAAGCTACTGTTACTAGTAAAGAAACTCCAGCTCAGGAAGGCTGAGTAACTTGCCCCACACCAACCACCCAGCTGGTACGTGCTTGAGTCATATAATTAAAACCACAGAGTCAAGGTCCACATTTTCCCTCCTCCATAAAAGGGGAGGTTCCGGAAAGCACTCTGGACCTGCCACACACAACTGCCTTGACTCTGCCCGACTCCTACAGTCTTAGAAAATTTTGCTGTAGTTCACTTCAGAATCTGAAAATAGCATTCATGAGCTGATACAATGTTTCTGTGTGTGTGTATGTGTTTTAATGCGATGGATTTCCCCTTTAAGTCTGTTTATTCAGTTAGGATAAGCGTCTCCAGGCAAATTTGCTAGAGGTTTTACCTTTAGTTAATAATAATGGGCCCTGGCTGGTTGGCTCAGTGGATAGAGTATCAGCCTATCCACTGTGGATGTCCTGGGTTTGATCCCCAGGTCAGGGCACACAGGAGAAATGATCATCTGCTTCTCTCCCCTCTCCCTCTTTTCTCTCTCTTCCCCTCCCACAGCCAGTGGCTCCATTAGTTCAAGTGTCAGCCCAGGCACTGAGAATAGCTCAGTTGATTCGAGCATTGGCCCTAGATGGGAGTTGCCAGGTGTATCTCAGTTGGGGCTGGGGTGTATGCGGGAGTCTATCTCCCCTCATCTCACTTAAAAAAAAAAAGCATATCCTAATATGTCACTCATATTTCTAAAAATTATTCCTTTTAGAAAGGACTTCCAAGAAGTGACAGTCACTTACTTATAAGGATAAGTTAACATGCAATGTAGCAATATATATTAAAAATAAATGGGGTAAAAATTCAGAATACAACCTTAGAAGTCATCTGGTCCAATCCCCTCTATTTACAGCTGAGAAAAGTGAGGCCACACCTATGGACCCAGAAGACAACAGTCACCAAGAACAACCATCTCCACCGGAGGGCAGAAGTAAATATTGGGGGGGGGGGGGGGAATATATTAGGGAATGAAACTAGACTTATAAATATCTAACATATGTATCTTCAGGAGTAGCCTTCTTACTTGGTCCTGTGGACAAAGGATTCCATGACACAAACAGCTCAAGGGGACCCTCCAAGAGAGAAGCAGCACGTGCCACAAAGCACAGGCTGGACAGTGGACCCTCATGCCTTTGATCATGACCAGCATCTGACAGCCTGCAGTTTATATGCACACCTACCTGGTGAGTAGATTAATAGATGACATCATTGAGCTGATATCCAACCTATCTTCACCAAATGGGCAAGCAGCTTTCAGAGATGCCTGCCAAGAAACTGCGTACGGAAAACATACTACAAGTACAAGAAAACGGGTAGCTCAGTTGGTTACAGCATCCTCCCAATGTGCCAAGGTTATGGGTTCGATCCCAGGTCAGGGCACATACAAGCATCCACCAACGAATGCGTAAGTCAGTGGAACAACAGATTGATGTTGCTCTCTCTCTCTCTTCCTCTCTAAAATCAATCAATAAATTCAAGAATAAAAATTTAAACCAGGCAACTGTGACCAAGTTGGACATACAATTCAAAATGATCAAGACAATCAAATTACAGCCTTACATTGTGACAGACAATAAACAGAGCCCTGGGCGGACACTGTCCCGTGAAATGTTACATAAGGGTATTATGAAATCCTAGCGAACAGCGCATTTTTTGCTAGTTAAATAGAGTGTCTTTTCTATCCTGCGAGACTGAGAATTGGGTTGGAAACATGGGGGGGGGGGGAGAAGAACAGTGAAGGAACCCTTAAACCATCAATCCCAGTAGAAGGATGTAATCAGAAAGGTCAATAAACTTGAATAACTCTCAAAGCAACTCAAGCCCAGACATACAGCAACGGGAGATCCAAGTCAGCACTTGGAAGAAAAAAAAAGCAAGGATAAGTTGTGCTTTTCAGCGCACCCCTGCCCAGGGCCACTCCCCCGGGCCGTGGTCCTGAGGGGGTCCTCAGCAACGGGGGTCTTCTACAGCCCTGTGACCCTCGCGGTCAGCATGACCGCATACTTTCTTAACGGCTGGAAAAGGCCACGCCATTAGTAGCATTTGTAGCTATGCAAAGTAACACAATAAGGGTAATCAAATATCATGCTTTGGCCAGTAAACTGATCCAAACTGGGGATCATAAAGGAATGCTACGCCCGCCCCGTCCTCTGGGAGAACACAATTGAGCGTTCAGGCTGGTTCGTTAGCGCCAGGACCGGCACCCGCCTGGCCTTTGTTGGAGTCTGGACATGATACAGGAAGGGGAATTCTGATTCCTGAGAGAGTCACAAAGGGTTGGCTTCTTTTTTTTCTCTCTCTCTCTCTTTTAAAGAACGACGTGAAACTCATCCACGGCACTCACTTTCCGGAGCTCACCGGTCTTGATGTGTCCGCTTCTCTGAGAAGCACCCCAGTGCCACCCTCTATTCTGACTCCCCTAAATAAAGCCGGGCAGGTAGAGAACGTCTTCACCTTGGACTTCCGTCTGAGAGCTCGGGTCCCAGACAGAGGGGAACTTGCATTTAAAAAAGAGCCGGCCCTTTTCTTTTTAAGAAAACTCAAAAGAAGAGTGTATTTCACTCTTTGGCATAAAGAACCTATGCAAATGACCAGCGGTGTCGGTGACCAGGTTTCCTGGGCATGCATCATTTAAGACCTTCTCAGCTTCCCGGGGCGGGGAACTGCTCCTTTTCTGCTTTTACTAAGAAAAGAGCTTCAAGGGAGACGGGCTTTGCGGCAGCTTTCCGGAGCAAGGACAGATGGCGGCTGGGGGTCAACTTCAGAAGCGGGGATGAACGCTCAGCGCGGGAGGGCTTATCTGTACACTATTCCGGAGGAAACTTTCTCTGGGAAGTCTGCAGCCTCGCCTTCAATTCAATAAAACCAGCGACTACAGCTCTGCTCGGGAGCCAGAAGAGCCCAAACCAGAGCCATGTGCATTCTGGTTCTTAACAACCGGGAAGAGAAAGCCTTCATTCCACGCAGACCTCCTCTGCAGACTTCAGACGCCTGCATACCGTCTCCCCACACCCCTTGCAAGGTGACAGTCCTTGTCACCCTCTGTCTTATACACCAGTGGGACCCTTTAGGAAAAAAACAAAAACAGGAGTTTTGCTTTTCCATGATTAAATGGCAGACTAGAAGAGAGCCATTTGGTCGGACTGTAACAATCAGGCTCTGGAGCAATAATTACCCATGCCCCATACATTACATTCTAGCCGGCACAGAGAGAGTACGTTCAGTCACATCTGTGTTTTCCTAAGGCTTTTTACACACTTCTAAATGGAAGATCGAAGCTCAATCAAAAACTGTACATGAACATTCTTTTTTTTTATCCAACCCCGAATAAACCAAAACAGTCCTTGTCGTACCTAACAAGTGCTGCGTTAAGGAAGCTGTCTTCAAATCAGAAAAAACGACAGAGAGAGTTAAGGATTATATGATCTTTATACCACGATTAGTTACAATTTGCATTGATTAGGCAAAGTCTAATCCCCAAAGCAAGAAATGTCCTAGAAAACAAATGAACAAACAAAAAACACCATGAGGGTATTTATCTCAATTTAACAATCTTACTAAAAAAAAAAAAAAAATTAAAAAAGGCAGTTCTAGACTCTGAGACTACTCTTAACTTAAAGGAAAATTTTGCATACCTGCTTCCACTGGTCTTATCCCCTGAAATTTGGAGGTCCAAGACGACAAATCCAGAAAATGTAAAACACAAGTCTCTCTAAACCGTGTCTGTTCCCAAATAGTCCTCGGCCAAATTCAGCGTTTGACCAAAGAAAACAAGCAACTCCACACTGAAGTGTTCTGCCTGCAAGGGCAGATTTTAATCTAAAAGAACTTGGTCTCAAGTAGAAAGGCCAATTTGCAACATGGGTGTGGTTTGGAACTATAAAAAAAAAAAAATCAAGAGGCAAAATGTAGGCGCCATCAGCATTTCCGTGGATTCTGACTGTGCTGAAGGTGTTATCAGGATGCTCCCAGGAGCCTTCGGAGACTCTCCAGCAGGTCTTCCCCTGTGGATCGGGGCTGCCCTGTGAGGTCTGACATTTTTATTAACAGATCTTTGCCATTCTAATTTTGAAGTGGCAACTTAGTTTTCGCCACTTGAAACAATCATTTAGCAATTAAGACGACATTGGGATTCCTGTAAAGAATCAGAAAACTGTGTTCAATGTTACTCCAACCAACCAAAAAAAACCAAAACACAAAAAAACAAACAAAAAAAAACCCTACTGAATTTCTTTTGTTTACAGTCACTGGACTAATTTCAAGCAAAGGTACAAAATTACCTTTGAACGATAACTGGAAACATGGTATAGAATTACACAGAGCTCAAGCCAGGGAGTGCCCAGAGGGGAATCGTCCCATTCCCACTCCATAGGGAAGGCAAGAACAAGTTCACATATAAAAATCCCTCATCTGCTCTCACAGAATGGTTACTTCTTGGAGGAGGAAGTCTGGAACACCTTTTATGGTCGCTCCATAAAAGTAATGAACGGCTGTTATAAAACCGCTTCACAAAGTGAAAGAAAAAGTGAAGGTGTTGTGTGTTACAAGCCAGTTTAAAAAGGAAAGTACACACACCGTCTAATTCCAGCTCTATGAAATTCTAGAAAACGACGCTAATGTACCACACTGTGTACGGTGACAGAACGGAGAGCAGTGGTCCCCGGGGGGACGGGTGGAAGGAAGGACGGTCTGACTGTAAAGGGGTGTGAACAAAACTCTGGAGGGCAATGAAAACGTTTTGCATCTCGAGTGTGCTGGTGACTTTGTGGGTGTATTAAACTCTATTAAGTCCAATTTCCTGGGTGCTGTCTGTGAGACCCAAATCACACCTCGATGACTGTTCCAAGTAGGCACACACCCCGTGCACTGAATATTTAAGAGGCGCCCGTATTAAAGAGGGCTCACCGCTGCTCCACGTGGCCACGGGATGGTGCTGATCGAGGGCCACGAAGCAGAAATACCGGGAGAAGAATTCTGCACCGATAAAAGGAAACACATTCGGTCCGAGCGGTCCAACCCGGGCTACCTGGGGACACTGAGGTGCTCTTCCCTGGGCCTGCTCCCACACAGGCTCAAAGTACATTGTGGGGGTGCAGATGACACTGTGTTTGAGGTTCCTACGTAGAGAGTTGGAGGAATGTTTCTTGCATCAAAAATTCCATTATTTCGGCTGAACAGGTGGTGGCTCAGTGGACTGGGACACGGAGAACCCAGGTTCGAAACCCTGAGGTCACATGCTTGAGCGCGGGCTCACCTGGTTTGAGCAAGGCTCACCAGCTTGAGCCCAAGGTCGCTGGCTTGAGCAAGGGGTCACTCTCTTTGCTGGAGCCCCCCCCCCCACGTCAAGGCACATGTGAGAAAGCAATCAATGAATAACTAGGGAGCCACAACTATGAATTGACACTTATCATCTCTCTCCCTTCCTGCCTGTCTGCCCCTCTCTCTGTCTCTGTTTTAAAAAAAAAAATTCACTATTTCAAAAAGAACCCTTAATGGATGTTTGTGACCCTGCCACCGTGATACAAACATGTATTTGATGTTTCTGGTCCCCCCCCCCAAAAAAAAAAATTTCACTTTGCAGGAAATTATCCATTAAATACCCAAGGCCTCCTTTTAAAAAATGGATCCAGTATGGTTATTTCCTGATTGTTTTTTAAGTAATATATAAAATGAAAATACTTGGAAAATAAGAAAATTCAAACTGATCTTAAGCACGCCATTCAGAAACGGACAGAACCCCGTGGCGAGTTTCCAGCCTCTCTCTCTGCACGTGTGCAGGAATACACGTCCTCGTCGCTGTTCTCTCTTCACCATGTTGGTGTCTCTCAACAGACAGGGTGGGGCAGCAGCAGGTGTAGAGTCCTTCACATGGAAAATAACACAGTAACTGACAACCCACACCACAAGAACAGGCTGTGTTTCGCATTCTCACGCGGTAAGCCTACTGCTGCCCCAGCCTGTACGGTGTGAGCTAACTTTATTTCCTTTTTTATTTATTTATGATTTTAATTTGTGTTTACATAGATTCAAGTGTTCCACCGAATATATCTCCCCCCACCCTCTTATTCCCCCTCGGCCCCCCCACGTCCCCTCCCCCCCAATGCCGTCCCCCCTTCCCTCCAGGATTTTCTGTCCTGCTCTCTATAACGCTGTGTCATGTGTATATACTTTCATTAATCTCTTTCCCTTCTCTGATCCCATCTTCTCTTCTACTTTCCCTCTGAGCGCTTTCCCTCTAGGTCCCTTTGATCCCATCTCTGTCTCAACTCTGTTCCTCAGTTCACATTGTTCATTAGATTTCTCAAATGAGTGAGGTCCTATGATATTTTTCTTTCTCTGCCTGGCTTATTTCACTTAGCATGATAGTTTCCAGGTCCATCCATGTTGTCGCAAAAGGTAAGATCTCCTTCTTCCTCACGACCACATAGTATTCCATTGTGTGTATGCACCGCTGCTTTTTAATCCATTCGTCCACTGACGGACACCTGGGTTGGCTAACTTTATCACGTAAGATGTTTCCCATCTCATCGAGCGTTTTTGGAAAACACGCCCTGCATACTTCTGTTAGTTGTCCACGTCGTGACCGCACCAGGAGCGATTTAATGAGCGCTCGTGTTGGTGAGGGAGGGGCTTTCCAGCGTGTTCCCTTTGGAAATAAGGCTCCCACACGCTCGAGCTCAGATCCTGCACAGAAAACGAGGGGACGCACCGTCCTGCATCCAGCGTCTCCATCATTTCATCCACCGCATTTTGTTTCACGCAGTTTCAACGTCCACTGTGCCGGGAAGTATGGTAGACACTTACGATGAGTGGTATGGTGGCTCCTGCCTCCGCTGACACTGGTTTTGTTCTGTTTTTTCATCTTGAGTGTCTGCTGTGAAAATGTATTGATTTTTCTTTTCTAAGTGAGAGGTGGGGAGGCAGAAAGATAGGCTCCGGGCATGTGCCCTGACCAGGATTTGCCCAGCAAGCCGTCTGGGGCTGATGTTCTGCCCATCTGGGGCCGCTGCTCCATTACTCAGCAACTGAGCCGTTTCAGCACCTGAGGCAAGACCATGGAGCCATCCTCAGTGCCTGGGGCCACCTTCCTCAAACCATTCAAGCCATGGCTGTGGGAGGAGAGGGAGAGGGAGAGGGAGAGGGAGAGGGAGAGGGAGAGGGAGAGAGAGAGAGAGAGAGAGGAGCAGAGGGGTGGAGAAGCAGGTGGTTGCTTCTCCTGTGTGCCCTGACCAGGAATTGAACCTGGGACTTCCATACGCCAGGCCAACACCCTACCGCTGGGCCAACCAGCCAGGGCTCAAATGCACTAATTTGATCTCAGTTAACAACTCAGTAGAAAATGACGTCATGTGAGTCACCCACCAGGGCCAAGTGCATGGTGCAGTTTTAACAGCCTGTGAAGGCAAAAGGATTGTTTGAGCCGTTACAGGTACTCAATAAACACTGGAAAATAATAAACTGGATTCAGAGTTGCTTGTGTGACTTAAACTACTTGATACAACAAGCACACTTAGAGAAGAACCTACTGTTCCATCTTTGCACCTTTGGGGCACAAGCCATACTTTTAAAATCTCTGTAAACCCACAGATCTGTTCATAAGAAGTATTTCCACAATACGTAAAGAATTTTTTATCTTTGTCTTAAAAATAGTCCATTTCTCAAACTTCTAAAACATCAGGGTAACGATTAACCTTGAAAGGGGTTGTAACAACTAGTGGTCATAACTAGAGGGTTATGGGATTATCACTTTGGTTTCTTGGTCAAAGTGTTGGTTTTGTAGGAGAATGTGTGCAACTTCATCAAGTTATTATACACTTATGATTAGTACATTTTTGTGCTTGTATATACTATACATCAATTAGAGATTCAAAAATACAAACACAAAGAAAAAGAAAATAAAAATCCTAGTTCCTTGCCTCCTACGTTCCAATTAGGTAATCTGTCCAGACATGAATTAACATTTTTGGTAAAAGGTAAACCAGAAACCTCATCTCTAAAAATCCAAGTTTTACTCATTTTATTCTTATCGTTATTTTATTTTTTTTTACTGATTGATTTCAGAGAGAGGAAGGGAGAGAGAAAGAGACAGGAACATTGATCAGCTTCTGCATGCTCCATGACCAGGGATCAAACTGGCTGCCTCTCACATCGGGACGACGCTTCATCCCACCGAGCCACCCGGCCAGGGCTCAGTTTGACTCACTTTCAATTAAACATTCCTAGCACCGTTCCTGTATGAACAACGGTGCAAGGAAACAGTACACATGCCTTACAGGGTTGGGGCGTGTGGACACCATAATCAAACCGCTGAAGTTTAACAACTTCAAATCAGTTCGACACGTGGTTTTCTGAGTGCCTCCTCGTGTCCAGGATGTTGCAGGGGCTTCCTGCACGTGTGGACTGAGGGAGAGGAAGGGCAGCGGCCTCAGGGAAGAACCCAGAACCCAGCCCCAAGCCCGGCCGGCCTGGACAGGCACGCCTCCCATCCTCTCCGTCCAGCGACTGGGAAGCGTGAGTGGGTTCCGCCTGTGAGCACCTTGGACGATGTCTCTGAGGATAAGCGGGTGTCATAACTTGTCATCAACTTGTATTTTTTTTCTTTTCTTTCTTTTTTTTTTTTTTTTAGCAAGAGAGAGAGAAGAAGAGAAAGAGACGAACAGGAACAGACAGGAAGGAACAGAGGTGAGCAGCATCAATTCTTCATGTGGCATCTTAGTTGTTCATTGATTGCTTTCTCATATGTGCCTGGATTGGGAGGTTACAGCAGTGTGAGTGACCCCTTGCTCAAGCCAGCAACCCTGAGCTCAAGCTGGCAACCTCGGGGTTTTGAACCTGGGTCCTCAGCATCCCAGGCCAAGGTTCTATGCACTGCGTCACTGCCTGGTCAGGCATAGACAGGTATTATTATGAATACACGGCAGAAAGAGTTTTTAAAAGGACAGCCGGAGCGGCTGGAAGCACGTGAACAAAGCTGCGTTGAGCCCCAGAGCACGTGGTGTGTGGGCAGAAGCCAGGAGCAAATATCCCGGCAGAGTGATGTGCCCATTGCAACATCCATCCTTCGTTCCTGGATCAAAAAGGACCAGAGCCCTGGCCGGTTGGCTCAGCGGTAGAGCGTCGGCCTAGCATGCGGAGGACCCGGGTTTGATTCCCGGCCAGGGCACACAGGAGAAGCGCCCATTTGCTTCTCCACCCCTCCGCCGCGCTTTCCTCTCTGTCTCTCTCTTCCCCTCCCGCAGCCAAGGCTCCATTGGAGCAAAGATGGCCCGGGCGCTGGGCATGGCTCTGTGGCCTCTGCCTCAGGCGCTAGAGTGGCTCTGGTCGCAATATGGCGACGCCCAGGATGGGCAGAGCATCGCCCCCTGGGGGGCAGAGCGTCGCCCCTGGTGGGCGTGCCGGGTGGATCCTGGTCGGGCGCATGCAGGAGTCTGTCTGACTGTCTCTCCCTGTTTCCAGCTTCAGAAAAATGAAAAAAAAAAAAAAAAAAAAAAAAAAAGGACCAGAGAAGCAGGCATCGCGTGCATCGCTCCCCTGGAGACACACAGAGGCGGGCACTGCTGCAGGTCAGCCCGAGACATCGTGCGCAAGAGTCCCGACACATTCCTGTCAACACGACCGGCTCTGGAATCCGGCCCTGAGGTGACCCTGATACAGAAAACGACCCACTTTCATCACATTTTCTCACACGCATCAACGTCAGTGCCCGCAGCCCCACCAGCACCGGAACCAGCACCGGAACCACCGCCGTCTTATTTGTCAACAGAGAAGACAACGTCTCTGTGGCAGCCGTAATAACTCCCCCCAACGTGCCCAAGACCCGAGTCCTCAGAACGTGTAACGAGCACGTGACCTCACAGGGCAGAAGGGGCTCTGCAGACGTGATCAAGGGCGAGGGCGTGGGACGGGCAGGTTATCTCGGGATGCCCAGACAGGCCCAGTCGAGTCACATGAGTCATAGAGCAGAGAACATTCTCTGCCGGGAGACGGGAAACAGAGGAGGAGGTGGAGGGGAGACTCCAGGTGTCAGAGGGCTGGACCCACCCTGCTGGCTGTGAAGATGGAGAAGGGGCCAGGAACCCAGAAATGCAGGTGGCCTCAAGAAGCCGGAAGTGGCCTTCAGTTTGTGCCCTGTAAGAAATGGGGGTCTCACCCTGGCAGGCTGGCTCAGTGGTAGAGCGTTAGCCCACCATGTGGAAGTCCCGGGTTCGATTCCTGGCCAGGGCACACAGGAGAAGAGCCCATATGCTTCTCCATCCCTCCCCTTCTCTCTCTCTCTCCCTGTCACTCTCTTCCTCTCCCGCAGCCAAGGCTCCATTGGTTCAAGCACATCAGCCCCGGGTGCTGAGGACGGCTCCATGCCTCTGCCTTAGCGCTTGATGCCAGCTGGCCCCAGAGGGGCAGAGCATCAGCCCCAGACGGGGGCTGCCAGGTGGATCCCAGTCATGGCGCATGTGGGAGTCTGTCTATCTCCCCTCTTCTCACGTGGATAAAAAGAAAAATAAAAAAGAAATCAGAGTCTCAGGCCTATCACCTCAAGAAACTGAATTCTGTCAATACCACAAATGAGCCGTGGAAAGGATCCCCCCTGCCCAGGGCCTCCAGAGAGAAACACAGCCCCACCCACACCCTGATTTTAGCCCCGCTGAGCCCCGTGTTGGAACTGTCAGATAATAAATGTGCTACTTAAGTCACTAAATCTGTGGCACTTTGTTACAGGATCAATAGAACATGAATATAGCTCAAAAGAGTTTTATCCAGAACAGGATGTTCTCATTATCTTGGCCTCAAGTTGTCCAAAAGAGAGAACAGCTGTCATCAGGGAGAAGTGGAGGAGGAGCCAATACTGGCTTCACACAGTTCTCCTTAAATAAATAATCTCTCTGAGAGGTGATACACACTTATTGGAAAGTTAGTCAAATATTCAGCTTAGTAGCTAAAAACAAACAAACAAAAAACCACTACGAAAATTAAAATAATCAAGACTGTGTTAACAACGATAAGCACTGGTACCTCCCTGCCTGACCGCCCCCCCCCTAACTTAACAGACTGGGGCCCAGAGACTGCTGCAGTCGACAAGAAATGCCACCCAGCAACTGGGTGCCGTGGTTCTCATTAGTGGTGTTAAGACCACCCGGCAGAGCTTACTTTAAATGTTCATTCCAGGCCCTGGCCAGTCGGCTCAGCGGTAGAACATTGGCCTGGCGTGTGGGTGTCCCGGGCTCGATCCCCCAGGAGGGTGAAGCCCACATTGGCCCGGCGTGTGGCTGTCCCGGGCTTGATCCCCCGGGAGAGTGAAGCCCACATTGGCCCGGCGTGTGGCTGTCCCGGGCTTGATCCCCCGGGAGGGTGAAGCCCACATTGGCCTGGCGTGTGGGTGTCCCGGGTTCGATCCCCCGGGAGGGTGAAGCCCACATTGGCCCGGCGTGTGGGTGTCCCAGGCTCGATCCCCCGGGAGGGTGAAGCCCACATTGGCCCGGCGTGAAGCCCACATTGGCCCGGCGTGTGGGTGTCCCAGGCTCGATCCCCCGGGAGGGTGAAGCCCACATTGGCCCGGCGTGTGGGTGTCCCAGGCTCGATCCCCCGGGAGGGTGAAGCCCACATTGGCCCGGCGTGTGGGTGTCCCAGGCTCGATCCCCCGGGAGAGTGAAGCCCACATTGGCCTGGCATGTGGGTGTCCCAGGCTCGATCCCCCGGGAGGGTGAAGCCCACATTGGCCCGATGTGTGGGTGTCCTGGGCTCGATGCCCCGGGAGGCCTTAAGCCCACACCTGGTTCTTAAGGTTCTATAGCTTCCATACTACGCCTCCCCCCATCCAAGGGTGTCTGTAACTTCTGCACCAAACGCAGAGCCTCTCCTGGCTGCCAAGGGACAAGTGGCCCCCGGGGACCACATCCCAATCCTGCCTGGACACATGTCCTCTGCGGCTCACTCAGTGTCTTTTAAATTTTGGAGCTAACACATAAAAATGAGGATACCGGCCATGGCCAGGTAGCTCAGTGGATAGAGCACCCTCCCGCCGCACCGAGGTCGCTGGTTTGACCCCCGGTCAGGGCACGCAGGAGAGGCAACCAACAGGTGCACAACTAAGTGGGACAGTAAAGTGGAACGAGGAGTTTGATGCTTTTCTCTCCCTCCCTCCCTCCCTCCCTCCCTCCCTCCCTCCCTCTCTCTCTGTTTCTCTCCCTCCCCCTCCCTCTCTCTCAAATCAATGGAAAAACGTTCCATAAGAATGAGGACGTGGACATAAAATTCACATTTCTATTATCTTCTCCACAGCTGGCTGTTGCCTCCACGATCTGTCCCAAAGTCATCCTTGTAGGAGTCAAGAACGAATGGACGAGTGTTTACCCCAAAGTGGCCCAGACTCCCGGAGGGCAGAGGGCTCGATGTACAAAGACAATCTTCTTTTGAATGTCTCTAGGTCCTTAAAAGACCAGGACTCGTGAAACAAATAAAATAAAGTATAAAACAGCCAAACCTTGTGTTGTTTGAGGACAAGAATTCCATAAAAATCCAAAGTTACCAAACGCAGCATTGTATGGCACATTTAACTTTTTTAAATTACATATAAAGCAAAAAAAAAAAAAAATGTTTATTGTCTCTGAAAGACCCTATTACCCGATAGCCCTTTCTATTTCGCAGTAAACTAGATTACAGAGGATTATTAACTAATTAGGAAGTGATCACTGTGCGCTAAAAGTGTACAAAATCTTTTTTTTTTTTTTTTTTGGTCTCAAATTATCTGTTATTGGCATGGACAATGAACTGGTTGAAATGATTGCTATGTCACCATCAAATGACGGCCGCGTCACCGACGGAGACTGACTCCATAGTGGCACAAGTCTGGGTACCTCTTGAATTTCTGACCGTTGGCCATAAGATTAGATCAGTCAGTGTCAAGGTGAAAACATTTGATTTTCAAAATTCTTCCTTCTCGTTCTCACTTTCTTCTTTCCAAGGCCAGCACTTATGCGGGAAAAATACAATGTATCCCTTATGACTCCCCTTTCTTCTCAGAGACGTCCTAGGAGGAGAATGGATTCTGTTGTTCTTTCCTTCCTGGTTGGACACAAAACAGGTCCAAGAGTGAATTCGGGGCAATTCTCAATCCTCCGCTAGGTATCTTTCAGAGGTGTGTTCGCTGAAGACCTAACCTTTTCTACTGACCAAACGGAAGGAACAAATGAAACCAGGGCTCGGGCCAACCCACAGTGAAACGGTCCACTGCGGTGACGAACAATGGCTCCTTTGGAGGACAAGTTGCACAGTACTTTTGTGTACTGTGTCACATGCAACAGAGTCTTTTGTGAATTCTATATACAAAGTATCTGTAGTAGTTACACAGTGCTTTCGAGTACTGTGTCATGTGCCACTGAGTCTTTTGTGAACTCTATATACAAAGTATCTGTAGTAGTTACACAGTGCTTTCATGTAAGGTGTCACCTGCAACAGAGTCTTTTGTGAACTCTATATACAAAGTATCTGTAGTAGTTACACAGTGCTTTCGAGTACTGTGTCATGTGCCACTGAGTCTTTTGTGAACTCTATATACAAAGTATCTGTAGTAGTTACACAGTGCTTTCATGTAAGGTGTCACCTGCAACAGAGTCTTTTGTGAACTCTATATACAAAGTATCTGTAGTATGATTTTTTTTTAAGCTGAATAAGATGCATGGTTGTATGGTCAACCCACCCCTGCCCCGACCCTCGGTGTGAACTCGGGAAGCTCACGGAAGAGGAACACCTCAATGCGCTATTTATCCCACGTGAGTCTGAACGGACGATCTCTGCTTGTGCACAGGATCAACAGAAAGAGCCAAAGCTAGGAGGACGCTCCCATCCCGAACGTTTTTCTCTTTCAACTGCATTCTTGCTTTTTAGGAAAAATAATCTTTTAATCTTTAGTCGCCACTTCTATTTACTTACATTGCAATAAAAAAACAAACAAAAAAAAACCTAGTTCAACGACTTCAATAAAACATCTATTTCAGGGCCCTGGCCGGTTGGCTCAGTGGTAGAGCATTGGCCTGGCGTGCCAGTTCGATTTCCGGCCAGGGCACACAGAAGTGCCCATCTGCTTCTCCACCCTTCCCCCTCTTCTTCCTCTCTGTCTCTCTCTTCCCCTCCTGCAGCCGAGGCTCCATTGGAGCAAAGTTGGCCTGGGCGCTGAGGATGGCTCCATGGCCTCTGCCTCAGGCGCTAGAATGGCTCTGGTTGCAACAGAGCGACGCCCCAGATGGGCAGAGCATCGCCCCCTGGTGGGTGTGCTGGGTGGATCTCGGTCGGGTGCATCGGGAGTCTGTCTGACTGCCTCCCCGTTTCTGGCTTCAGAAAAATACAAAAAAAAAAAATTACAAAACATCTATTTCAGTACCCAGGAAGGCAGAGCAAACACACCAGGAGGTGCATGGCTCTGGAGTCAGAATTCTTGGGAATGAATACATACTCTGTTTTTTTGGGGGTTTTTTTTTTGTATTTTTCCGAAGCTGGAAACGGGGAGAGACAGTCAGACAGACTCCGGCATGCGCCCGACCGGGATCCACCCGGCACGCCCACCAGGGGCAATGCTCTGCCCACCAGGGGGCGATGCTCTGCCCCTCTGGGGCGTCGCTCTGTTGCAACCAGAGCCACTCTAGCGCCTGGGGCAGAGGCCAAGGAGCCATCCCCAGCGCTCGGGCCATCTTTGCTCCAGGAATCGAACCCAGGACTTCTGCACGCCAGGCCAACGCTCTACCACTGAGCCAACCGGCCAGGGCCCATACTCTGCTTTTTAACCTTGGGTACGTCATTCTAAATCCATCTTCTCACTGCCAAAAATTGAAGATGATGATGATGATATCAACTTCAGAGAGTCTGGGGAAAGGGTCAATTAAAATAAACAGCAAGGAGCTTAGAAAAGAACCTGAAATTGAAGAGGTGCTCAACAGATGTTAGGCATTATTTTGAGTATGTATTGGTGATTTGTGATTTTCATAAAATTTGTGGTCCCCAATAGTAATATATATGTATGTGCTCCCACGTACATTATGTATTTTGCATAATATATAAATGTGACTATTGCATGTTAAAATGTACATGTCATGCAAAATTATACATAATTTGCACAGATGACATTCGCCAGTAACTGGTGGAAAGTTGCTTATTGAAGAAAGAAGCTGGAGGGAATTACGTGGAAACACTGAACTTGAATAATAACTCAGGAAGGCACTGTCTCTACTGTGCGACTCTAACACCATTCAGCGCTGCTTCTGGGACAGGGGTCATCAGCAACCTCAGCGCCACAGGCCAAGTCTGGCCGACAGACAGTCTGCTTGGACCTGACCTGTGAACTAAGCGTGGTTTTTGCACAGTTCAACCGTTGAAAACAATTCAAGAGTGATCGTTTGTGACATGTAACAAGTATAAGAAATTGACACTGTAATGTTCATGGCCATAAGTAACGCTTCCCGGAACACAGCCAGGCTCGTCCACTTACATGTGTTTGCTGTTGGGGCTACAAGAGCCGAGCTCAGATGCTGAGCCGGAGACCACCTGGCCCACGAAGCCCAGAATACTTACTGCCTGTCTCGATACAGAAAACGTGCGCTGACGCTTGGTCTACCCTGTTGTTTCCACGAGGACAAGGACTGCAGGGGCAGAGCTCAGCGCCTGGCCCATGTGTTCAGCAACCATGTGATGAAAGAACAGGGCACCAGCATAGCGAGCCCAAGGCGGGGCTCCGGCATGTCCTAAAGATCACTGCTCTCGAGTGACAGAGAGCCCTTTTCAAACAGAGAACAAGAGAGAACTGCTCGCGTCTGTGTAACCCAACGAGGGTCTTTGTTGCGGCCGCTCTCGTTCTAAAGGTGTCATTTAAGGTCACGGTGAAGAGAGTGGAAAAGGGCAGATACTGAAGACAAGTTAAAGAGGAGTTCTGCACTTCCCATGGGAGCTCTGCATCACGGAAATGCAACTGAAGAAAATCAGTTTGGAAAAAGCATTTATACAAAAAAAAAAATACACACACATACACACACACACACACACACACACACACACCCTGGGGCCCGAGTTCACCATAAACTCATTTCTAGAAGTGGCTACAAAGTTTGCAAAGTCTTAAATCACATGTATGTACATGTTTGTGTGTGTGTCCAAATCACAGCCAACATGAGGTCTCACGGTAATCTAAACGAGGTCCAGAGTGCCGCCCTCAACCCGGGAGTCGCTCGTGCAGGGAGGTACAGGGACAGCCCCAGTCTCACGGAGAGCTGTCAGCATGGTGACGGTTCCAGTGTGTGGACACAACTTCAGACACGGCCCAGTGGACAGAACTGGAGGATGTCTAGCTTGGAGATCAAATCCCAGTCCCGCACTGGAATTAATTTAAATAGTTATTAACTATTCCCGTACACTTCCCGTCCCTGCTGGAACTGTCTTTGTGTTTCCTCTCTGTTGGTTTGGCAAACTAACCCGTTACTTTAGCCCCAAAGAAGGGGAGGCAGAGGAGTTTGTTGTTCATGGAACAGCCATGTGTTTGTTCTCTCTCAGGTCCAGCAGGGTCACCTGATTAGTTCCAGCCAATGAGCTGTGAGTAGGCATGACTCCGGTCCCTCTAGGACCAAACTTCCAGCATCCCATTCTCCGGCTCCCCCATCCCTGCGAAGACCGTCTGTAAGCCCCGTGTAAAAACGACAAAATCACCACCACTCGATTCTCGAGACACTGCAGGTAGAACCCCCTGCATGCAGACCAGCCCACGCACACTGGTGTCTACATGAACAAGAAGCCCACGGAGACCCCAGCACTAATTTGTGACTGCAACATATGTACATAGCTTAACCCTATCCTGATGTCTAAAGAAAGTCTGACCGGGAAGAAACCTCCTATCCGTCTGGGACCAACCAGCAGAGACCCTTAGCCAGCATCTGCTGAAGAAGTAGGAACTTTCGCCAAACCTTCCTCAGACAGGATCTTGATTATTTCATCTCAAGGGCGTTCACAGATTATTTCCACATTTAATTCTATTCAAAGGTAAATGTTAGACACCAAATCCTTCATGCCACTCATTTATCAGAAGGACGTAAGAGCTGACGGAGACATGCAGGGAGTGATGTCACCACTGACCAGCCTCAGCTGGATCCTTTGCTCATCCTCACACTTCCTTTCCTGCTTTATGGCTCTCCGGCTTCACTTTCTTTTCTTTTTTTTTTTTAAGTTAGAGGAGGGGAGATAGACAGACTTCCACAGGCGCCCTGACTGGGACCCACCTGGCAACACCAGTCTGGGGCCCATGCTCGTGTACCGAGCTATTTCTTTTCTTTTTTTTTTTTTTTTTTGTATTTTTCTGAAGTGAGAAGCGGGGAGGCAGAGAGACAGACTCCCACATGCACCTGACCAGGATCCACCAGGCATGATTACTAGGGGGCAATGCTCTGCCCATCTGGGCTGTTGCTCTGTTGCGACTGGAGCCATTCTAGCACCTGAGGCAGAGGCCATGGAGCCATCCTCAGCGCCCGGGCCAACTTTGCTCCAGTGAAGCCTTGGCTGCGGAAAGGAAAGAGAGAGACAGAGAAGAAGGAGAGGGGGAGGGGTGGAGAAGCAGATGAGTGCTTCTCCTGTGTGCCCTGGCTGGGAATTGAACCTGGGACTTCCACACACTGGGCCAACACTCTACCACTAAGCCAACTGGCCAGGCCTTGAGCTATTTTTAGCATCTGAAGCTGATGTCTCGGACCAACTAAGCTGTCCTCAGTGCCCAGAGCCACACTCGAACCAACCGAGCCGCTGGCTGCAAAAGGGAAGAGAGAGAAGGGGGGGGGAGAGAAGCAGATGGCCGCTTCTCCTCTATGTCCTGACTGGGGATTGAACCCAGGACGTCCACATGCCAGGCTGATGCTCTACCCACTGAGCAAACCAGCCCTGGGCTTCAGCAGTGGAGTTACTGCTCGGCAGACAGTCATGATGGTGCAGCGCCCTGGGCAGAGCTGGCTCAGTTTCCCTTTGTTACAGTCAGCAAGTACGCCGCTAATCGGACTGACTGATTTTGTTGTGGTCTTGAACACAGACATGCTGTCTCTTCTGGCTGGCAGGGAAAATGTTCAGTAAGATAAGGATTGAAGCCGATGTCCTTCGATCCACTCCTGATGTAAATTCACAGGAAACCGTGCTGCCTGACAGACTGCAGGCTATCAAAGTCTACGGCCCCGGGTTCAGTTCTCAGCTCAGCTCCGCCCCGCTGTGTGAGTCGAGTGACAGGGCCTCTCTGAGCCTCTCAGCCCCTCCCCCCGTCGGGCGTCTGTGAAGGTCAGCAGAGCTGGTGGAGGCAGAAGCGCTCACTGGACGCTGGGCTCTCGTGGCCCCGTGACAGGGACAGGTCTCCCCGAAGCAAATCTGAATTTCTATTAACTGTGTTTTATTATAAGCAAAACAATCTTCTCGGCTGCCTTGAAAGCAGTGACAAATATGCTTTTGGCTTTACCCTGAGCCGAGAGGGGATGACAGTCTCCAAAGTAAGCTCGAGCATCCAAAATGGCAGCAGAGCAGGTGGGTGTTACACACACCTCCCCCCAGGACCGAACTGGGGGTACAGGGGCACGTCAGAACCATCACCCCGATTAACCGACTCCAGACGGCACGGAGAGGGGTCCTATAACCAAGGAGTCCCAGAAGAAGCCAGACGGGGCCGGGCAGGAAGGGCAGAGACGCAGAAAGGGCTGGCCCCCTCCCACGAGCAGTGGGGTGGCTGAGGTTTGAGGAACGGCTCAGCTGTGGGTGTGGGGGGGCTCCCACTGGGAAGTATGGAGCCTAAACTCCAAGTGGGGCTCCTCAGCCCTAGAGCACCACAGCCGGGGAGGAGCACCCCACAGCCGGGGAGGAGCACCCCACAGCCGGGGAGGAGCACCCCCGGAGCACCCCACAGCCGGGGAGGAGCACCCCACAGCTGGGAAGGAGCACCCCACAGCCGGGGAGGAGCACCCCACAGCCGGGGAGGAGCACCCCACAGCATTCTGCTGTGAAAAGCGGCGAGGTTTCTGTCCACCAGAGAAAGACAGGCGTCCACAGAGATGCCGGCACCTTCTTAAAGGGCCAACGCACAAAACCCCATGCACAGTCATGTACCCTGGGCTCTGGCGGAGGGAGGCTGAGTCGATTCGAGGTGCCTGAGTAGAGAATCAGGGGTCCGTGGCTCTGGGGACAGACACGGTGGGGGACAGCCACCAGGACCCCTGTGCTGAGTTGTTCTCCAATACTGAAGTCACCGTCTTTCTCAGGTGGATCACGCCCTTCCATCAGGCATTAGCCTGGAGGAGGGCAACGTCCCCACCCTCGGATCTCCCTCTCACCCCACCCTGAAGAGATCAGGCCTGGCTGAGGAGTCAGGGGCCTTGGCCAGGGAGTAGAGGTCTGGACAGACTCAGCAGGTGACAGTGACGCAGCTGTCTGGCTTCGAGGCAGGGGCCATTCCCACATGGGAGTTACCCCTCCCATGACTCTGAGTGGCATTTCCCCCTCATGAAAGACTCGGTAGAACCACTCTCCCGTCAGCCGGCAGACCCAGCCTCCGTTCTCCAGGGACCCCGCCCACCCGACTGCCAGCAGCTTCACAGACTCAGACCTGTGGCTCAGGGGTGGGGCCACAACCCACCACCTTCTCTGAAGCCTTATCAGCCCCTTGTCCTCAGGGGAGCTCCGCCAGCCCCATCCTCCCTGTCTCCACCAGAGGCGCTTTCAGTGAGCAGAGGTGGGTCGGGGTACCTTGGGACTCTTACTGCCCTGCCCATGGGCCCAGTGCTGGTCAGAGCCAGCCTCAGTGGGCACCTTGGTCCTTCCCACAAGCCCCTGAGCCCAGCAGAGGCCCCTACAAACTGTGGATCCAAACAGGCTGCCGCGGGCCAGTCACCATCAGCGTCCTACACTGCTCTGCACCAGTGCCCTCCTAAGAGGCCCAGAACCAACAGACCCAGTGGCCAGCTTCAGACAACACCAGAGCAGCGTCCAGTTAGCTTCCCAGCAGCACAGCCAAAGGGAGATCTTGTCGGGCACCAAACCCAGCGGAGGCGCATTCGGCTCCCATGGTCAGCACCTGCCCAGCGGTTCACCTGTGGTGATCAGGGTAGAGCCCCACAGTCAGCCAGCAGGAGGGTCGATCTCATGCACAATGAGCCAAGAACAAACAAGACTCAGCCCCAACAGCAGGGCCCACAAACCCCACACAAGGGGCCTTCTGGGAGCACCCAGCTCAGGTGACCAAGGAGACTGCACCCCTGGACCCAACAGAACACCCGCCACCCCACGTAAGTCAGCTGGCAGCCTCCCCCAGTCTTCCCCATGAAGACTGGGACCAGCAGGAAACCTAGCTGCTACATAGAAACAAACTCAGAGAGGCAGCCAAAGGGGGAGAAAAAGAAACAAGTAACAAATGACAAAACAGGAGGAATCTAAAGAGCTAAATAAAATGGAGGTAAGCAATTTATCAGCAATGGAGTTCAAAGTAATGGTTACATGGATGCTCAAGGAACAAAGAGAGAACTTTATCAAAGAGATACCAAGCATAAAAAAAACACAAGGAAACTATAAAGAGGAACCAGTCAGAAATAAAGGATACAATGTACAACATCCAGAATACTCTGGAAGCCTGGCCGGCAGTGGTGCGGGGGAGAGAGCATCAGCCTGGTGCGCTGAGGTCCCAGGTTCAAAGCTCAGAGGCCAACAACTTGGGCCCGGGCTCATCCGGCTTGAGTGCAGGCTCACCAGCTTGAGCATGAAATCATCAACATGATCCCACAGTCACTGGCCTGAAGCCCAAGGTCACTGGCTTGAGCAAGGGGTCACCGGCTTGGCTGGAGCCCCCTGGGCAAGGCACGTATGAGAAAGCAATCAATGAACACCTAAGTGACGCAACTACAAGTTCATGTTTCTCTCTCTCTCTCAAAAAAAAAATTAATTAGAAAAACAACAACCTAAGAATATAGGAATCAACTTTAGTCAAGAATAATACAGCAATATGGGTACATGAATTATAACAAAAGCACCACCCTGACGTAAAGCATCAATCACAGGGTCAACTGTGGGTCAGAGGGGGTTCACAAAAACTCCGTACTTTCTGCTCAATTTCTCTGTAAAATCAAAGCTTTTCTAAAATATAAAATGTTATACGAAAAGGTATGTCACCACAATGAGATACCACTTCACACCCATCAGTTGTTAAGATGCCCTTAAAGAACTGAAGCCCCCAGTCAAGACACATAGGAGAAAGCAATCAATGAACAACTCACATGCCACAATTATGAATTGATACTTCTCATCTCTCTCTCCCTTCCGGTCCGCCACAAGAACTTTTAAAACATGCAATACCTGACCCTTTAGTCAGGGGCACCGACTTCTTCTCCCTTCTATTGTCAAGTAAAAAATGACAACAGCCAATACAACAATAGCTGTCCGGTGGGAATGAATCGAAATTATACTTTTTTTGGAGGGGTGAGATGAGCAAAAAAGAAAAAACAAAAACATTTTTTGGCATGCTGCAGAATTTTAGTAATTAGTTTACAAGGTGAAAAAGGTTGAAAATCGCTGGCATGAGAGACCAGGAGTCAGCATAAACCATCACCCCCTGAACTCGGCCGCCCCCGCCCTGGTTGTTACAACGGAAAGTGAACCTGCCTTCTCCGTTCCCCCACATTTGGTTTCTACCTAATGGCTCTCGGGAGCAGCCGCCCCCGCATACGACCGTGAATTCACGCATTTTTAACCCTCCTGCAGGACCCACACGTTTTCGGAGGGCGCGGTAGGAACCTTCTGCAATCGAGTATGTTCTAGCTGCTCCAAACATATTTGTTGAGAAAACTTCACCTTACGCCCAGATTAACAAAATGAAACCCCAATACCTTCCCTTGGAGGTTAACTAGTCATTCAGAACTGGTTTGGGTCACCTCCTAATGTCACCTAGAACTGATGTGGGCTACTCAACGCTGCTGGCGGAACAGCAGCTGTTTCAAAACACGGAATAGCAGCCAAGGGCTTGTTTCTTGGGAGAACTGGCCAGGAAAGGGGGTGGGTGGGGGGTTGAAATAGAGTCAAACAAGAAACTTCCAGAGGACAACAATGGGCACAAAGCAGCCGCCACTTGGTAAACGAGACTCATTAAAAAACCACCACCACCAAAAAATAAAATAAAATAGCAACAAACAAAAAATCCCCATCTGAACCATCCATTTCATGATGATAGTAGAATGTCAAGACAACAATTACTTTCTAGCAGCCCACCTATCTCAGACCCCCTACACTCCAGCCGCCTGGGAGTTCCCAGATCATCAACTGTGGAAATTCTCTGGCCCCAACCCAGACCTAAAGGAGAAATGCTGCCTTGGCAGAGTGGCCCAGTGGGTCAAGTGTCCACCCAGCGAGTCAGAGGCTGTGGCTTGACCCCCAGGGTCAGGGCATGCAGGAGAAACCACCAATGAGCGCACAGCTCAAGGGGTCAGCTAAGTGGAACAGGTTGATGCTTCCCTCTCCCCCTCCCCCTCTCAAATCAATGGGGTGGGGGTGGGGGGGAGAATGAGACATCCTGGGTTGGAACCAGCAATCTGCTAACTCTCCAGGTCACTCTTACACATGCTCAGGTTGGACAACGTGTTCAAGTACCTGCCGTTTCCTGAACAGGCCAGCTGTGGCTTCTGCTCCCGATACCCCCCCCACCCTTCCCCCTCCCCCCCAGGCATGCTCCGTCCTCTGCTCTCTGTAGGTTGAACTGGTACTGTCCTTTCAAAGCTCAGCTCAAAGGCCCTGACACCTTCCTCAACCCACAGCACAAAACTGACCACCCAGCATGAGTGTGCCCCCAAAGTTTCATCCTGCCCTTCCCCCAGCACCCCCTCTTATCACAGGGCTCCCCCTGGGCCTGCCTCCTCCGTCTGACCAAGAACCAGGGGTACAAGGACTAAGTCTCCCACCCGGCCCCACCCCCGCCCACCTCCCTTCCCTCAATCACGCCCCTCGGAGTCTGCAGAGGAGAGAAAACAGTCTTGTGGAACAAGCCTCCGCTCAACAAGAAGAATGCTGACAGGCACACCCGACCCCTCTGTCCCTGGTGGAAATCAGTCAATGTCCTGCCAAGTGACATCTGAGGTTTAGGGGGGGCGGTCACTGAACGCATCCCGGGAACACAGACATCGCTGGAAGGGCTCCGTGGTCAGAAGATACATTGAGGACTGAGAGAAGTCACATAAATGTCACAGAGAAATGATTCCCTCTGGTCAGTGAAAGAAAAAAAAAAGTAGATTAATTGGAAGAACCCTAGATTTGGGGCTAGACCAGCTCTGTGAGGATAGGGACCCTTGATCTCATCACTATGGTCCCCACACCGAGAGTCCTGACACGCTGTCAAGTTAAGAAAACATGGCCTGTGCAGGCGGTGGCACAGTGGATAGAGCAAGGGTCCCCAAACCTTTTACACAGGGGGCCAGTTCACTGTCCCTCAGACCGTTGGAGGGCCGGACTATAAAAAAGAACTATGAACAAATCCTTATGCACACTGCACATACCTTATTTTAAAGTAAAAAAACAAAACGAGAACAAATACAATATTTAAAATAAAGAACAAGTAAATTTAAATCAACAAACTGACCAGTACTTCAGTGGGAACTCTGGGCCTGCTTTTGGCTAATGAGATGGTCAATGTCCGGTTCCATATTTGTCACTGCTAGCCGTAACAAGTAATATGACGCGCTTCCCAAACCGTGACGCATGCGTCCCGCGTCACCAGAAGTAGTACTGCACGTGAGCAACACCGCGCTTTGTGGTGCCACCACATACAGTGCTCCTCTACTGACCACCAATGAAAGAGGTGCCCCTTCCGGAAGTGCGGCGGGGGCCGGATAAATGGCCTCAGGGGGCCGCATGCGACTCATGGGCCGTAGTTTGGGGACCCCTGGTATAGAGCATCAGATTGGGACACAGAGGACCCAGGTTCGAAATCCCAAGGTCACCAGCTTGAGCGCGGGTTCATCAGGTTTGAGCAAAGCTCACCAGCTTGGACCCAAGGTTGCTGGCTCGAGCAAGGGGTCACTCACTCTACTATAGTCCCTCAGTCAAGGCACATAGGAGAAAGCAATCAATGAACAACTAAGGTGCTGCAACAAAGAACTGATGCTTCTCATCTCTCTCCCTTCCTGTCTGCCTGTCCCTATCTGTCCTTCTGTCTCTGTCACAAAAATAAATAAATAAAATTTTAAAAAGACACAGATATGAAGACACAGACTTGAGTTCCGTGTGCCACTTCCAAGCCAAGGACCCTTCCCCCGGGCAGGCCAGCCTCTAGGTCTGGGCCACTTGTCGGTGAAAGGTCGGCCAAGTCAGAACTGGATTATAACCACTTCCTTACCTCCCAGTTTACCAACTGCCCTCACCTCCAATGTCTTGTTTAATCATCAAACCTGCAGTTAGAGAAAAGGCCTCCCTTCTCCTGGGATCACAGACGGAACGGCAGACTTTGACTCTCCCTCCATCCACAGTCCTTGACCACAGTCGGGCCAACGCATGACTCCAGCTACCTGAACGTTAAATCACCAGAAGGAGCTCATATTGTTCGACCACTAAACAAATACGCAGAGCCTTTAGATAACCTCTTTCAGCCTGACGGTGACCTTGGTTTAACTTGGCCCGTTTGAGGGTAAGAAAAGGGACCGGGCCCAATTGCTACAATTCTTATTTTGCTGAAATTAATTCATCTGCATGACATCTTTTGCTAAAAAGAAACCATCACTCGGTTTCTGTGCGCCGTGGTTCCCGCCTGGCACCCCACTGACCTGGTAGTACTTAAAACTCTTCAAGAACCGGGCCACTCGTGGAGACATCCCCTGGACCACAAGAGTGTCCCGGTGAGCCCACACCTGAGAGAGAAAGGAGAGGGGGACTTCGCAGTGACAGAATGCTGACATGTTCATGGGAAAGAGGCAGGAGTCTCTGAAAACTTGCTGGCATATTCTCAAAAGGTTATAAATACTGCCCGACCTGGGTGGCACAGCGGATAAAGCATTCGACCTGGAATGCTGTGGTCACCCATTCAAAACCCTGGTCTTGCCCGGTCAAGGCAGATAAGAGAAGCAACTATGAGTTGATGCTTCCTGCTCCTCCCCACCTTGCCTTTCTCTCTCACTCTCTCTAAAATAAATAAAATATATTTTTTAAAAAGGTTATAGCCTGACCAGGTGGTGGTGCAGTGAATAGAGCATCAGACTGAGATGAAGAGGACCCAGGTTCGAAACCCCGAGGTTGCCAGCCTGAGTGTGGTCTCATCCAGCTTGAGCGTGGGGTCACTGGCTTGAGCGTGTGACCACAGGCATGACCCCATGGTTGCTGGCTTGATCCCAAAGGTCGCTGGCTTGAGTCCAAGGTCGCTGGCTTGAGAAAGGGGTCACTTGATCTGCTGGAGCCCCTCAGTCAAAGCACATATAAGAAAGCAATCAATGAACAACTAAGGAGCTGCAACGAAGAACTGATGCTTCTCATCTCTCTCCCTTCATGTCTGTCCCTCTCTGTCCTCTCTCTGTATCTCTCTGTCTCTGTCACACAAAAAATGGTTATAAATACTAACTTGATATCTATCTAGCTAAAGGTTCAATTATGTACTAACTTGATACTGTCTTTCTACCAAATTATTGATGAATAGCATTAAAACCCTAACTAGAGACTCATTTATCAAACCTCAAAGTTCTAGTGCGCATTGATTTTTATCTATAAAATGACAGTGAGTCTATATCATCCAGAGAGGGAAAAGAAAAGGAAGAAACCAACATAACCATAAAAGATAACATTTAAGATGACAAAGTAAAAGATGAGACGAAAAGTCCACTTGTACCTTTGATCGTAAGTTATAAATGAGTCCGTTCTGAACCTGCTTCTCTTCTCTCTTAGTTTAGCTATTGAATCTAGACTCTGAACACCAGTTAGAGGAACAATGTGTGAGCAAAGGTGGTATCTTCTCCCGGAGGCATTCAGATTGCTCGATCAACATCAGGTTTGGGCCATAGATGGTCACGCACTGCTTGGAACAGTCGTGATCTGTGGAGATAGGCTAACGCAGGTGTTTCTGAGTACGGAGGGCGCCGCAAGGGAGGTCATTGTTGGGGAGAAGGTTTAGAGACAATGAGACCTTGGCCCAAGGGGTAACGAACCTGACAGATCCTTCTCTACACACTGACCAATGTTTTAGACTCAAACTCAATGCGAGTCTATTTTGACAGCACCGGTCAACGCTTGTGCTTCTTGGCTCTCCAACAAATTGTAGGGACTTTTCTCATTTTTTAAATTTTTTATTAAAAGATGAGTTTATTTCCTGGGACTAGGCCTTTAAAGAATGTAATTCATTGAGTTACTTAATAATAAAGTAAATCTGGTTTCCTCTAATATTTTGAGTCTTACAGTCAACCATTCCCCAAAACCTTTTGCTTTTTATCACAAAGAAGCCTCCTCCCCCCACCCCAACAAAACCTCTCCCGCCTTCCTAAGACATCCCCCCACCATACTTTCCTGTTTTCTTGGTTGGTTGCCTTGGATTTTTTTTTTAAGGCGGCAGGTCTGTATGTAACCAGTTATCATCCAAATACTCTTATAGTTTTATAGCTCTGGATTGCTCAAAAGAGTAAATCATAAACATTTAGTTGACTATAAAGTCTGAAGTCCTCGTCCACAACTGGACTCTGTGAACAAACTATCTGTAAGTCTGCTAGAAAATAACACACTCCTGGCCCTGGCTGGTTGGCTCAGTGGTAGAGCGTCAGCCTGGTGTGTGGAAGTCCCATCCCGGGGTCGATTCCCGGTCAGGGCACACTGGAGAAGCACCCATCTGCTTTTCCACCCTTCCCCCTTCCCCTTCTCTCTCTCTCTCTCTCTCCATCTCTCTTTCTCTCTCTTTCCCTCTCGCAACCATAGCTCAGTTGGAGCAGGTTGGCCCCGGGTGCTGAGGATGGTTCCATGGCCTCCACCTCAGGCACTAAATAGCTCAGTTGCCAAACAACAGAGCAATGGCCCAGCTGGGCAGAGCATCACCTGGTTAGGGGCTTGCCAGGTGGGTCCAGGTTGGGGCACATGTGGGAATCTGTCTCTCTGCCTCCCCACTTCTCACTTAAGAAAAAAAAGAGAAAAGAACACACTTCTGATAAAACAAGTATAGAAGAAAACCTCTCCTGCTCATGATCACCCCAACTCTCCCGCCCTGCCGGTGTGGACGGGGCTGCTAAGCGGCGCCTCGTTTTTACGGAAGCCGTGCTCTCTGCTTCTCCCCAGAAAAGGCAAACAGGAACTTTCAGACATACATCGCAGTGCTGAAAAGAAAGATGACCCACGTTAACACAGGCCACCACTCTCAGGTGACTTCTGAGTCAGCACCACTTCCTGCAATCACGCTGTACAACCGTGTGACACGCAATAAACCCGAGTGTAGCACAAAGGCCACCTCCCCTCTCCCTGACGGCCACCACTTCCCGGAATCACGCTGTACGACCGTGTGACACGCAATAAACCCGAGTGTAGCACAAAGGCCACCTCCCCTCTCCCTGACGGCCACCACTTCCCGGAATCACGCTGTACAACCGTGTGACACGCAATAAACCCGAGTGTAGCACGAAGGCCACCTCCCCTCTCCCTGACGGCCACCACTTCCTGGAATCACAGATGGATTCAGAGCTTTGTTCAGGGACAGAGTCGGGTGACCTGAGTGAGCGATGGGCAGAGGCCAGAAGCAGGTGGCCTGTCCTCTCCTGGGAGCACAGACCCGGAGGATGCAGAACACCAGCTCAGGAGAAGGGGAAGGAGAAACAGGAAAAGGAAAGATGGCTCAGACAGCACAGGGAGGGAAGACCTTTCTCCCCTTCCTCCTCTCTCTCTCTCTCTCTCTCTCTCTCTCTCAAGTCCCATGAGAGGTGATGTTAGGCTCCTGTGGTGGTGGGGGTGGATGGTTAGCATTTCCTCAACAGCCAAGGGCCACTGATCCAATCTGGGGACCCGCTAGCCCTGCCTCTGAACCAGCTGTCCCTGATCTGGGGCCCTATCAGAGGTGTCTATCTACACACGCCTGCCTCCAAGTGCAACGAGTCCGCACAGACTCCGGAACTTCCTGACCTCGCTCAGGTCTGGATCCTTCCTTGCTTCTAGGACTGTGGTTCTCGGACCACAGTCCCAAGGCTTGGGATCAGGGTAAGGGTCAAGACTCACAGATGTGGGCCCTGGCTGGTTGGCTCGGTGGTAGAGCGTCAGCCTGGCGTGCAGGAGTCCCCGGTTCGATTCCCGGCCAGGGCACACAGGAGAAGCGCCCATCTGCTTCTCCACCCTCCACCCTCTCCTTCCTCTCTGTCTCTCTCTTCCCCTCCTGCAGCCAAGGCTCCACTGGAGCAAAGTTGGCCCGGGCGCTGAGGATGGCTCTGTGGCCTCTGCCTCAGGCGCTAGAATGGCTCTGGTCGCAACAGAGCAACGTCCCAGATGGGCAGAGCATCGCCCCCTGGTGGGCGTGCCGGGTGGATCCCGGTCGGGCGCATGCGGGAGTCTGTCTGACTGCCTCCCTGTTTCCAGCTTTGGAAAAAAATGCAAAAAAAAAAAAAGACTCACAGATGTCCCAGGGCTTCTAGCAGGCAGGGGGAAAAAAGTCCTTACAAACCTGGCCAGCCTAAAGGAGAATAAAAAATTACATAAAAACTAGAAAGGACACTTGGCTGCCTTAAGAGTCCTTAGGCTCATACGCAGGGTTCCCCACGCAGCCCCAATTCCATGTGTCTCCCGGATCACTCTACCAACTCACCTCTGTAACCCCAGTTCCTCCCGAAAGAGGGAGGGAGCCCAAGAGAACAGGCGTTATGGGGCTCCCAGATCAAGAGCTGCTGCCTCAGCCTCCACGAATGCTTCGAGAAAAAAAAGGACAGAAAGACTAAGAGACTAAGTGGAGTAATTAAAAAGAACAACAACAGAAAACAGAAGGACTCATCACTGTGGTGTTGTTTCTCAGATTGGAGTCTGGCTCATAGAATGCTGGGAGTTTCACCAGCCCAAGCCTGGGAGCCTTCTCGGCGGAGGCAGCCCAAGCATCTGTTAGGGGTTTACTACAGGTAATGTTTTGCATCTTGTGAAAGATATTTGATTAAGTTATTTAAGCTCTCTGTGCCTGGAGTCGGGAAGGGCTGGGATCCAAGCTCAGCCCAGCCACGTGCTCACCGTGGGACCTCAGAGATAGGATTTTTATCCAGGCCTCGGTTTTCTCATCTGGAAAATGGGAATAATAAACAACTGCATCGATCTCACAGGATGGAGTGCTCAGTACACTGGCCGTGAGAAAGACTCCTCACTACTGGTTACCAATATTACTATTATTATTTTCAGCACATTACATAAGAGTCATTTTATCCAGGATTGTGGTAGTAGGTAGCTCCAGATTTTAATACGTGGGCATTTTTTCTTTTTTTCATTTTTCCAAAGCTGGAAACGGGGAGGCAGTCAGACAAGAGTCCCGCATGCGCCCCGACCGGGATCCAACCGGGATCCACCTGGCACGCCCACCAGGGGGCAATGCTCTGCCCATCTGGAGCATCGCTCTGTTGCAACCAGAGCCATTCTAGCACCTGAGGCAGAGGCCACAGAGCCGTCCTCAGTGCCCGGGGCCAACTTTACTCCAATGGAGCCTCGGCTGCGGGAAGGGAAGAGACAGAGAGGAAGGAGAGGGGGAGGGGTGGAGAAGCAGATGGGTGCTTTTCCTGTGTGCCCTGGCCGGGAATCGAACCTGGGACTCCTGCACGCCAGGCTGACGCTCTACCGCTGAGCCAACCGGCCAGGGCCGGCATTTTTTTGAAGAGTATGTGATGTTGACATGTGGCTGTCCAATCAATTTTGACACAAGACATGATAAAAAAAAAAAAAGTCATCCCGCGTTCCCTGGCCAACCTTCCCTCGCCCCAGGAGCTGTGTCTCTCCCCTCAAGGGCTCTCCTCTCGGTATCTGCATGAGAAACAGCCGGTGGAAGAGGGGGACATGCCCTCCACTTGCTCCCTCAATGCTGAGTGCCCCGCCATAGGAAGGCTGTGTTTTGATTTGCAAAACGGCTATTTGCAACACCTGTTCCAACTAAACAAATATTCCAAACTGGGATTTGAGGTTCTGAGGGGTTGCCCTCTGGCTTGTTTTTCCAGGCTGAGAGTCTGAGCACAACACTCTCTCTCTCTCTCTCTCTCTCTCTCTCTCAACAGTTCCTGGGTCATCAACAACACGACCATCCCTCACCACATGCTGACAGTGTAGACTGTCTCTCCCAAATACACTCTCAGTCCGACGGCTTTGGGCCAGCCTGTGGATGTCATCTGCCCCCGACCACCTCAGCTATGGTGACCCTTCCAGACTCAACTCCTTCGCGTGCGGATTCCCAAAACCCCGCCTCACACCCTCCTCACTCTGTGCACTTAGCCTGGAAGAGATCCACCATCCTTTGCCTCATCTCTTCCAGTGACAAGCCATCTGCCCCTCGGCCACTAAGTTCCCCCTTTGGATTGGTCTCCGAGGGCTTTGGATCCACAAAATATTTCAAAGTGGGTCCTGGCCGGTTGGCTCAGCGGTAGAGTGTCGGCCTGGCGTGCGGGGGACCCGGGTTCGATTCCCGGCCAGGGCACATAGGAGAAGCGCCCATTTGCTTCTCCACCCCCCCCCCTTCCTCTCTGTCTCTCTCTTCCCCTCCCGCAGCCAAGGCTCCATTGGAGCAAAAATGGCCCAGGCACCCAAGCGCTGGGGATGGCTCCTTGGCCTCTGCCCCAGGCACTAGAGTGGCTCTGGTCGCGGCAGAGTGATGCCCCAGAGGGGCAGAGCATCGCCCCCTGGTGGGCGTGCCGGGTGGATCCCGGTCGGGCGCATGCGGGAGTCTGTCTGACTGTCTCTCCCCGTTTCCAGCTTCAGAAAAAAAAAATACAAAAAAAAAAATATTTCAAAGTGGACTGTCCTGCTGCCAATGCAACTTCCTCTTGGGGCCAACCACCTCAAAAAGTAAGGGTTCGTGCACCTGACCACTGTCGTGACGCAGTGGATAGAGAGGGCATCGACCCCAGGATGCTGAGGGGCACCGGCTGGAAACCCTGAGGTCACCAGGTTGAGCAAGGGCTTGCCGGCTTGCGCTCAGGATCGTCGACATGATCCAAGGCCGTGGCTTTAGTCCAAAGGTCAGTGGCTTGAAGCTCAAGGTCGCTGGCTTGAGCTAGGAGCCACTGGTTCACCTTGAGCACCTGCCCAGGTCAAGACAGTATGAGAAGCAGTCAATGAACAACTAAAGGAAAAGCAACTACAAGTTGATGCTTCTCATCTCTCTCTCTCTCAAAATAAATAAATAAATAAAGTAAGGGTCAGTGGAACAAGCATAGGGCTAGTAGCGAAGAGATGTAAGTAGAGGATCCGGCTACACCACGAGCTAGCTTAATTAAGCATACTTCAATTCCTCCTCTATATAACGAGGGAATGATGCGGATAATGTGGTACCTTACAGCTCTGAGATACTAAATGCCCACCCTCCCCATGTCAAAACAGAACACTTATATACTCATGCAATAACTATTGAGGGTCTACTACTGCCAAGCCTGGCATCGTGAGGGGTTCAAGACCAGCCCTTATCACCTAGAATGAGAAATAAGACAATTACATCAGTCACTGTAAAAAAAAACAGAAAGAAATAATGTCGTGATCGGAGGTACTTATCAGATAAAAAAGAAAAGCATGACCAGCCTGTTACCAACACAACAAGCCTGAAACTAAAGTAATTTTCAGCATGTCCTTCCCTCTCTGCATCTGGTCTTTCACCAGATGCCTTTTTCCCTTTACACCATTTCCTAAATCTGTGCTCTCCACTCTGCACTTAGCAGGCAGGCCTTGGGCAACACTCCTCCATGATGATTTGACCTCTGACCCCCAACACTTCAAGCTGGTGTGACTGGACGACTGTCCTGCTACAGATTCAAGGTGGCCTTCCCCAAATTACAGAACATACACAATCAAATCCCTTAAAAAAACCAAACAAACTGGCCCTGGCCGGTTGGCTCAGTGGTAGAGCGTCGACCTGGTGTGCAGAAGTCCCGGGTTCGATTACCGGCCAGGGCACACAGGAGAAGCGCCCATCTGCTTCTCCACCCCTCCCCCTCTCCTTCCTCTCTGTCTCTCTCTTCCCCTCCCACAGCCAAGGCTCCATTGGAGTAAAGATGGCCCCGGCGCTGGGGATGGCTTTGTGGCCTCTGCCCCAGGCGCTAGAGTGGCTCTGGTAGCAACAGAGCGACACCCAGGAGGGGCAGGGCATCGCCCCCTAGTGGGGCAGAGCGTCACCCCTGGTGGGCGTGTCGGGTGGATCCCGGTCGGGCACATGTGGGAGTCTGTCTGACTGTCTCTCCCCGTTTCCAGCTTCAGAAAAATACAAAACAAACAAACAAACAAAAAACAACAAACAAACTATCCACGCCTCTCATCCTCTCTCCCACAAACAGTGGCTGAGAATATACTTTGTACTTGGTGCTGGGTAGGATGTCTTGAGTCTAGACTAGAACCTCCCAGAGGTTTCGCATGGGCCAGGCCGAGAAGCTGGGCCTGTGCTGACATACAACAATTCAGAAATCGAAAGCCGGGGAATTCTCGCAGCACAGAGGGTAGCAGTCAACGCTAGAGGATTCAGAAGGTGGAGAACTGTTTTCTAGCCACAGTCATCAAAGCAAGTTTCTAGGAAGAAGTCACATCTGAACTCCTTACTCCCAGCACTGTGGGCAGGACCTCACGCAGGGAGGCACACAGGTATTCTGGCCCAAGGGCCCAAAGTGACGGAGACAAGGAAGGAAGGCAGTGTCAAGACCAGCAAATGGTTAGTTAGGTCAGCGTTGGGAGAGGGGATCCTTTTTTTTTTTTTAAGAGAGGATACCTTTTCAAAGAACTGTACAAGGTTACTGGAAAGTTTAGTAGCAGGAATAACTATCTGCTTCAGCCAGACCACACAGTGTAAAAGATGAGGATCTTTAACAATCTAACCAGACTGTGAAGAGAGAGTAACAGCAGAGCTCTGGAAATCAGAAAACTGTGGGGTTCTGTCTCCACCCCCGCGCCCCCCCCAGCTTCGCCAAGGAGGGGTTCCGGGGAGGCCACCGCAAGTCATTTAACCTGGCTGGTCTCAGTTTTCTCATTTGTAAACTGAAGCAGCTGAACCTCTGACCTGTAAGGTCTCTAGCGTTCAAACCTAAACCTACTGTATATTATTTCTGCCATTAAAACATTCATCATGGGCTGGGGGGGGGGGGTATGGAGGGAAAGGCTATCTGTATTCCCTTTCCATGAGGTTTCTCTCCCTGAACTAAACATGTCTTTTCCCTAAACGTTTTAATTCTATGCATATGCCTCCTCCCACATCATAAATGTAACAACCTAATATTCAGCGTGTATGTGTGTGTGTGTTTATGGTTCACAGAAACCATAGGTTACTCAAGAAAGGTGTGCCGCACAACCTTCCCCTTGTAACCAACACCGCAGCCCCAGGGCAAAACGTCTCCGCAGGAGCCACACAATGTGACAGGGTACATACACAAAGGAGAAAGAAAAAGGGCGACCTCTGTTACTCACCTAGGCCAGTTCCTTTCCAAAGCCTGAAATAACAGTAACGTAGAAAAGGGGGGGAGGGATCTTAAATTTTAGAAAGTTTCTACTTTCTATAAATAAATAAATAAATAAATAAATAAATAAATAAATAAATAAATAAAATGCAGCGAACATGCAGAAAGTTTTTGGCGCTGAAATTGATTGAAAAGTTTACTTTTTCGATGGCGCATCCGTCAGCAGGCGCGCACCGCTCCTGGAAAGGCAGAGAACCGGCACCGCGAGCGCGACTCGCTCCGACCCTATCGATCCTCTCTGCACCAAAAGGCCTCCGGCACCGAGCCCGACCCAGAAGGCGAGCGCAGCAGACTGGGTCGGAACGCGCCGGCGGCCGCCGCCCACCCAGGTGGAAGGGAGCGAGTTCCCGAGACGCGGAAGGGCGCGCAGGGGGCGGCACGCAGCTCCCGGGCCGGCCGGGCCAGCGAGCAGCAGGGGCGCACACCTTGGCACCTGTGCGCCCCCAGCCTGCGCGCCTCGGGCAGGAGCGCGCACCGCCCCGCGCGCTGGGGACCCCCGGCACCGACGCCCTCCAGCCGCGACCACGCGGAGGGAGCTCGTCTCCGGCCTCGGCGCCCAGCCCTGCTTCCCGGGCACCCCGCGCCGCTACCCCCGCACCTACCGCGTCCCGCCGGTGCCCGCAGCTCCGCTCTGCGGCTGCCTGGCTGCGCTCGCCCGGCTGCCGCGCTCGCGCCTCTGCGCATGCCCGCCCGACACCCAGGCCGGCACGCGGGTAATCCACCTGCCGGGTTTTGGCTGCGGCTCCCGGGGACGACGACCCGAGTCGCAGTGCCCGGTTCAGCAGGAGGGTGCTGGGAGGGGCGAGGGGACCCGCGTTCTCCCGGCCGCCCGGTTACGCAGGACGCACGCTCCTCCCCGCCGCTGGGGGACCACCTCCAGCGGTTTGCTAAGCCGATGACCCCGCACCCGGAGTTTCCCACTCAAGTAGGGCGTAGGGAGGAGGCCCAGCAGTGGGCACGCCTAACATTTTTCTATGGAGAGACCGCTGCTACCAGACCCCGGCGTGCCATGCACGACGCTTTATGAACCAGGGGGCTAGAGAAAAGGGTGACATTTTCTCTCCCCCAACACTTTCTGGGATTTCACAAAACGCTTCCTCGTCACTTGACAGAGCCACACCTGCTTTAAAAATAAGTAACTACACCTCACACGCAAACAAAGGTGGGCTATTTTCCTTCTGCGTGTGAGTCACGGAAATGGAATGCAGCCCCGGGAGTTCTCACATGGTTTGTAGTAGCGTCATCTAGTCTTGTCACTTCAGCTCTGTCCCCGGCAACGGGGCGGGGGTGGGGGGGTCCTATTTTGCTGCCCTTTTTTTTTTTTTTTTTTTTCCTGAAGGTGGAAACAGGGAGAGACAGTCAAGACAGACTCCCGCATGCGCCCGACCGGGATCCACCCGGCACGCCCACCAGGGGCGACGCTCTGCCCACCAGGGGGCGATGCTCTGCCCATCCTGGGCGTCGCCATGTTGCGACCAGAGCCAATCTAGCGCCTGGGGCAGAGGCCACAGAACCATCCCCAGCGCCCGGGCCATCTTTGCTCCAATGGAGCCCTGGCTGCGGGAGGGTAAGAGAGAGACAGAGAGGAAGGCGCGGCGGAGGGGTGGAGAAGCAAATGGGCGCTTCTCCTATGTGCCCTGGCCGGGAATCGAATTGCTGCCCTTTTAACTCACTGCCCCCCCCCCTCACTGCCTAGCACATTTCTGGGTACAAAACAGGTACCCAAGAAATCCTGAGATGGTTATCAGTGGGGCTGCAGAGAGACCGTAAGGAAGAAGGATGCTGAAGTTATTTTAGGAACCCAGAGGAACTGATAAGAAATTAAATATGGAAGTACATGGGCCAAGTTTGGGGATGATAAGGATTTTTCCTTGCCTTCCACCTAGAAAAATCGGTGGATTTAGTATGCTTATAGGAGCCCAGATATGCAGAAGGAATTGAGTAGGCAAGCTGTCACAAAAGCTTTCTGTGTGTGTGTGTGTGTGAGAGAGAGAGAGGGATAGATAGGGTCAGACAGAAAAAGAGAGCGATGAGAAGCGTCAATTCTTTGTTGTGGCTCTTTTGTCTCCTTAGTTGTTCATGGGTTGCTCTCTCTTATGTGCCTTGGTGGGGAGGCGTTGGGAGGCTACAGCAGAGCTGGCAACCCCTTGCTCAAGCCAGCGAACTTGGGCTCAGGCCAGCAACCTCGGGTTTTGAACCTGGGTCCTCTAGCATTCCAGTCCAAAGCTCTATCCACTGCACCACCGCCTGATCAGGCGAAAGATTTCTTAACCTAAACACACGTCTGCCACACAAGCCAGCCATTCCGTTTGTGAATGAAAAAGGGGGCTTTAATAAAGCTGACAAGTCCAGTACCAGCAAGTAGCCTCACAGGGTGATCTGATCATAAACTCTTAAATGGGCATAGTGCATAGTCCCCCCCACCCCCACCCAGGAATGTAACTTTTTCAGTAAAAGGTCTATCTTCGCCTTAAGCAAAACCCTGTCTGGTTATTCTTAAGCACCTAAATTAACATGCTTTTGAAATGCCAGTGTATTCCTCTCTTTTTCAGACGCCCTCTGAAGCAACCAGCCTCAAGAAAGCCATAATCTTGTTGACTACCCTGTTATCAAATCCCGAATCCCTGTTTTTCTCTCCCCCACCTCCATGTAATCTTCCTTCCCTTCCCTTCTTTTTTTTTTTTTGGTATTTTTCTGAAGCTGGAAACGGGGAGAAACAGTCAGACAGACTCCCGCATGCGCCCGACCAGGATCCACCCGGCACGCCCACCAGGGGGCCACGCTCTGCCCACCAGGGGGCAATGTTCTGCCCCTCCAGGGCGTCGCTCTGCCGCGACCAGAGCCACTCTAGCGCCTGGGGCAGAGGCCAAGGAGCCATCCCCAGCGCCTGGGCCATCTTTGCTCCAATGGAGTCTTGGCTTCGGGAGGGGAAGAGAGAGACAGAGAGGAAGGAGAGGGGGAGGGGTGGAGAAGCAGATGGGCGCTTCTCCTGTGTGCCCTGGCCGGGAATCGAACCCAGGACTTCTGCACGCCAGGCCGACGCTCTACCACTGAGCCAACCGGCCAGGGCTCTGGAAAGTACTCATTGTGCCACTCGACATTTACGGAAGACCTGCAGGAGTTCTTGTTTTTGCTAACAGACAGAAATATGGAGAGGGTCTTTGCTTTTGGGGTGGGTGGGGGGAGAGAAAAGCGAGCAAGGCGTTCAGCGTTGAGTTCAGACCTTCCCAACTCGAGGGAAGTGTGGTGTACCCCTGGAGCCAAGACTGGTGCCACCAAGCTCCCCCTCTGGGTACCACACTCAGCATCTCAGCCCCGAGAGCTGCCTCAGGCTCTGAACTGTGTCTGTCAGCATCTGTGCTGAATGCATCTCAGTCTGTCTTGGGCATCGTGAGCAAGACTGTCCCAGGGTCTCAGAAAATAAAATGAGAAAATGAATACTAGGAAACTGAAGTACAGAAATCTTAGTAAAAAGTACAGAACACTTTTAACCTTTGGGTGGACCTTCCCCAGCAGGACTCAAACCCCAGAAGATGTTAGCTTTAGCGTGACCCTGGAAAGAATCAAGCATATAGGTTATTTTGGGGGACTCCGGGAATGCTCAACACATTTTTCCATATAAATTAATGGTGTTTGTTTCTTTGCTTTACTTTGTTTTGACTTGCAAAAGCTTTCACAGAAAGGCTCTGCTTTTGGATAGTGGGGAGAAAGCCTGTCTTTCGGAAATGATGGCATATTGAAATAATGGGAAGTGATGGGCTAGCCAGTGACAGATACAGGGCTGTGGTCTGCCCCACTCTGTCCTTGGGTCCTTCCTGGAAAGCCAAAATTACGTTTCCCAGGTTCACCCGTCGTTAGGGCTCCGGGTACTAGATTTAGGCTCTACCAAGCCCTGTGAGACCTGGCAGGAAGCCGAAGTGTGAGAGAGAGGCAGGGCGTGTTCCTCTGTCCCGCTGTTTTCAGAGTCAGCACCTGCCTAGGCAGGAAATCTGGGGGCTTCTTGAACTCCAATGACTCTGTAGATTTTCTGCATCTCATCTTGAACCTTTTTGTTCTTAAACTAGCCAAAGGGACTCCGTTCCTGAAAAATGCACTGTCCATCTGAGAAGAAGCAACCTGTCTTACTCAAAAATAATCAGGAAATAAAATGAGAAAATGAATACTAGGAAACTGAAGTACAGAAATCTTAGTAAAAAGTACAGAACACTTTTAACCTTTGGGTGGACCTTCCCCAGCAGGACTCAAACCCCAGAAGCTGTAAAGAAAAAGATGTGATCCTTTCTGCCTCAACTACCTGTAAATCACCCATTCTCACTTCTGAAATCTAATGCTTTGCCCCCCACCCCCACCCCCACCCCCACGCTTTTCTCCTCTGTCTGAAAATTTCACCTATACCCAATGTTGCCTCACTATCTTTGGAATTCTCATGCATATGTGAATTCCCCAAGCACGTTAAAATTGTGATGTTCCTCCTGCTAAAAAGAAAAAAGTAAAAAAAGAAAGGGAGGGAGAAAGGAAGGAAACCTCTTTCCTCCACTTTTATTTCTGTAGCAGAACTAATAGGAGGATAAGAGCAGATGACACAGATGAAGTATTTTCAGTAAAGTCAAAGTACAATGATCGCAAGTGCAAATTAATCATTGCCACTCAAACCAACTGGATAGCATCTCAGTGTCATACTTAACAATAGGGATGACAATAATTCATTGCTAAGGTAGAAATCTCTTGCGCACGCGAGAAAGCAGTCCCATTCCTGATTCCTGGTTCCTCCCCAAATGGAGTGGAGTCCTAGTTCTATAGCACACAGCCTTAGGAGATGTGAAACCGCTACATGAACTGGATAACAAGTAGCTTTCCTTTCGAATTTCTCAAATATTATTAGTTTCCCTACTGAGAACTAGATGTTTTTTGTAATTTGGTTTTGTTTTTTTTTTGGCAGTGTTTCTACTACATGAGACACATGTGTTTTTGCTATTTGGCTATACAGGTCCACTTATTCTGCTTTATTTAGTTTCAGCATGTTGACTGCTATTTGAGGCTTTATTCACTCAAAGCCAATGGACTTGTGCCCTTTTTTTTCTTTTTTTTTTTTTTATACCTGTCAATCTGTTTGACAATATTCAATACCTAGTCATGTTGTTGATGCAGGGGAATGGCACAATTGTATTTGGGGTTTGAAAAGACTGCTCTCTCTGCTGTATAGAACATTTCCACAGAATATCAGCATTGACTAGAAAAAAATTTTTTTTCCTAATTATTAAACATGCAAACTATTCAATAATGAAGGTGTATTTTGAAGTTCATTTTGGGTGGAAAAAGGAACCTGTCAAATTGTATTTTTTTATCTCACTTTTTAAAAATATTTATTTATTTATTTATTTATTTGCATTTTTCTGAAGCTGGAAACGGAGAGGCAGTCAGACAGACTCCCGCATGCGCCTGACCGGGATCCACCCGGCACGCCCACCAGGGGGCGATGCTCTGCCCACCAGGGGGCGATGCTCTGCCCATGGGAGGGGTTGCTCTGTTGCGACCAGAGCCACTCTAGCGCCTGAGGCAGAGGCCACAGAGCCATCCTCAGCGCCCGGGCCATCTTTGCTCCAATGGAGCCTTGGCTGTGGGAGGGGAAGAGAGAGACAGAGAGGAAGGAGAGGGGGAGGGGTGGAGAAGCAAATGGGCGCTTCTCCTGTGTGCCCTGGCCGGGAATCGAACCCGGGACCTCAGCACAACAGGCCGGCGCTCTACCATTGAGCCAACCGGCCAGGGCCTTTATCTCACTTTTAAAGGATTTCTATTTTAATGTTTGCTTTGTGATGCTAATGATACAGTAGAATATTGACCTAATACCACAAACGAAGTTAAAAAAAAAACACAAAAAATCCAATGCATTATTAATGGGACTTGCAGAGCTGGGCTGCAAAGAGTTTGGGTATTTGACAGCGAAACCTAACGGTCTCGGTCTCATTTGAGTTGTAGTGCCACCTAGTGGTCATTCCAATCGCAAAAGTTCCAGGAGGAACTAACTTTCCGTTTCAGATGGAGTGCCGCAGTTTCCTGATCTCCCTGTGGAGCAGATAGGACTTCTCCCGTCCTTATCTTTCCAGTGCATAGTATTTCTATATTTCTTTTGGCATTCGTTAAATTTTTCTTTGCTTTAAATTTTCTGGGTTACTATATCCTTTCTACACCCGCAGATTGTACAGATAGGACTTGAAAGGGACTTTGTCTTGCTCACCTTTGTGTCACAGAAGAACCGGACACAACGTCTGGCACAAAAAATACCTTTTTGAATTAAATTGGGCTCCCAATATATTGTTTCTAACGTTTGTTCTAATTCAGCCTTTTACAATGACAATGCTATTCAGCCATTGCCTCTCATGTCATATTGTAATTTATTTTTATTTTTGCCACAGGAGAGTGGGAACGCAGTCCCCTGTGACCACAAATCACGCAGTCCAGTTTCCCACATTTGTGGAAATCACAGTTCGTGGTTATGGTATCTCCTCTGCCAAGTTAGTATTAACAATGTGATTTTTACAATCTTTCTTCATATGATCCAAAATCAACACCTAACATTTGTTACTTTTTTAGTTGATAAACTGTTTTTCAACCTAAGCTTTAAAAAATATTTTTTTATACATTTTGGGATATGTTAACCATACAGATACAAATAGTAATATAACACCCACCCAAATAGAGCAAATATTAAACTTGTCATAATTAATTCAGATCCTCTTAAATGAAAACCCTCACAGGTATGTTGAAACCTCATAATTTCATTCTTCTGCAGTTAATGTATATCTTCCCAACCCTTATATATACATATATACTCTTAGAATATATGTATGTATGCATAACTCACACAAAGTATTTATTTTGTGGTTTTATGTTTTTGGGTTTTTTTAAATTGATTTTAACGAGAGGAAAGGAGAGAGAAAGAGAGAGGGACAGGAACATCCATTTCTTCCTGTACATGCCCTGACCAAGGATCAAACTGGTAACCTCTGTTTCCGGATAAAGCTCGAACCAACCAAGCTATCTGGCCAGGACTTTGTGTGTGTGTGTGTGTGTGTGTGGTGATTTTAGAATGATATGTAAGTGGTACACTATTATGTACTCCTTTGCAATTTGCAACATCATTTTCAGGATTTTTCTTGGTTAGCACATGTTGCATAATGCATTCATTCTAACTATGGAATGATATTCAAGCGTATGACCCTACCACCTCTTATTTCATCTTATAAAGTATATATTATTTATCCCATTTAGAGGTGAAACGCTGAAGTACAGAGAGGTTAAGTAACTTGACCTAGGTAACACAGTTTCTGAAAATGGAATGAGAACTTGTGCATGGTCTCTAATTCCTAATCCTAGGATCTTTCCACTGTATCATTCAACTATTTAACAAATATTTACTGAACACCAACTATGTGCCAGGCCGTGATGTAGGTTCCTGGGTATCTAAGTAGAGAAGATCCTACTCTCAAGGAGCCTATATCCTAATTACCGGAGACAGTCAATAGAATAGTATGCAACACAGCACTTGGTTCTGGTTCTAGTGCTGTGAAGAAAAAGAAAGCAGGTGGAGGGGAAGAGTGGCATTTCAGCGCTCTCTGGTGGCGCTCAAGCAAATACCTGAAGACGAGCGACGAGAGAGGGGCGTTCAAGGTCAAGGCAAGGGGTTCAACAAATGCCAACTCCCTGAGGCAGAAGCATATATGGTTATCATTCCATAACTTTGATATTTGTCTTCTTTTTAGATACTGTATCCAAACTCCATGTGCAAAGAACACGTGGAAGCCCACTGCGCGGCTGTGCCTGCTTACACGCACACTTTTTTTTTTTTTTTTCCAAATTTTTTATTTATTTATTTATTTTTTCATTTTTCTGAAGGTGGAAACAGGGAGAGACAGTCAGACAGACTCCCGCATGCGCCCGACCGGGATCCACCCGGCACGCCCACCAGGGGCGACGCTCTGCCCACCAGGGGGCGATGCTCTGCCCATCCTGGGCGTCGCCATGTTGCGACCAGAGCCACTCTAGCGCCTGGGGCAGAGGCCACAGAGCCATCCCCAGCGCCCGGGCCATCTTTGCTCCAATGGAGCCTTGGCTGCGGGAGGGTAAGAGAGAGACAGAGAGGAAAGCGCGGCGGAGGGGTGGAGAAGCAAATGGGCGCTTCTCCTGTGTGCCCTGGCCGGGAATTGAACCCGGGTCCTCCGCACGCTAGGCCGACGCTCTACCGCTGAGCCAACCGGCCAGGGCCACACGCACACTTTTGACATGTTAACGGTCTCCCGGTGATGGGTTGGGTTGGGCCGGAACATGTCTCCAGACAGAATCCACAGATGGACTGGAGGCGCCCCTTAAGATGGCAACGCAGCACTGCTGCTCACCGGAGGAGAGACCTGGACACACAGCTCGACCCCCTTTCTGTATATGAAAGACTGGGGAAATCTTCCAGGACACCCGGGTGACAGAAGCTAGAAAAGCTGTGGAAACAGAAAGGGCAGGGAAGAGCCCCCTTCTGCACCGTGCGTCAGAAAAGCTGCCGAGAGAGGGAGAGGAACACGAGGATACTCAGCCTGGGTTCTCGTCTTGGCTCTGACCCCGCGGGACTAGCTCGGTTCCCAGGTGTGTGACGCGGAGTCCAGCCGGTGTGCCTCCTCGCACCCGGGAGCGGCTGTGCCGAGTGTTTCCCTGCGGGAGCTAAGGAGCAGCGCGCCCCGGCCCCGCCCACCCGCTGTGAGGCCCCGCCCACTATGAGGCCCCGCCTCGAGCCCCGCCCACCCCGCGCGCCTTCCCTGCCGGAAGCCGCCGGGGAAGCCCGCCCTGCGCGTGCGCCCGCGCAAACCCCCTCGGCGCAGAGGGGCGGGTCTGGCGCGCGCAGCCGCCGCGGCTTTCAGGAGGAGGTTTGAACTCCGCGAGGCCCCGTCGGGCGCCGCTCCTTCCCGGCAGAGACGCGGCCGTGGGGCCGCCGCGAGCCCGCCTGCGCGCCGTGGACGGTCCTCGCGCCGCCTCAGCATGGGCGAGCCCGGCCTGGAGCTGGCGTCCATGATCCCCGCCTTGCGGGAGCTGGGCAGGTAGGCCGGCCGGCCGTCGCGGTCCTCACGTGGGGGTCCCTTCCCCGTCCGCACGCGCGCTCGTCCGGCCTCGGAGGCGGCGGCCCGGGGCTCCCCGCCCGGCCCGGTGGGAGCGCTCGCGCGGGAGTGGCTGTTCAGCGCTCCGCGTAGACCCAGAGCTCCGGTGCGGGGAGAATCGGCCACCGGCTCTGGTTCTGGTTCCGGTTCTGCGCGCGGCAGCCCGCTCCTCCCGGGGGGCGGTGGGGAGACCGCAGGCCGCCCCGGCTCGGCGGACCCCGGCGGGGCGCTGCCCACCCCGGAGGACGGCGCGGACCGGCCTCCCTGCGTCCCGGGGCCGAGGCGGGGTGTCCTGGGGGCGGGCGCCACTGGCGGGCGCTCAGCTCCGGCCGCGGTCCCCGCGTCCCGGCTTCTCATACGGTTCCCACCCGCGGAGCGCTGCGTCCCACTCGGCTCCCGGGTGCCGGGGCCCGCCGCGTCTGGTGTCGCACGCTGTGCACATGGTCACTGCGTGTTCCCGGTCTGCAGAGCAGCACCCGCCTTTCCAGCTGACGGCGGAGCCACCCGGGCCAGCGCCCGTAGACCCGGTCCACCTTCTGGGCTCAGCGCCCGTGGGCCGGCCCACCTTCTGGGCTCAGCGCCCGTGGGCCGGCCCACCTTCCGGGCTCAGCGCCCGTGGACTCGGTCCACCTTATGGGCTCAGCGCCCGTGGACCGGTCCACCTTCCGGGCCAGCGCCCGTAGACCCGGTCCACCTTCCGGGCTCAGCGCCCGTAGACCCGGTCCACCTTCCGGGCTAGTGCCCGTGGACACGGTGCACCCTCCGGGCTCAGCGCCGGGCCCGGCGTGTTCTGCTCGGACGTGGAACCCATTCGCTGATGCCGGCTTCTCCGTTCCGTTCTCGCTCCCTCCGAGGCATCGGCAAGAGCCTCTCCCGTCCATGGTCACCCTCCGGGTCCTTCACTGGCAGCCACGCGAAAGGCATGGATTGGAGAGAGAGCTGCTCCGCAGAGCACTGTCCTGACGGTGTGCGGTGTCCTGGCTGTCCCGTCGCCGCTGCCGCAGTGTCCCAGCGTGTCCGCGGCATGGGAGGCAGCGAATGTTCCCTCCAGGGAGATGCGGAGCCCCGAAGGACACAGAGAGACCCCGTGCGCCGGCAGGCCCCCAGGCCTCCTCTCCCGGCTGGTGTTCCTCTTGCGGACGGTGGCAGTGAGATTTCTGGGGAAAGTGGGATGTCATGCAGTGATGCTTGGGCTCTTCTTGCTCTGTGTCTCTGAGGTGACAGTTGTTCCAGCCTTTTCTCTGCCCGGCCTTTCTGGGTGGGCGCCTGCTCGCAGCTGCACTCTGCTGTTTGATGAGGCCTGATGTCCTTTGCCAAGGCGTGTCCATCGGCAGCGCACCTGCATGTACTTTTCTTATTTTGTATTTTATTTCTTTATTTTTTATTCAAGTTCATCGATGTAGGGATATTTCAGTAAATGATACTGTGTTCACTCATTTTCCAGACCAAGAACCTGAGAATCATTCTTCACTGTCCTGGTGCTTTGGGGCTGTGTGCTTGGCTCTCTCTTCACCATCTTCCTGAGTTACTTCATCTCTAGCCTTGTGACTTTATAGATCAGCTAAATGCCGATAACTCCTAGATTTTTATCCCCAGCTCAGAGATGTCAGTTCTGTTGCTTACCGAACATCTACACCCAGGAATGAAAACGAACACACCAAGAGCAGACCTCCTGATTTGCTGCTCCTCCCAATGGGTCATTGTAAATGTACCCATCAGCAGCCCAGGAGTGATCCTTGATTTGTGCCCTTATCCCCGATGACCCATCCGCAAGTCTCATCGGCACTTCCTTTAAAAGACACTTCTCATCTTCCCTGCTGCCACTGTAACCTCTCATTTGGATGACTACTGTAACCAAATGAGACTACTACTGTAACCTCTCAGCTTATCTCTCCATTGCCATCCCCCCTCCCCCGTTTACAGTGGAATTCCCACTCAACAATCAAAAGTGATTTTGATAACTGTGAATCATACTGTAGATTATATAGTGTCAGTCCCCTGCTCAAAGCCTTCCTCTGGCTTTCTGTGGCACAGTTGGAATAAAATCCAAACTCCTTTACCACAGCTCTAAAACCCTGTGTAATCTGGCCTCTGCCTGCCTCAGACCTCGTGGCCTAGTGCCTGCCCCTTGCTCCCTCTACTCCGGTAACATGGTTCTTGTCTTCTGTGCCCACCACGGTCCTCCCTGCCCTCAGTCCTTGTCACTCGCTGTTCCTTCTCTCTGAACACTGGCCAGTTCCATTCAGGTGTCATTTCAGAGTGGCCTTCCCCGATCCTCCTGTGTAGAATTACTTTGTAATCACAGGTTGTGATAGATGCTATTAAGATATTAAATGAGATAATGGGAGGGAGATATGGTCCAGGGGCAGCTGCATTAGCCAGTAGGGGAGGTTTGGATGGCAGAAAGCAGCCAGTGATTGGAAAGGTGTCTGGGATGGAACAGGAAGTCCAGAGGCCCCTGTGTGGGAGTGAGCCTGCGTTTGGAAGGACGGGAAGGAGGCTGGATCAGTAGGAGGAAAGGAGGCGGTGGGATTAGTAAGGATGAAGGGAGAAGCAGGCAGGGGCCTGGTCCTTTAGAACCTTCCAGACCAGGGTAAGGAGTTGGCTTTTATTTTTAAGTGCAGTGGGAAAACCATTGGAAGGTCTAAAACAGGGAAATAACACCATTGAATTCATGTTTTAAAAACATGTTTAGCTGCCTGATTGGGGGTAGCACAATGGATAGAGCGTAGACCTGGAATGCTGAGGTCCCAGATTCGAAACCCCGAGATCACTGGCTTGTGCGTAGGCTTAGCAGTTTCAGTGCAGGGTCGCTGGCTTGAGCCCAAGGTCGCTGGCTTGAGCAGGGGGTCACTGGCTTAGATGGAGCCCCACATTCAAGGCACCTATGAGAAACAATCAACGGAGAACAAAAAGTTGAGGCTTCTCATCTCGCTCCCTTCCTGTCTCTCTCACAAAACAAAAAAGCCGCCCCAAAATGTTTTACCTATCCTCTTCTTAAAACCTTCCCAGCGTTTTGTCTCATTGCCTTCTGTACAAAATCCAGCCTCCGTAGTTCACCCTTTGGCCTTGTCTGCACTCCCCAGCTCCACCTCCAGTTACTGCCCCTCTTCAGCCACCTGGAGTCTCCTTGAGATTCTGGAGCAGCCTGTGTTTATTCCTGAGCCTTGGTTTCTTTCCTCCGTGGGGCTCGCCTTTCTCCCTTCCCTTGTTTTCCCTGCCTCGCCTCTTAGGGACCCTGCCTTTTTTTTTTTTTTTTTTTTTCATTTTTCTGAAGCTGGAAACAGGGAGAGACAGTCAGACAGACTCCCGCATGCGCCCGACCGGGATCCACCCGGCGTGCCCACCATGGGGCGACGCTCTGCCCACCAGGGGGCGATGCTCTGCCCATCATGGGCATTGCCATGTTGCGACCAGAGCCACTCTAGCGCCTGAGGCAGAGGCCACAGAGCCATCCCCAGCGCCCGGGCCATCTTTGCTCCAATGGAGCCTTGGCTGCGGGAGGGGAAGAGAGAGACAGAGAGGAAAGTGCAGCGGAGGGGTGGAGAAGCAAATGGGCGCTTCTCCTGTGTGCCCTGGCCAGGAATCGAACCTGGGTCCTCCGCACGCTAGGCCGACGCTCTACCACTGAGCCAACCGGCCAGGGCGACCCTGCTTTTTTATCTCCTCCTCCAGGGTGCCTTGACTGCTTGGCCCTTCTCAGGACTGAGTGGCCCTCTTGTGCTCTGTGTTGGCACCATGCTGCGTTCAAACGATTTGCCCTTTAATTTACAAATTGTTCTGGGGCAGACGATGCACAGTATCCTCCCGGTTATCTGGTATTGAATGCGTCCTCCGTAGGAGGTAGGTGCTCGAGTGTCTGCTGCTTATGTCAGAGCACTTAAGTGTCCACTCAAATAGTACAGTGTATATAAGCACACACACACTGTCCCCTGTCCCCCAAGTGGAACTGCTGTGTCTGCCCGTGCTCCTGTCTGGCCTCGCCCGCGTGCACGCAGGGTCTCGGCCCAGCAGTGCTCCTGGCACAGACAGAACTTTGCGTTCTGCCCTTTTGGCTTCCCGTCCTGCCGTGAGCGTTTTTTCTGTGTTGTTAGGTGGTCATCATCTTTCTCATACGAATTGTTGCACACTGTTCCAAAGAGTACATAAATAACAATAATTATCACCCTAATGTAAGTCACTGAAGTGGTTCCCTATTCCAGTGGTCCCCAACCCCCGGGCCGCGGACCAGTACCGGTCTGTGGGCCATTTGGTACCGGTCCACAGAGAAAGAATATATAACTTACGTTATTTCCGTTTTACTTATATTTAAGTCTGAACGATGTTTTATTTTTAAAAAATGACCAGATTCCCTCTGTTACATCCGTCTAAGACTCACTCTTGACGCTTGTCTCAGTCACGTGATACATTTATCCATCCCACCCTAAAGGCTGGTCCGTGAAAATATTTCCTGACATTAAACCGGTCCGTGGCCCAAAAAAGGTTGGGAACCACTGCCCTATTCCCCCTGTTACAAATGATGCAGTGCATGTTTTATGGAAACAGCGTCTTGCTTCGTCTGAGTTCCTTCCTCAGGTCCCTTCCTGGGGTGAGATAGCTATGTCAAAGGGCACGAATGGGTTAATAATTCCTGCCCACGAGCTCAGTGGCACAGCTTCCCTGGTCTTCTGAGAGGGGTGGGGGGGTGGGGGGGTGGGAAGAGAGTGCACCAGGTATGTCCCTGTGTCTGTTGGTGTCACTGGGGGGGGGACTGACCCCCAGGCTGATCAGCTTTGAGGACTGGCTGTGACCACAGCACAGGAGCTGCTGAGCAGGAGTCAACCCTACAGAGCAGGACTGGCTTCAGTGGGGCTTTGCTGCTCCCCCAGTCTGCCCCTTGAGTGTGTCACCCTGGGTCGGGTTGTAACCCAGGGTGATCTGAAGCTGACCACAGGTGCACTGGCTCTGGGGCCTTCTGGGAAGTACAAGGTCAGCCACCACCTGTGCCCTGCCTGGGGCACCTGGCATGAGCTACAGAGCACTGTGCAGATGGCTGTTACCTGTGCTGGGCATGGAGGTGCCCGGGAGGGGCCAATGAACCAACACTGGCTGTGGCTCCTGCCAGGCTTGGGGCCACTTAGCAAGAGGTCTGGGGCACACAGAGGCCAGATGCTGCTTATTTGAGATTTTAGGAAAGTGCAAAGCAGGAGCCAACACAGGCCATTTGTATGGAAAAGTCACTGGTAACGGCTTGGGTGGGCCAGCAGGTTGGGTGGGGAGGGGTCTCAGGGTCCAGCTGGGTGGCGTGAACAGTGAGAGCCAGGATGATGGGGACTCAGGTGTGGTGTCCACCTGCTGGCTCTGAGGGAAGGGAGGTGTCTCAGTGAAGGAACAGTGACCTCTGCCAGCACTTCTGTGTGAGAGAAAACTTCCCCCCTTGATGTTGACAGTCCAGTTCCTCCCCGTGTGCCCCTGGTGCCCTTCAAGCTGCTGCCCCAGCGCTGGAGCCCAGAGGGAGGGAGTCTGAGGAAGTCCGTGTGGGCCCTTTAAGAGGAACGCCTGGGACTCCAGCAGCTCCGTCTCCCTCAGCCACAGCCCCTGCTGGTTTTACAGCCAGAAGTTATGGGACTTCTCTTCCCGGCTCTGGGGGCCTGGACTGGGGCTGGGACCCCTTGCCCTTCAGGAGTGGACCTTCATACCTGAGACATCCCTCCTGATTTTAAACCACCACATGCAGGGTGGGACCAGCCCATCCCTTGTCCCCGCCCCTCCTACCAGTCTTGATGTGGCTTCCTGAACTCCCTAGACTTCCCTTCAGCCAGATCTCAGGCGGTTCTGAATGACGGCTGCTCTTTCAGCTGTGACTTTGCTGTGGGTGTGGGAGGAGGTGAGGGCCGTGTTCACCTGCACTGCCCTCATGTTTACCATGTTGGCCTGGATGTCTAACCTTCGGTGTTTTCATGATGATGAGCCTTGGAGTGGGCTTCTTTGGGTTCATCATGTTTGGGACTCTTCTGTGCTTCCTGGACTTGCGTGTCTGTTTCCTTCACTAGGTTAGGGATGTTTTCTGTCATTATTTTTTCCCGTAGATTTTCAATATTTGGTTCTGTAGTAGTGACCAATAGTACAGTCTCTATGAATGTCCATCTCCTCATCTGCAAATTAAGGTCAATATTTCAATCTTAATGCTTGTAAAAAATGAAATAATACGGACAGTAGTTTTTAGCCTTGTTTGGTAGGTATTAGTATTACATGATGATAACCTGTAGCTTTAGGCTAGGTATTTCTTGAGGTCTGTAACTGTAATTTGACAGCCTTTTGGACGTCCCACCTAGTTGTTTCCTTGAGACCTTAAGCTCAGTATTTCTCTGGCTGGTTTTGTTTCTCTCCCCAGACGGGGCTTCCTCCTGTGTCGACTGTGGTGTGGGATCTCAGCCCACCTCGGGGAGAGGGCATGGTTGAGTGTGCAGTCTCCCCCCACTAGTCTGTCTCTTTCAGATTCCCAGCAGAAGCTCCTGACGTTGCGCCTGGTGCCTCACAGGTGCTCGGTAAATGTTTGTTGATCATATGAATGAGTAATCCTATGTGATGGAACGCAGACTTCCTACTCTGCTCTTATATTCTGTTCTATGGTGGTTTACACCAAATCATGGAGTTTAAGTTAAATTCATTTAGGATTCTAGGATACCATTTTTTTATTTAACTATTATATCATCTCTTTATTATTTTTCCTTGATTGATCCTAAAATACAATATATGTATTTTTTCACATTTTTTAAGTTTTTGTGATAACTTTAAACATACAAAATAAGACAAAATGGTACATTGATTTTCCATGTAGTCACCACCCAATAATTAATCAATTTATGGGCCTTTTCCTTTCAACTCATTACTTTGAAGCAAATTACAACATCATTTTATCAATAAATAATAGTAATTATCTCTGAAGGGTACTTTTTTATTTTAAGTGAGAGAAGGGGAGAGAGACAGACTCCTGCCTGCGACCTGACCGGGGTTCCACCCAGCACCCCTCTTTTGGGCCAGTGCTCGAATTAACTGAGCTATGTTTAGTACCTGAGGTTGATGCTGGGACCAATGAGCCATCCTCAGCAACCGCTTAGGCCGTGCTTGAACCAATCCAGCCACTGGCTGCGGGAGGGGGAGAGAGAGAAGGGGGAGAAGGAGGGGAGGAGAAGCAGAGGGTCGCTTCTCCTGTGTGCCCCGACCGGGAATCACACCCGGGACATGCGCACACCAGGCCAATGCTCTATCCACTGAGCCAACCGACCAGGGCCAAGAAAGACTTCTTAAACACACCACAATACCATATCACACCTTAAAGTAATAATCTCTTAACATCGGATATCCAGTCTCTGTTCTAATTTTCCCAGTGGTCTTATATTGCGGGCTAACAGTTTTCATTCTGAATCAGATTCAGCGTAGGTTTATACGTTGTAAGTGGTTGATACCGCTCGCTTGTCTTAGTTGTAGGTCTCCTGCTCTCTTTCCCTTGGAATTTATTTGTTGAAAAAACTGTGTTCTGTCGATTTTTAACAGTGTAGGTCAGCTCCACTCAATAGAAATATAATGCATATGTGAAATTTGGATGTTCCGGTTGCCACATTGTACAAAGGAAAAGGAAATAGGTGAAATTAATTTTTAATTATATATTTAACTCAGATATTTCAATATGTAATTAACATAAAGTTATTGAGATGTTGTGATTTTTTTTTGTATTTTTCTGAAGTTGGAAACGGGGAGGCAGTCAGACAGACTCCTGCATGCACCCGACCGGGATCCACCCGGCACGCCCACCAGGGGGCGATGCTCTGCCCATCTGAGCTGTTGCTCTATTTGGACCAGAGCCATTCTAGCGCCTGAGGCTGAGGCCATGGAGCCGTCCTCAGTGCCCAGGCCATCTTTGCTCCAATGGAGCCTCGGCTGCGGGAGGGGAAGAGAGAGACAGAGAGGAAGGAGAGGGGGAGGGGTGGAGAAGCAGATGGACTCTTCTCCTGTGTGCCCTGGCCAGGAATCGAACCGGGGACTCCTGCACACCAGGCCGACGCTCTACCATTGAGCCAACCAGCCAGGGCCAGATGTTGTGATATTTTTTGTACCAACTATTCAAAATCCAATGTATATTTTATATGTAGAGTCCGTCTGAGTTTAGGCTCAGCAGATTTCAAGTGCTCGGTACCTACTGCGTGTGGCTGCTATCACCACGGCTGCTGTCACCACGGCGGCTGGCCACCGTGCTGGCCTGGGCAGTGTAGGCTTTGCAGATTGGATGCTGTGGTGAAATACAGCGGGTCCTATTTTCCTCGTAAATTGGTGGTAACATGTATTTAGTTTTTCCTTTAAATAGAAGAATATTGTGAATGTCAGTGTTAAAATTATACACATTTAGCCTGACCTGTGGTGGTGCAGTGGATAAAGCGTCAACCTGGAAACGCTGAGGTTGCCGGTTCAAAACCCTGGGCTTACCTGGTCAAGGCACATATGGGAGTGGATGCTTCCTGCTCCTCCCCCACCTCCCCTCTCTATGAATAAATAAAATCTTAAAAAAAATTATACACATTTGATAAGTTGAGCATTTGAGAATGTCTTACGAATGAAACTGCGACTCCCTTCAGAGGTGCGGACCTGTCTGTCTGTGTTTCAGCGCCGGTCCAGAGGAGTACAGCTCCGTTGTGCAGAAGCCGCGGCAGATCCTCTGTCAGTTTATCGACCGAATCCTCACAGATGTGAATGTTGGTGAGTAGTTATTATGTCTCATATTAGAAGTCAAGTTGTTTTCCTTTCCGGTCTGGTGGGATAGCTCAGTTGGTTAGAGCATCAGACTGAAGTGCAGAGGTTGCTGGTTTGACCCCCGGTCAGGGCACATACAGGAGCAGAACAACGTTCCTGTCTCTCTAAAATCAAGAAAATAAGCATTAAAATGAGTGAATGAATGAATGAATTGGTTCTTTTCCATATAGACAACATTCTGCAAGCAGTTTTCTCCATTTAGTTTTCTAAAATTAGTATTTACGATGGTTACTATTTTCAAGCAAGTTACTTACAGTATAATTTGTTACATAATGTGAATTAGGCTTTTAAGTAAGTCTTTTCCTACTTGTTACCTAGATTTTCCTGCTGCTTACTATGACTTCTTTGGTAAAAAATATTATTATGGATTAAAAAACATACTTGGCCAGTTCCAAAGATGTGGCTGTGTTTTAGTTAGGTCTTGTGACGGTGGTTGAAAAAGAGCAAATGCCGTAAGAAACTGGTGACTCTGTGTGTGAGTTGAGGAGTCGACCCCTGTCTGTGTTTCCTGTCCGCGGCAGTCCAGAAGACAGGTGACAGGCGCGATGGTGTCGCCTGTGTCACAGGTGTCAGCGCTGCAGTGGAGGGCAGGCCCTCAGCGAGGGCTTATACACTCGATTCCAAATGTGGCACAGATTTTATGACTGGTGATAGTTACTCACCTTTCTCTTTCCAACCAGTACAAGTACGCGTCTCTGAAAAGCACAGAGGACTGAGAAGGCTTGCAGGGTGTGCTCCTCCTGTGAGCCCCCCAGCCCCTCCCCGGGTGCCCTCTGACCCCTCGTCATTTAGGGGGCGGCAGCCTCGCTGCGCCTTCCCCTCACCGTTTCCTCGACTGGGGACGAGGCAGTTGACTTACTGTATTGTCATCACGATGTGTTTGTCTGCCTCCCCGTCAAGGGACCGTTTGTGCTCAGACCTGAGCACAGGGCCGGGCGTGTTGTCGGCCACGGGACATGTTTGGTGAGGGGATGCGTAACCGATGAGTGAGCACGATTACTCAGCATCTGAAATGAGAAGGGGGGTGGCGGTGAGCCCCACCGACCTAGCACGAGCACTGTTCAAAGTCTAGGTCCTTAACGGAGCACCGCTGACTTGTCCCAGCTCTGCAGTGAGCCTTGCATTTTTAGTTGCTCTAGAACTCGTCAAGAAAACGGACTCTCAGCCAACCTCGGTGATGCTGCTCGATTTCATCCAGCATATCATGAAGTCCTCCCCACTGATGTTTGTAAACGTGAGTGGGGGCTGTGGGCAGACGGAGGCCAAAGGCAGCTGTATCGGTGAGTCCTGGTGTGTGGGCATTCATGCAGTCTGTCTTGTGACACCTGCCTCCTCTCTGGAACAGAACACGTACACAGACATATTTTAGCTGTACTTGCTATAAATTGAAGGAGCAAAAAGGTAGTGGTTACTTTTAGGCATCCTAGTTGTTTTCTTCTGTTACGAGCTAGATACCCACAATGCAACAAACTTTATCAAAGTTGCTTGTTTGCCATGGAATACCTTAGCTGTTTTCTTTTTTCTGGTTTTGGTAATCTCTTTCTCTAGGTTAGGCATTAACAAAAATGGCCCACAGGCAGGCTGCCTGCTTTAATTTTTATTTATTTATTTATTTGTATTTTTCTGAAGTGAGAAGTGGGGGGCAGAGAGACAGACTCCCGCATGTGCCTGACCGGGATCCACCTGGCATGCCCACCAGGGGGCGATGCTCTGCCCATCTGGGGCATTGCTCTGCTGCAACCAGAGCCATTCTAGCACCTGAGGCAGAGGCCACAGAGCCATCCTCAGTGCCCGGGCCAACTTTGCTCCAATGGAGCCTTGGCTGCGGGAGGGGAAGAGAGAGACAGAGAGGAAAGAGAGGGGGAGGGGTGGAGAAGCAGATTGGCGCTTCTCCTGTGTGCTCTGGCTCGGAACTGAACCCGGGACCTTCCACACGCCAGGCTGACACTCTACCACTGAGCCAACTGGCCAGGGCCTGCCTGTTTTTATAACTATTTATGGTAACACAGCCACACTCATTTATTTACTTATAATTGAAACTACTGAGAAGACAACATTGAGTAGTTCACATGGAGACCACATAGTCCTTGGACCTATCTGGCCCTTTAAGAATGAGTTTGCTGGGGTTATTTTATGGAGGGGGTTTGTTTGTTTGTTTGTTTGTTTTTGCTTAACCCCTTCACCTTTTTAGCCAAGCCTCACAACCACAACACAAACGAACAGATAAACTCATAGACACAGACGTAGTGTGGGGATGTGACCAGAGGGAGAGCGTGGGGACGGAGGAGAGGGTGAAGGGATGAGTGGTGATGGAGGAGAGAGTGAAGGGATGAGTGGTGAAGGAGGAGAGAGGGAAGGGATGAGTGGTGATGGAGGGAGACGTGGCTGGGGCTGGTGAACGCACGGTGCAGCACACAGACGGTGTGTTACAGAACTGTCCTCCTGAATCCTGCATAGTTCTATTAATCAGTGTCACCCTAATCAACTCAATAGAAAAGGAAGAAACAAGAAGGAGTGTTCTCACACTGTCCTAGATGTGGAAGTTTTTTTTCTAGACTTACTCCTTAGTTTTCCCACTACTAGCTCTTTTTTTGGCTTCCTCCTAAAGAGATGTGAAGCAAACATCTTTTTTTATGAACAATGCACAGAATATTAAAAACATTTTTTGCTTGAATTTCAAGATTCAACTTTGATAGCATATCCTCCAAAAAATCCTGGCTGCCTGGCTTCGGACTGGCTTTGTCGCTCCTTTGTAATGCTTTGTTAATACACACTGTTCTGCATTTCTCCTGTCATTGTGGTTTTTACATTGTATTATAAATACTGGTTTTTCTATATTCTTTTTACCGTGTTTTTAAACAATAGATGGTGACCCGTTATGGGTTCTGAAGATGAACTAGAACAGACTAGAAAGTTTCATAATACACTACATAGAATGAGAATAAATACTGTTCCATGAAACTTGTTTCATCCATTCAAATAAATATGCCTAAATGTGTTTGGTCATGACATAAAAATGTGTATCTTAGCTTTAGTCAAAAAGTTCCATAAACTGTATTACAGGGTCTGAGGGGACGGGACTCTGACTGACGTGTTCTTGTGCACTTGGGACGAAGTCGCCGCTCTGTCAGTAGTTGTTGAAGGAAGGGGTGATCGTGCCTCAGCTCTCAACTGAGCGTGTATTTAGCCTCAGGCACTGTGCTGAAGATTCCACATACAGTGTCTCACATGACCCTCACAGTCACCGTAAAGTACGGTGTCCTCATTCCCCTGTCACAGGTGAAGCCAGAGGTTTGGAGAACGAGGGAGTGGAAAGCCAGCACCTTGTCTGTTGGACTGCACAGTCAGTGTTCTGAATTACCCTCTTTTCCTTGTAGGGGGGGTTAGACTCCAGTTCGTAACGTTTGTACTTCAAATTATCAAGCACTTAGCAAACTAATGAGTGTTTCTGGTGTACTTGTTTTGTCTCTCTTGAAGACTTCAGCAACTGGATCATAAGAAGGCTCTTGAGAATCACGGCCAGCCCCTCCTGTCACATGCTGCACGAGAAAATCTGTGACGTCATCTGCTCGCTGTTATTTCTTTTTAAAAGCAAGAGTCCGGCTCTTTTTGGTGTCCTGACAAGGGAGTTGTTGCATCTGTTTGAAGACTTGGTGCGCCTGCACAGCAGCCACGCGGTGGGGCGCCCGGTGGAATGGCCCGTGGTCCTCGGCCGGTTTTCGAGTGGGTTGGACGAGCACGTGGGGTACCTGCAGCCCGCGCCTTTGCAGTTCCCGGGCGTGCAGAATTTAGAACTCACCGCAGTCGCCTTGCTGACGGTTCTGACTCGCACCGTCGCGCTTCTGTTTGTCAGGAGGCAGCAGCTCCTGCTCTGGCAGGTGAGCTGTGTTCTGCTGCAGCACGGCGGCCCGACAACGCAGCCCCTGGTGCTCAGCCTGCTGACCGAGCTCTTTGAGCTCGGGGGGCTTCCTGCACAAGCAGCCGGCCCGTTCTTCAGCTCGTTTCTGGAATTGCTCAGACACCTGGCGGAGCTGGAGGCTGACCGGCTGGCACTGTACGAAGAGCCACTGTCCAGGCTGATCCGGACGCTGTTCCCCGTGCGAGCAGAGGCCCGCGGGCACATTGAGCCCGTCTACTTGAGCATGCTGCTGGAGAGCCTCCGCGGAGTGTTCCAGGCCGGCGTGCTCACCCGCCTGCGCTCCGATCTGCTGCGGGAGGCGCTGTGCCACGTGCTGCGGTATTTCCTCACGTGCGTGCCGGCCGGGTACGAGTCCGCTCTGCCCGTCAGGCGGGGCCACGTGAGGGCCATCTGCAGAGCCCTCGTGGACGTGCTGGGGCTTCAGGCAGATGCACAGGTAGGTCACTGTGACCGTTACCTGTTCAGTATGTGTTTTTTTCATAATGTGCATATGCATATATTTGAGATGTGATAATGAGAACAATATTTTAATAATAATGCATATTGAGAACAGGGTGGTTTTCATAATCTACCTGGGCTTCCTATAATGGATATTTTACTCTGATTTCAGAAGAACCTGTCCACTAAGTTGGTAATGAACCACCAATGAAGTCTGATGCTTTAAAGTAGGATTTGTGAAGTGTATGCACGCTGGCCACATTATTAATTAAAAGGGGGCCAGTTAACAAACGGGTTTTATCTGCCATGTTGTAATCAATGACTCTTAGAAAACTTAGGGGACGTAGCACTCACTAGTCATCCTCAGTCACGCTTCTTTTTCCGTTTAACTCTGGGCGACCAGCAGCACAAGAAAACAGATCTGCATAATGTGACCAAATACAGTGGTACCTTGAGAGACGATCAGACCACCATACGAATTTTTAATATACAAGCTGCAACTCGGTCCGTATTTTTGTTTGAGATCCGAGCGAAATTCTGAGATACAAGTCGTGATTCGGGAAGCTGCCGCTAGTTGGCGCGTTGGCACACGGGTCCAGTATTGGCAGTTTGATATACGAGTTGACTGATTTACGAGCTCGGTTACAGAACAAGGTACCACTGTACTTCTGTTTGCTTTATCTATGAGAGTTGCTGGATTTACAGTATGGAAGAGCAAGTAATTCCCTGAGAATTTCTTTTGCAGCATTTTGATAGAGGGAGAAACAAGTTATAGGGAGAAGGGTTTGTTCTGCCCTCGGAGAGGAGAAGCACAGTTCTAGACAGAGAATTGTATGTATACTTAGGTCTCTGTTTTCCTGATGAGTTTTGGAAATAGTTACCTCATTAGAAAGCTTACAGCTCACACCTAATGAATGCGTTTTTGCTGTCTATGAATAATATAAGCATTCTCTAAGAGAGAGTTTTTGAATTTTCTTTGCTTTCTCAGTATTTGTTGGGCCCGCTCTATGCTGCTTTAAAAATGGAAAGTATGGAAGTTATTGAGGGTGTTCAGTGCCAAGTTCAACAGGAAAACCTCAGCGGTGACGGTGACGGTGACGGTGACGGAACGTCCCCCAAAAGGTGCCGGCTCAGCAGGTCTCTAACCTCTTCCCAGAGAGCAGCACGTCGGACCAGGGAGTACGACCTGCTTCAGTCTTTACTTAGTCGCGTAGTAAAACTTACTTCAGTTCTGAAAATCACCTTAAGTGCTTCGACTTAAATACACGAACAACATTTGTTCTTCCTGAAGGTGGTTGCAGGAGGGCTTAAGATATTTTAATAGTGCTGGTATGAAAAATTTCATGACTAAATATGGTTGCTTAAAAGATTCTCAGGCACTGATCAGCTGGCTCAGTGGGTCGAGTGTCGGCCCAGCCTGCAGACATCCTGGGTTCCTGGTCAGGCACACAGGAGAAGGGCCCAGCTGCTTCTCTCTCCCTCCCTGTCCCCCTCCTTGTCCCCCTTCTCTCCCTCTGCCCCTCCCACAGCCAGTGGCTCGATCGATTTGAGTGTGGCCCCAAGTGCTGAGAAAAGCTCAGTTGGTTTGGGCATCAGCCTCAGCCGCTGGGTGGATCCCTGTCGGGGCCCATGTGGAGTCTTGTCTGTCTTTCTCCCCTTCTCTCACTTAAAAAAAAGGTAATAAACACTTTTAAAAAGTCTTTACTTGCCTATCTAGTTTAACTTGTTAATATATGAAAAATCTCTGAGATTGTACATCTAATAGCAATTTTTAAAAATGTAAACAAATAAGTGATATTTTTTCGTCATATGGCCAAAGAATTGCTCTATTTCAGACAGCCCTAAAAGTTGTTTTAGATCTTAGGATAAATGTGAGTAGTTGACATTACATGTTACCTTCTGTTTTAAATATTGTTCACATTTGAACCGACTTACATTAAGTGTATCTATACTTGCACTGTGGTTAACACTGCAGGGTTCGTCGTGTGGATATGAACAGCAAGGGTGTGCTGTGGCGCGCACTGAGACAGAGAGCTGAGGCCCTGCTGGCCGCTCTGGACGGCGGCCATCCGCAGAGCCCCACGCTGGAGACTCTGGAGGGCATCGCTGTTGTCCTGCAGCTGACCGCCCTGTGCACTGTCCACTGTCCTGAAGACACGGACGGGTGAGGTGACTGGTGGTTTCTGGGTGGGCCTCCTGTAAAATAAATACAGACTTACCGTTTAGGAGACCTCATTCGCTCGATTTGTGTGACCATAGAACACGCACTCCGTCAAACAGACAAATTCCTTTTTTTTATTTTGTATTTTTCCAAAGCTGGAAACGGGGAGGCAGTCAGACAGACTCCTGCATGCGCCCGACCGGGATCCACCCGGCATGCCCACCAGGGGGCGACGCTCTGCCCATCTGGGGTGTTGCTCTGTTGTGACCAGAGCCATTCTAGCACTTGAGGCAGAGGCCATAGAGCCATCCTCAGTGCCCGGGCCAACCTTGCTCCTATGGAGCCTTGGCTGTGGGAGGGGAAGAGACAGAGAGGAAGGAGAGGGGGAAGGGTAGAGAAGCAGATGGGCACTTCTCCTGTGTGCCCTGGCCGGGAATCGAACCTGGGACTCCCACATGCCAGGCCGACGCTCTACCACTGAGCCAACCGGCCAGGGCGACAAATTCTTTTTTTTTTTTTTTTTTTTTGTATTTTTCCGAAGCTGGAAACGGGGAGAGACAGACAGACTCCCGCATGCGCCCGACCGGGATCCACCCGGCACACCCACCAGGGGGCGATGCTCTGCCCACCAGGGGGGTCGCTCTGCCGCAACCAGAGCCACTCCAGCACCTGGGGCAGAGGCCAAGGAGCCATCCCCAGCGCCCGGGCCATCTTTGCTCCATTGGAGCCTTGGCTGCGGGAGGGGAAGAGAGAGACAGAGAGGAAGGAGAGGGGGAGGGGTGGAGAAGCAGATGGGTGCTTCTCCTGTGTGCCCTGGCCGGGAATTGAACCCGGGACTTCTGCACGCTAGGCCAATGCTCTACCACTGAGCCAAACGGCCAGGGCCGACAAATTCCTTTTTTATCGAGCACTTGCTAAACGCTAGGTACTGAGATACGTGCTGTGTGTAACACTTAATTTTTCAGTTCTGTGAGGTAAATGGTGGTTATGCCTACTTTACAAATGAGAGAGCGAGGCTCTGTTCTGTCTGAGGTCCAGACTTACCTTCCTGAGCGCACATGTTAGAAAGCAGCAGGAGACATTTCTATGCAACTCAAAAGCCAATGTTACGTTAGTCAGATACTGAGTTTAAAAGTACAAATTTAGAACTTGTTAGAAATATATTTTTGGTTCAGTATTCTTAATATAGGTTAATTATTCTATCAGAAGAAACAGTCGGATGAGCTCTCTCTGAAGAGTGTCTTACTTTCGGTGCCACGTGATCGACCAGTACTCCTTGTTGTTTTTTTTTTTTTTTTTTTTTTTGTATTTTTCTGAAGCTGGAAACGGGGAGAGATAGTCAGACAGACTCCCGCATGCGCCTGACCGGGATCCACCCGGCACGCCCACCAGGGGCGATGCTCTGCCCACCAGGGGGCGATGCTCTGCCCCTCCAGGGGGTCGCTCTGCCGCGACCAGAGCCACTCTAGCGCCTGGGGCAGAGGCCAAGGAGCCACCCCCAGCGCCCGGGCCATCTTTGCTCCAGTGGAGCCTTGGCTGCGGGAGGGGAAGAGAGAGACAGAGAGGAAGGAGGGGGGGGGGGTGGAGAAGCAAATGGGCGCTTCTCCTATGTGCCCTGGCTGGGAATCGAACCCGGGTCCCCCGCATGCCAGGCCGACGTTCTACCGCTGAGCCAACTGGCCAGGGCCCTCCTTGTTGGTTTTTACACGATCGTTTGTTCTGTATTTCCTGATTTACTCTTTTAAAAATGACAGTTTACATGCAGTATTATTGTGTGTTAGTCTCAGATACAGAGCACAGTGGTAAGACAGTCCTGTACTTTACAGAGTGGGCCCCCACATGTAGTTACTATGACACTACTTACCATATGCCCTGTGCAGTGGTCTCTGTTACTATGGTACTTCTGACCACGCTCCCTGTGCGGTGATCTCTGTTACTATGGTACTACTGACCACGCTCCCTGTGCGGTGGTCTCTGTTACTATGGTACTACTGACCGCGTTCCCTGTGCGGTGATCTCTGTTACTATGACACCACTGACCCCAATCCCTGTGCGGTGATCTCTGTTACTATGACACCACTGACCACAATCCCTGTGCGGTGATCTCTGTTACTATGACACCACTGACCACAATCCCTGTGCGGTGATCTCTGTTACTATGACACCACTGACCACAATCCCTGTGCGGTGATCTCTGTTACTATGACACCACTGACCACGCTCCCTGTGCGGTGATCTCTGTTACTATGACACCACTGACCACAATCCCTGTGCGGTGATCTCTGTTACTATGACACCACTGACCACAATCCCTGTGCGGTGATCTCTGTTACTATGACACCACTGACCACGCTCCCTGTGCGGTGATCTCTGTTACTATGACACCACTGACCACAATCCCTGTGCGGTGATCTCTGTTACTATGACACCACTGAGCACGCTCCCTGTGCGGTGGTCTCTGTTACTATGACACCACTGACCGCAATCCCTGTGCGGTGATCTCTGTTACTATGACACCACTGACCACAATCCCTGTGCGGTGGTCTCTGTTACTATGACACCACTGACCACGCTCCCTGTGCGGTGATCTCTGTTACTATGACACCACTGACCACGCTCCCTGTGCGGTGATCTCTGTTACTATGACACCACTGACCACGCTCCCTGTGCGGTGGTCTCTGTTACTATGACACCACTGACCACGCTCCCTGTGCGGTGATCTCTGTTACTATGACACCACTGACCACGCTCCCTGTGCGGTGGTCTCTGTTACTATGACACCACTGACCACGCTCCCTGTTTGGTGATCTCTGTTACTATGACACCACTGACCACGCTCCCTGTGCGGTGATCTCTGTTACTATGACACCACTGACCACGCTCCCTGTGCGGTGATCTCTGTTACTATGACACCACTGACCGCGCTCCCTGTGCGGTGGTCTCTGTTACTATGACACCACTGACCACGCTCCCTGTGCGGTGATCTCTGTTACTATGACACCACTGACCGTGCTCCCTGTGCGGTGGTCTCTGTTATTATGACACCACTGACTGCGTTTGCTGTGCAGTGATCTTAGTTACCATGACACCACTGACCGCGTTCCTTGTGCGGTAGTCTCTGTTACCACGGCACCACTGACCGCGTGCCCTGTGCGGTGGTCTCTGTTACTATGACACCACTGACCACGCTCCCTGTGCGGTGATCTCTGTTACTATGACGCTACTGACCGTGCTCCCTGTGGGGTGGTCTCTGTTACCATGACACCACTGACCACGCTCCCTGTGCGGTGATCTCTGTTACTATGACACCACTGACTGCGTTTGCTGTGCAGTGATCTTAGTTACCATGACACCACTGACCGCGTTCCTTGTGCGGTAGTCTCTGTTACCACGGCACCACTGACCACGCTCCCTGTGCGGTGATCTCTGTTACTATGACACCACTGACTGCGTTTGCTGTGCAGTGATCTTAGTTACCGCGACACCACTGACCGTGTTCCCTGTGCGGTGGTCTTTGTTACCATGACACCACTGACCGTGGTCCTTGTGCGGTAGTCTCTGTTACCATGACACCACTGACCATGTTCCTGTGCAGTGATCTTTGTTACTATGACACCACTGACTGCGTTTCCTGTGCAGTGATCTTAGTTACCATGATACCACTGACCGAGTTCCCTGTGCAGTGAACTTAGTTACCATGATACCACTGACCGTGTTCTCTGTGCGGTGGTCTTTGTTACCATGACACCACTGACCGAGTTCCCTGTGCAGTGAACTTAGTTACCATGATACCACTGACCGTGTTCCCTGTGCAGTGATCTGAGTTACTATGACACCACTGACCGAGTTCCCTGTGCGGCGAGCTAGTTAGGGCAAAGTTATGGAGCAGATTTTAAGAAACTATGTCAATTTAGCCTGACCAGGCGGTGGCGCAGTGAATAGAGCGTTGGACTGGGATGCAGAGGACCCGGGTTCGAGATCCCGAGGTTACCAGCTTGAGTGCGGGCTCATCTGGTTTGAGCAAAGCTCACCAGCTTGAACCCAAGGCCGCTGGCTTCAGCAAAGAGTTACTCGGTCTGCTGAAGGCCCGCGGTCAAAGCACATATGAGAAAGCAATCAATGAACAACTAAGGTGTTGCAACGCGCATCAGAAAAACTAATGATTGATGCTTCTCATCTCTCTCCGTTCCTGTCTGTCTGTCTCTGTCTATCCCTCTCTCTCTGACTCACTCTCTGTCTCTGTAAAAAATAAATAAATAAATAAAAATTAAGAAACTGTCAATTTATATTGCATTACAGTTGGGATTTGGGAAAACTTGAAGGAATAACTAATTAGGCTGAAGTCCCCTCTTGTCCTATTATTAAGAAAGAATTTACTAATCAAGTCAATAATTATGCAGGCAGCCAAGGCTCCATTGGAGCAAAGATGGCCTGGGCGCTGGGGATGGCTCTGTGGCCTCTGCCCCAGGCGCTAGAGTGGCTCTGGTCGCAACATGGCGACACCCAGGATGGGCAGAGCATCGCCCCCTGGTGGGCGTGCCGGGTGTATCCCGGTTGGGCGCATGCGGGAGTCTATCTGACTGTCTCTCCCTGTTTCCAGCTTCAGAAAAATGGAAAAGAAAAAAAAAATAATAATTATGCAGGCATATCTTTGGTCATTTTTTTAATTTATTTTATTTATTTTTTTTTACAGAGACAGAGAGAGAGTCAGAGTGAGGGATAGACAGGGACAGACAGGAACGGAGAGATGAGAAGATCAATCATTAGTTTTTTCGTTGCGTATTGCGACACCTTAGTTGTTCATTGATTGCTTTCTCATATGTGTCTTGATCGTGGGCCTTCAGCAGACCGAGTAACCCCTTGCTGGAGCCAGCGACCTTGGGTCCAAGCTGGTGAATTTTTGCTCAAACCAGATGAGCCCGTGCTCAAGCTGGCGACCTCGGGGTCTCGAACCTGGGTCTTCCGCATCCCAGTCTGACGCTCTATCCACTGCCCACCGCCTGGTCAGGCTCTTTGGTCATTTTTAAGCCTAGAGATTCTAGGTTTAAATATCCTAGATTAATTTTAAATACCAAATCCTGAGAGTGATTTAGAAAGTCATAAAGAGATTAGACTTAAAAGAATAATGACATATTAATTGGTTTACATACATATTTACTTTGATTTGGTTTAAAGTCGTATGTTAGTTTTATGCTGTACTCAGAATTTCTTTTGGCTATGTATATTAGGTTTGATCAATGATTCATTTTAATCTGTGTGTTAAAAATGTGTTAACTACAGCCATAATTTCAAGGACTGTCAACAGAAGTATATGAAGAAACCTTCCGTAGTAATAACTTGGATGTCTTTGGATTTTTACACAAAAGTGCTTAAGAGCTGCAGGAGTTTGTTGGAATCTGTTCAGAAACCTGACCTGGAGGCAATCATAGATAAAGTGATAAAAATATATGATGCTTTTGTTTACATTCAAGGTGAGTACACATAAGCAGCAAGAATAATCTTGAGAGATCTGAGTAGTAGAGAAATCGTTTTTTTACCCAACACGTTTGAAACCAAACAAATGTTTAAAATATCCTAAAGTGATTTTTTGATTTCAGTTCTGTTAAGCTTGTCAGTAATTTCCAAGTTCCAGATTTATGTGTGTAATATATAACTTTAAAATTTTGATTTGAGAACCTGAAGAACGCAGCGGTCCTCAGCAGCACGCAGGCGTGCATTGTCGGGAAGTCACACCGACTCTGTCTGGCTTCACCGGCCTGAGAGCACAGTCTCGGGGTCCTGGACCCTGTCGGCCATTTGTTCTAGTTCTGCCTGATGTTGAGGACATCTGTTTCATTGGAAAAAGACAAGGAGACGCTGTCACTGACCACCTGCTGTGTGTTTCTGTAGTGAGAGCCCCACTTGAACTGACCACCTGCTGTGTGTTTCTGTAGTGAGAACCCCACTTGAACTGACCACCTGCTGTGTGTTTCTGTAGTGAGAGCCCCACTTGAACTGACCACCTGCCGTGTGTTTCTGTAGTGAGAGCCCCACTTGAACTGACCACCTGCTGTGTGTTTCTGTAGTGAGAACCCCACTTGAACTGACCACCTGCCGTGTGTTTCTGTAGTGAGAGCCCCACTTGAACTGACCACCTGCTGTGTGTTTCTGTAGTGAGAGCCCCACTTGAACTGACCACCTGCTGTGTGTTTCTGTAGTGAGAGCCCCACTTGAACTGACCACCTGCTGTGTGTTTCTGTAGTGAGAACCCCACTTGAACTGACCACCTGCTGTGTGTTTCTGTAGTGAGAGCCCCACTTGAACTGACCACCTGCCGTGTGTTTCTGTAGTGAGAGCCCCACTTGAACTGACCACCTGCTGTGTGTTTCTGTAGTGAGAACCCCACTTGAACTGACCACCTGCCGTGTGTTTCTGTAGTGAGAGCCCCACTTGAACTGACCACCTGCTGTGTGTTTCTGTAGTGAGAGCCCCACTTGAACTGACCACCTGCTGTGTGTTTCTGTAGTGAGAACCCCACTTGATCTGACCACCTGCTGTGTGTTTCTGTAGTGAGAGCCCCACTTGAACTGACCACCTGCCGTGTGTTTCTGTAGTGAGAGCCCCACTTGAACTGACCTCCTGCTGTGTGTTTCTGTAGTGAGAACCCCACTTGAACTGACCACCTGCTGTGTGTTTCTGTAGTGAGAGCCCCTCTTGAACTGACCTCCTGCTGTGTGTTTCTGTAGTGAGAACCCCACTTGAACTGACCACCTGCTGTGTGTTTCTGTAGTGAGAACCCCACTTGAACTGACCACCTGCTGTGTGTTTCTGTAGTGAGAACCCCACTTGAACTGACCACCTGCTGTGTGTTTCTGTAGTGAGAGCCCCACTTGAACTGACCACCTGCTGTGTGTTTCTGTAGTGAGAGCCCCACTTGAACTGACCACCTGCCGTGTGTTTCTGTAGTGAGAGCCCCACTTGAACTGACCTCCTGCTGTGTGTTTCTGTAGTGAGAGCCCCACTTGAACTGACCTCCTGCCGTGTGTTTCTGTAGTGAGAACCCCACTTGAACTGACCACCTGCCGTGTGTTTCTGTAGTGAGAACCCCACTTGAACTGACCTCCTGCCGTGTGTTTCTGTAGTGAGAGCCCCACTTGAACTGACCTCCTGCTGTGTGTTTCTGTAGTGAGAGCCCCACTTGAACTGACCACCTGCCGTGTGTTTTTGTAGTGAGAGCCCCACTTGAACTGACCACCTGCTGTGTGTTTCTGTAGTGAGAGCCCCACTTGAACTGACCACCTGCTGTGTGTTTCTGTAGTGAGAGCCTCACTTGAACTGACCACCTGCTGTGTGTTTCTGTAGTGAGAACCCCACTTGAACTGACCACCTGCTGTGTGTTTCTGTAGTGAGAGCCCCACTTGAACTGACCTCCTGCTGTGTGTTTCTGTAGTGAGAACCCCACTTGATGACGACCTTCTGGAGGAGGTGTGTGGGATGCTCTCCCTCCCCTGGATCTCCTCCCATCCCGACGACGGCTCGTGGAAGCTGACCAGCTCTGCCCCTCGTCTTCTGGCCTTGAGCCAGAGGGTCTCTGACGGCTTCTGTAAGTGCTCACGGCTCCACCCCTCCCTCTGTGGGGCCGCTCACCTCTGACTTTGCAGTGATGAGCAGGGGATGCACATTAATAGTGCAAGAACAAGTCAGACATGTCAGAGTTAAAAACTGTAGGATTTGCATGTCCTCAGCTCTGTTCTGTCACACGGGTCTCCAAAAATGTCGGTCCAGTTTACACTCCTGTTAGCAGAATGTGAAGAGTGTACATTGTTTCACATCCTCACTTTAAAATCTTCGCTATCTGCAAAGAAGAGAAAAAATGTCAAGGGGTAACTATCTAACAACAATAGTTGTTTTTTTTGGTGATGTGATGGGTGTGATTTTCAATTTGCATTTCCTTGATTATATAGTAATATTGTACATAGTACTTTTTCTGTGAAAATGGGTTATTTTTAGGAAAGGAATTTTTTTTTTAAGATTTTATTTATTGATTTTAGAGACAGAGGAGAGGGGGTGTGGGGCAAGAAGCATCAACTTATGGTTGCTTCTCAAATGCACCTTGACCAGGCAAACCCAGTTTCAAACCAGCGACCTCAGCACTCCAGGTCGATGCTCTGTCCACTGTGCCACCACCGGTCGGTGGAAAGGAAGCTGACTATAATTATTATTGTTGTTGTTACTGTTTTTGCTGTAGAGAGAGAGGGAGCAGCATCAGCTCACAGTTGCCTCACTTTACTTGTACATTGCTTCTCGTATGCACCTTCGCCTTGACCAAGGAGCTGTCCCCTTGCTCAGGTCAGCAACCTTTGGACTTAGGGACCTAGGGGTTTTTATCCCAGTCACCTTAGGGCTCAAGCTGGCGACCTTGGGATTGTGTGAATGATCCCCATCCCCCGCTCAGGCTGGCGAGCCCACACCCAACACTGTTAAGTTCACGCTTAAGCCCGCGACCTCAGGGCTGTGAACTGGTGACTTGAGCGTTGCAGGTCAACACTTTGTCCACTGCACCCCCACTGGTCAGGCTGGAAAGGGAGTTCTTAATTAGATTAAATAGTATATGTATTTTAGATGCACCTCACAACAAAGAATGCACATATGAGTGTACGTTACATATAAAATTAACCCTTAGAGCCTTACCAGGCGGTGGTGATGTGGATAGAGCGTTGGACTGGGACACGGAGGACCCAGGTTCAAAACCCCGAGGTCTCCAGTTTGAGTTTGGGCTCATCTGGCTTGAGTGCAGGCTCACCAGCTTGAGTGCGGAATCGCTGACATGAGCCCAAGGTCACTGGCTTGAGCAAGGGGTCACTCGCTCTGCTATACCCCCGCCAAGGCACATATGAGAAAGCAATCACCAAACAACTAAGGAGCTGCAACAAAGAATTGATGCTTCTCATTTCTCTCCCTTTCAGTCTGTCCCTCTCTCTAACTTTCTATCTCTGTCAAAAAATAAAATGAACCCTTAGAGGTCTTATTTAATAACTTAATTTCTCAGCACCACAGGCACAGTCGCGATGCGTCTTTCTTCTGACTCTGTTCCCGAGAAGACTGCTCTTTGAGTGGAGAGCGGCGGTTTACAGCTGGGCCCTGCAGAGCCCCCAGGAAGTCATCAGGATGAGTTGTGTCCACGGTTTTTTTCTCCTGTTGCAGAAGCAGAATTCGTGTAGCAGAATTCCTAAGGTTCTTGTGTACGTCTCAACATTTTACTGTGAATAGATAGCGTGGTTGGAAAGATCACATATGCACGTTTGTCTTAATTGCTGATGTCAGCAGAGCAAATGTTATGTCTTGTTTTAGAATTTAACTCTTTTATCTTCGAGGCTTTGTCTTCCTAGTACTTGTGCCCCAGATTAAGCAAGACTATTCAGACCACAGAATTAAGCTAGAAGTTTTAATCCTTTTCTCTTCTTGTTCCCTCAGAGATAAAGTGAAAGACGATTCTGATACTGTCAAGAAGGAATTTGCCTCTAGCCTTGGCCAGCTGGTCTGTACACTTCACGGTGCGTTTTACCTGACGAGTTCTTTCACAGAACCCTTTGCTGAGCGTGGACGGAGCGACCTCTTGTGTGCGAGCCTGAGAGCCACTTCCCGGCACGGATGTGCCTCTTCGCGGCTGAGAGCCGATGTTTTCAAGCCATTCCTTTTCTTACTGAAGAAAAAAGTACCCAGTGCTGTGAAACTCGGTGAGTGGTTTGTTATTTGATATTTTAACCTACTTAACCCCTGTTTTTAGAATCAGTGATAGCATTAGCCTGAAGCCTTACAAGTTGGACTTGCTTGATAGATTCAGTGCTCGTGTCAGGATTATTTATCCAGGGGTGTTGGGTAGAGCAGACTGTATCGCAGAGCTCACAAGGGGAGTAATTGGGGGATGTTAAAATGTGCTTACGATTTCACAGCATCCTGGGGCATCTACCTGATGTCCGGTCCAGGGGAGTGTGGTTCAGTGTTCTGTGTCCTCCTTGGTGACAGCAGGGACCTGCTGAGTGTGTCCCCCGCCACTGCCTCGGGGCTTCAGAACCTCAGAGAGTTGGATACCGCCCAGCCGAGACCCGTAGACGGAATCTCCGCGACCACTTCCCAGTGGCAGGGGTGTGGGCTTGTTGGGAGCATGAGATTTACGCAGATACTGGGAGACCGCTTGTTTGGGTTCTAATTTGTAACTTGTTCTCAAGTTTTCAAGACAGTCTGTAATAGCTAGCTTCTAGGACTTCCTCCATCTGTCAGGAAAGATGAACAAGGCTTAGGTTGCCCGGAGTTCACAGTTCCTCACAGAGGTGACACGTACTTTTAAGTCTGTCTTGTAACACACAGATCTAAGTGACTAGTCACTTCTACAACTTAAAAAAATCCTAGAATTTATTTTAGATTGAAATCATTTCTACCTTAATAAGTATAAAGTATATTTAAAAATTGTAAATTCATTGTAATTCTTCACAATTCTCTATATGCTCTACAAATTTAAATACTTAGTAAATATTGACATCATAAGGCAACTTAGAATTCTGTGTAGTATATTATTTATAGACTGTTTTTTACACAAAAACTCCGATATCTGATGTGTGAAATTAGTCATTACTCTGCTCTTGCCTTTTAGCTTTTATAGATAATCTAGGTCATCTTTGCAAGCATCTTGATTTTAGAGAAGACGAAACAGATGTAAAAATAGTTCTTGGAAAGCTGTTAGATTTAATGGAAGACCCAGACAAGGACGTCCGAGTGGCTTTCAGCGGAAATATCAAGCACATCCTGGAATCGCTGGACTCTGAAGATGGGTTTGTAAAAGAGGTGGGTCACCTTTACTTTTAAACACTTGTGTTTGCATCAGCCTGGCCCTAAACGATTTAACTGGTGAATTTCATTGTTCCAGCTTTTTGTCTTGAGAATGAAGGAAGCGTACACACGTGCTCAGATCTCGAGAAACCATGAGTTGAAGGACACCTTGATTCTCACCACAGGGGACATCGGAAGGTGCGTCGGGTGGCGTTTATGTGCCTCCTTACTTGTTTTGGCAGGCTCTGTTTTGTCTGCTGGTGTTGGGCGTGGCGGTATGAGGGATGCGATACCATGGGAAGAAACCTGGCATCAGCATGTGTTTGTTTGTGGGTGTGTGTTTGTGTTTGGGACCCTGGAGGTCACCGTTTCTCTTTACTTCCAGGGCCGCCCGAGGGGACCTGGTGCCCTTTGCTTTGCTCCACCTTCTGCACTGCTTACTGTCCAAGTCGGCGTCGGTCTCCGGAGCCGCTTACACGGAAATCCGAGCCCTGGTTGCCGCGAAAAGTGTCAAACTGCAGAACTTCTTCAGCCAGTACAAGAAGCCCATCTGTCAGGTGCGGCCGGCGGCGGGCGCTGTGGGCAGAGCGGTGCTCGGCAGGAGTCAGAACAAGAGCATACACCTGCTTTGGTGCTTTTTTTGCCTTAAAAGATAGAGTTTTTATAATGATGTATTCCATTTATGTAAGAGAGCCTACATCTTTCTCGTTTTATATTTTAGCATCTTGGACTGAAGATGCAGGTTATAAGTGGGAGAGGGAAAATTCACCTGATAATAGACTGGATTATCATGCTCTATTTTTAAGCTAGGAAGAGTTGCTTTTCCATTTTAGCCTTTCTTTCAGTGATGATAAACTTCTGTGCTTTGATATTCTGGATAAGGGATTTTAAAAGGTTGACTGACTTGATGGCTGGAAAGTTAGGATATGTTAAAATACTGACTCTGCCCTGTGTCGGTGAAATCCTAAGACAGACATTCAGGTTTCTTAACGAAGCCTGGCTACGTCCCTGTAAAGGGGGGTTACAAATACTCTATCCCGTTAAGGTTCTGACAGCAACTGAATGAGTTAGTTCAGGGTATGTTTAGATCGCTGTCTGGTCCTGTGTGTGTCCCCTGTGTCGCCTCACAGAGTCTCAGCACAGTCTTCTCGCTGTCTGTGTGTGTCCTCTGTGTGGCCTCACAGAGTCTCAGCACAGTCTTCTCGCTGTCTGTGTGTGTCCTCTGTGTCACCTCACAGAGTCTCAGCACAGTGTTCTCGCTGTCTGTGTGTGTCCCCTGTGTCACCTCACAGAGTCTCAGCACAGTGTTCTCGCTGTCTGTGTGTGTCCTCTGTGTGGCCTCACAGAGTCTCAGCACAGTGTTCTCGCTGTCTGTGTGTGTCGCCTCACAGAGTCTCAGCACAGTGTTCTCGCTGTCTGTGTGTCCTCTGTGTGGCCTCACAGAGTCTCAGCACAGTGTTCTCGCTGTCTGTGTGTCCTCTGTGTGGCCTCACAGAGTCTCAGCACAGTGTTCTCGCTGTCTGTGTGTGTCCTCTGTGTCACCTCACAGAGTCTCAGCACAGTCTTCTCGCTGTCTGTGTGTGTCCTCTGTGTCACCTCACAGAGTCTCAGCACAGTGTTCTCGCTGTCTGTGTGTGTCCTCTGTGTCACCTCACAGAGTCTCAGCACAGTGTTCTCGCTGTCTGTGTGTGTCCCCTGTGTCACCTCACAGAGTCTCAGCACAGTGTTCTCGCTGTCTGTGTGTCCTCTGTGTGGCCTCACAGAGTCTCAGCACAGTGTTCTCGCTGTCTGTGTGTGTCCTCTGTGTCACCTCACAGAGTCTCAGCACAGTCTTCTTGCTGTCTGTGTGTGTCCTCTGTGTGGCCTCACAGAGTCTCAGCACAGTGTTCTCGCTGTCTGTGTGTCCTCTGTGTGGCCTCACAGAGTCTCAGCACAGTGTTCTCGCTGTCTGTGTGTGTCCTCTGTGTCACCTCACAGAGTCTCAGCACAGTGTTCTCGCTGTCTGTGTGTGTCCTCTGTGTCACCTCACAGAGTCTCAGCACAGTCTTCTCGCTGTCTGTGTGTGTCCTCTGTGTCACCTCACAGAGTCTCAGCACAGTCTTCTCGCTGTCTGTGTGTGTCCTCTGTGTGGCCTCACAGAGTCTCAGCACAGTGTTCTCGCTGTCTGTGTGTGTCCTCTGTGTCACCTCACAGAGTCTCAGCACAGTGTTCTCGCTGTCTGTGTGTGTCCTCTGTGTCACCTCACAGAGTCTCAGCACAGTCTTCTCGCTGTCTGTGTGTGTCCTCTGTGTCACCTCACAGAGTCTCAGCACAGTCTTCTCGCTGTCTGTGTGTGTCCTCTGTGTCACCTCACAGAGTCTCAGCACAGTCTTCTCGCTGTCTGTGTGTGTCCTCTGTGTCACCTCACAGAGTCTCAGCACAGTGTTCTCGCTGTCTGTGTGTGTCCTCTGTGTCACCTCACAGAGTCTCAGCACAGTGTTCTCGCTGTCTGTGTGTGTCCTCTGTGTGGCCTCACAGAGTCTCAGCACAGTCTTCTCGCTGTCTGTGTGTGTCCTCTGTGTCACCTCACAGAGTCTCAGCACAGTCTTCTCGCTGTCTGTGTGTGTCCTCTGTGTCACCTCACAGAGTCTCAGCACAGTGTTCTCACTGTCTGTGTGTGTCCTCTGTGTGGCCTCACAGAGTCTCAGCACAGTGTTCTCGCTGTCTGTGTGTGTCCTCTGTGTCACCTCACAGAGTCTCAGCACAGTCTTCTCGCTGTCTGTGTGTGTCCTCTGTGTCACCTCACAGAGTCTCAGCACAGTCTTCTCGCTGTCTGTGTGTGTCCTCTGTGTCACCTCACAGAGTCTCAGCACAGTGTTCTCGCTGTCTGTGTGTGTCCTCTGTGTCACCTCACAGAGTCTCAGCACAGTGTTCTCGCTGTCTGTGTGTGTCCTCTGTGTGGCCTCACAGAGTCTCAGCACAGTGTTCTCGCTGTCTGTGTGTGTCCTCTGTGTGGCCTCACAGAGTCTCAGCACAGTGTTCTCGCTGTCTGTGTGTGTCCTCTGTGTCACCTCACAGAGTCTCAGCACAGTCTTCTCGCTGTCTGTGTGTGTCCTCTGTGTCACCTCACAGAGTCTCAGCACAGTCTTCTCGCTGTCTGTGTGTGTCCTCTGTGTCACCTCACAGAGTCTCAGCACAGTCTTCTCGCTGTCTGTGTGTGTCCTCTGTGTCACCTCACAGAGTCTCAGCACAGTCTTCTCGCTGTCTGTGTGTATCCTCTGTGTGGCCTCACAGAGTCTCAGCACAGTCTTCTCGCTGTCTGTGTGTGTCCTCTGTGTGGCCTCACAGAGTCTCAGCACAGTGTTCTCGCTGTCTGTGTGTGTCCTCTGTGTCACCTCACAGAGTCTCAGCACAGTCTTCTCGCTGTCTGTGTGTGTCCTCTGTGTCACCTCACAGAGTCTCAGCACAGTCTTCTCAGCTGTCTGTGTGTGTCCTCTGTGTGCACCTCACAGAGTCTCAGCACAGTCTTCTCGCTGTCTGTGTGTGTCCTCTGTGTGGCCTCACAGAGTCTCAGCACAGTCTTCTCGCTGTCTGTGTGTGTCCTCTGTGTGGCCTCACAGAGTCTCAGCACAGTCTTCTCGCTGTCTGTGTGTGTCCTCTGTGTGGCCTCACAGAGTCTCAGCACAGTGTTCTCGCTGTCTGTGTGTGTCCTCTGTGTCACCTCACAGAGTCTCAGCACAGTCTTCTCGCTGTCTGTGTGTGTCCTCTGTGTCACCTCACAGAGTCTCAGCACAGTCTTCTCACTGTCTGTGTGTGTCCTCTGTGTCACCTCACAGAGTCTCAGCACAGTCTTCTTGCTGTCTGTGTGTGTCCTCTGTGTGGCCTCACAGAGTCTCAGCACAGTCTTCTCGCTGTCTGTGTGTGTCCTCTGTGTCACTTCACAGAGTCTCAGCACAGTCTTCTCGCTGTCTGTGTGTGTCCTCTGTGTCACCTCACAGAGTCTCAGCACAGTCTTCTCGCTGTCTGTGTGTGTCCTCTGTGTGGCCTCACAGAGTCTCAGCACAGTGTTCTCGCTGTCTGTGTGTGTCCTCTGTGTGGCCTCACAGAGTCTCAGCACAGTGTTCTCGCTGTCTGTGTGTGTCCTCTGTGTGGCCTCACAGAGTCTCAGCACAGTGTTCTCGCTGTCTGTGTGTGTCCTCTGTGTCACCTCACAGAGTCTCAGCACAGTGTTCTCGCTGTCTGTGTGTGTCCTCTGTGTGGCCTCACAGAGTCTCAGCACAGTGTTCTCGCTGTCTGTGTGTGTCCTCTGTGTCACCTCACAGAGTCTCAGCACAGTCTTCTCGCTGTCTGTGTGTGTCCTCTGTGTCACCTCACAGAGTCTCAGCACAGTGTTCTCGCTGTCTGTGTGTGTCCTCTGTGTCACCTCACAGAGTCTCAGCACAGTGTTCTCGCTGTCTGTGTGTGTCCTCTGTGTCACCTCACAGAGTCTCAGCACAGTGTTCTCGCTGTCTGTGTGTGTCCTCTGTGTCGCCTCACAGAGTCTCAGCACAGTCTTCTCGCTGTCTGTGTGTGTCCTCTGTGTGGCCTCACAGAGTCTCAGCACAGTGTTCTCGCTGTCTGTGTGTGTCCTCTGTGTCACCTCACAGAGTCTCAGCACAGTCTTCTCGCTGTCTGTGTGTGTCCTCTGTGTCGCCTCACAGAGTCTCAGCACAGTCTTCTCGCTGTCTGTGTGTGTCCTCTGTGTCACCTCACAGAGTCTCAGCACAGTCTTCTCGCTGTCTGTGTGTGTCCTCTGTGTCACCTCACAGAGTCTCAGCACAGTCTTCTCGCTGTCTGTGTGTGTCCTCTGTGTCACCTCACAGAGTCTCAGCACAGTCTATCCTTGTGTGGAAACTAACACACCGTTTCGCTCTAGTTCCTGGTGGAATCCCTGCACTCCAGTCAGGTGACAGCCGGCCTGGGCACCCCGTGCCAGAGCGCCGAGACGCGCCAGCAGGACGTGGCGCACCAGAGAGACGTGGCCCTGAACACGCTGTCTGAGATCGCCAACGTGTTTGACTTCCCGGATCTCAACCGTTTCCTCACGGTACGTTGCGCAGCAGGGTTGGCGTGTGTGGAGTTTCACCTCCGTGTTTTCTTTTGTTTTAATATTTTTAAAGACAAATTGGCATGTGCATTGAGGAGCATGCAGACCCTAGATTTTCAGATTCTGACTTTGATTTGATGTAATAATGTTACTTATAGTATAAAATTTTAAGTTCATGTTGCTTTGAGTAATTGCTCTATATCAGGAGTCGAGTCCCTTTTTGGCTGAGAGAGCCATGAACGCCACATATTTTTAAATATAATTCCGTGAGAGCCATACAATATGTTTAACACTAAATACAAGTAAATGTGTGCCTTTTATGTAAGACTAACACTTTTAAAGTACAATAAATCTCTGAATTCTTTTTAATAAAGTTGTTATGCTGTTGCTAACCAATGGTGAATAAAGTAGTTCTTACCATTAATGCGACTTCTGGTGCTGCATGGTTTTGCTGATGGCTTTGTAGTCTGGTTGATACGTGGTAAGGTTAAGCTTCATGAAGGCGTTAAGACTTCCATCTGTTAAACCTGATCGTAGGTTGGTCTTAACGTTCTTTAGATGTGAGAAAGACTGCTCACATGCATACATAGAGCCAAACATTGTCAGTACAGCAATACTCACGCAGCGTGTGGTATGTGATGGGAAGCGCGTTCCAAGTTTTGACAATCAGCTGGTCCACAGGTTAAAGTTTTTCATTTCTCCCCACTTGTGTTTGCTCACCAACTCTGCTTGCTGTCGTGCAAGTCTTTCCAAATCTTCATTGAGTGACTTGAACTTACTCACCCACATATATGAAGCCCTCAGGTCGGCAGCTTGTAGCTAAAAATCTCTGACGGAGACACCGGGGGATGAAACTCAGGTCGGCGCTGTCCACTGCACGCTCGTGTGGATGGGTGATGAGCTTAAAAAAGACGAGTGCGCTCACAAAATTCTCCAAAGCGCGCTTTGAATGACTGCAGGAGATTAGATGTGAAGCCCGCTAGCTGCTGGAGATCAAGATGTTGAGCAGGGTCACTTGCTGTGCATGCATCTTTAAACTCTCAGTTTTTCAAAGTGTAGTAAACGACCTGTTCCAATGTCGGCGATGAAGAGTTCCAGCTTGTTTTCAAATGCAAACACTGCTTGTTGAAGGGATAAGACTGTATTTCCAACGCCTTGCATTTTCACATTGAGCTGGTTCAGATGTTCAGTCATGTCCATGAGATAGTAGAACTTCAGGAGCCACTCAGTGTTAGCTAACTCTGGATGCTCGATGTTTTCCATTTCAAGGAAAGTCCAGATTTTGCTCAGCCACGCCGTGAAACGGCTCAGCACCTTCCCTCTTGACAACCAACGCACATTGCTGTGCAAAAGCAGACCAGGATAATTATTCCCAACTTCATCCAGCAGTGTTTTAAACTGGCAATCATTTAAAGCTCAGGCAACAATAAAGTTGACCACCCGAATGACCAGTGACATCACCTCACCAAGCTGCTGCTCGCCACACATCTGAGCACAAAGCACCTCCTGATGTACGATGCAGTGAAAACTTAGGATGGGTCTCTTTTCATGTTCATGAAGAAGCGCTACGAATCCTCTCTTTTTCCCCACCATGCACGGAGCACCATCAGTACACACCAAAATAAGTTTATCCATCGGTAGATTTTTTTTTTCTTTAGCGAACTCAGTGAAAGACTTGAATAAATCCTCCTCTTTTGTTGTCTCTTTCATAGTCAAAACAGCAAGACTTTCCTCAGATAGTGTGTCACCGACAGCATACCTTGCAATCATGCTGAACTGGGATAAATGGCTTAGGTCTGTTGACTCATCCAAAGCGAGAGAAAAGAATGGTGCTGCATTTATGTCCTTCACTTGTGTAGCCTCAATTTGATTTGCCATCATGATGGTACGATCGTGAACAGTTCTTGCCGACAGAGGCATGTCTTTTTATTTGTTTGATTATCTTTTCTTTTTCCGAAAAGTCGTCAAAAGTTCATTGGCAACATCAAGCATGAATGTTTTGGCATACTCCCCATCTGTGAATGGCTTTCCGTTTCTCACAATTGCTAAAGCACCAGCAAAGCTAGCTAAATTCTAGTCACCTTGTTGGGTCCAAACACGGAGTTGCTGCTGACTAGCTTGCACTCTGCACAGTAGCTCTTGACGTGCTTTCTTCCTGCTATCCCCCGCTGGATATTTTGAAGCAAATGTAGTATGGCGTGTGTCGAAGTGCCGCTTTATATTTGACCATTTCATCGATGCAATTTTATCATTGCATATTATACACACTGCAGAACCTGCTCTCTCCACAAAGGCGAATTCCTCTGTCCATTCCTGCTGAAAAGTACGATACTCCTCATTTTTTTTTTCCTTTTAGCCATCTTCTTTGTCAAAAGGGTTTCTGCAATTAGCTAGTTGACTACTTGATTAAAAGGAGGGAAGTTTACTTTCTGACCTCACAACAACCCGTGTACGTTAGGCATTATCCAGTAAAAATTTGGTGTTGTCCTGGAGGACGGCTGTGATTGGCTCCAGCCACCTGCAACGATGAACATGAGTGGTAGGAAATAAATGGATTGTGATACATGAGAATGTTTTATATTTTTAACATTATTATTTTTTTTATTAAAGATTTGTCTGCGAGCCAGATGCAGCCATCGAAAGAGCCACATCTGGCTTGCGAGCCGTAGGTTCCCGACCCTGCTCTATATAGTTAGCTGTCTCAAAAGATTAATGCTAATTAGTTGAACTGACTGAGCCTTTCTGTCGTTAGTGCTCTGACTGGTGCTGTTGGTAACGCAGAGTCTAACATGGTAACTTCCACCCTAGAGGAGTTGGAGTAATATAGGATAAACCTGGTGACACCCGTGGTCTTCTGTGACCTCGGATGACAGTTTGGAGGACGAGTGGTTTGGGAAGTCATCAGGGCTGAGATGTGAGGGACGGATGGAGGAGGTTTTTCTTCTCGCCCTTTCTCAAAGGCAAAGTTTGTTACTACTTTCAGCCAATGTTGTAATAGTGGTCTACACGGGGTTTTTTTCTACAGTATTATCTTTTAACAAACTTAAATTGCTTCTGAATTGGTCAGATCGTGATGTTATACAGTAAGGGCTATAGCGCTATTCTTCCTTCTCGTTCAGTATTTCCAATGTGGGAGCCAAAAGACACAGATGTTTATTGCAGCATTTTCTAAGAAGCAAAACTAAACAAAATCCTGAGAATGAACTTAACTAAAGTGAAGGAACTAGGAGTTGATGCTTCTTATCCTTTCTCTCTCTCAAAATCAAAACATAAATTTTCTTTTATTTTTATTTTTTTAGCGGAGAGGGAGAGACAGGCAGGGACAGACAGGAAGGGAAAGAGATAAGAAGCATCAATTCTTTGTTGCAGCTCCTTAGTTGTTCATTGATTGCTTTCTCATATGTGCCTTGTCTTGGGGGCTCCAGGCAAGCCAGTGACCTCTTCCTTAATCCAGTGACCTTGGGCTTCAAGCCAGTGACCTTTGGGCTCAGATGAGCGACTATAGGGGTCATGTCCATGATCCCACTCATGCCGGTGACCCCGTGCTCAAGCTGGTTCACACTAGAGCTAGATGATCCCACACTCAAGCCGGCAACATCTGGGTTTTGAACCTGGGTCCTCAGCGTCGCAGGTCAACACTTTGTCCACTGTACACAACCTGGTCAGGCCAATACATAAAGTCTTTAAAAAAATAATGAGCATGAGTCTATTTTAACACCCACTTGTGGAAAAGGATCTTCTTTGCCTATTGGCTGCCTCTCTGTGTGACAGCGTGAACTCTGTCACCAGGGACCTTGCCTGGCTTTTCCCTTCACCTGCAGTGCTAAGTCATAGTGGATGCTCGGTAAATACAGTGTGTCAGTAAAGTCATGGTGCACTTTTGACCGGTCACAGGAAAGCAACAAAAGACGATAGAAATGTGAAATCTGCACCAAATAAAAGGAAAACCCTCCCAGTTTCTGTAGGATGATGTGGCAGCATGTGCGCATGCGTAGATGATGACGTAACACCGTGTATACAGTGGAGCAGCCCACGGCCATGCCAGTCAAGATGTGGACGGTACAAAGGAAAGTTCAGTGTGTTCTGTGGCTCACTAAATTCGAATCTGTGAGCAAAGTGCAACATGAATATCGGTGCATTTATAACAAACGCCACCACATAGGAATAACATTACTCAGTGGGATAAGCAGTTGAAGGGAACCGGCAGTTTGGTGGAGAAACCCCGTTCTGGTAGGCCATCAGTCAGTGACGAGTCTGTAGAGGCTATACGGGATAGCTACCTAAGGAGCCCTAAAAAACCTGTGCGTGAGCCCACATCGAACTGCACTGAATAGGTATGAAACTGGGAGAGTTTTCATTTTATTTGGTGCAGATTTCACATTTCTATCGTCTTTTGTTGCTTTCCTGTGACCGGTCAAAAGTGCACCAGGACTTTATGGACACACTGTAAATGAATAAATGGTTGAACGAATAAATGGTAAATCTGAACTCAGATACGTCATACGCGGACTTCAAATTTGCATTTTACAATAGTTTTGTACATGGTGTATGTTGACTGCTTCACCATCCAGACAAACGTGGTGTCTGTTTTCCAGAGGACGTTGCAGGTGCTGCTTCCTGACCTGGCGGCCAAGGCCAGCCCCGCCGCCTCCGCCCTCATCCGCACGCTGGGGAAGCAGCTGAACGTCAACCGCAGGGAGATCTTAATCAACAACTTCAAGTACATCTTCTCCCACCTGGTCTGTTCCTGCTCCAAAGATGAGTTAGAGCGCGCTCTCCATTATCTGAAGGTCATCGAGTGTTTCTGCGTCACTCCTGTCTCAGTTAGCACTGAGGGAAACTGCAGTCACATCCCTGCAGGGCGGGGGGTGGGTCCCTGACAGCCCCTCCTAGAGTCAGACAAATTCAAATGGTATTCTGTAAATAAGCTTTGTCCTGGGCCCACAGGAGCTTAGTACATAGAATTATTTTTGATCATTTCATCATAATGGGATATGATAATTATTCATTCATGGATCAGATTCTCAGCTCATATTATTTTAGATTTTTTTAAATTGATTGGAACTATAAGTTGACTTATATGCAAATAACTATATCTATAGGAAGAGGCAGTTTCCTTCAAATGGAGTATAATGTTAGCATTTACCTAGTTACTTTGTGCACTGCTTACAGTTTCGCTCAGCTTCCTGCTAGTTTTTATATTTGAAATGACAGATTGTGTGTCTTTTTTGGTGTCATATTAGCAGTAGTGTCTTTCAAAAAAATGAGATATTCTGTATGATATGCATGTGTGTGACCTTCCTGTTTACTCTGACGTTAACTTTTTGGGGCTGGGAAGGGAGAGAAGATGAGAAGCATCAGCTCGTAGTTGTGGCACCTTAGTTGTTCCTTGATTGCACCTCGTGTGCCTTGATGGGGGCAAGCCAGTGTCCCCTTGCTCAAGCCAGTGACCTTGGGTTTTTCATGCCAACAGTGTTTGGGTTCAACCTGGTGAGCTTTGGGATTGTGTGAACTGTCCCCCGCTCAAGCCAGGGACCCCGTGCTGATGAGCTAGCGACCCCAGGGATTTGAACCGGCACCCTCAGTGTTCCAGGTGGACACTATGCACTGCGCCTCCACGGGTCAGGCGCCCTGGTGTTAATTATTTCATGTGTTTCATGAGATGCCAGCAATAGCTCTCTTTCCAGATGACAGTTACTGAGCACTGAGTATGTTTATTCGTGTTGGAGAAGATCTGTGTTGCAGGGGGAATGATACTGAGGAGTGTTTTTGGAGTGCTCACAGTGTGTCAGAACCTTTGCCAAATAGCTATGAGTCATTTCACTCGCAGGCACCTGATGAGATAGCAGTACTGTTCTCTTTCCATTTCTGTGAGGAAGTAAGGCAGGGACAGGTCTGGTGCGGTCGCTGGTTCAGGTCCCCGCACAGCTAGTGACAGAGCTGGGGCTGGAACCCAGCAGTGCGTGGAAGGCTGTGCTCTAGGCCCTCACTGCCTTTGTCCTCGAAGGCTCTGTGTGTGGGAATGGTGAGCTGATGGCACTCTGAGGCCTTCCCCAAAACTAGGGCTTCCTTTCCAGGTTTTATTTCCCAGTAAAATCTGACCGTGTCTCTTCAGTACCTCTAGCCAGCGGGGACCTCCCAGGAGAGAACGGGATGAGAGTCGTTTCCCATCGCCTTTAAAAACATCATTAGTACAGCTTATCGCCGATGTAGAACTCCTGAATTAAAGAATCAGTATTTTTAGGATGTTGGTGTGGAGAAAAAGCTAAGGAAAACGTTCGCTGTCTTTGGGTCAGAATGAGACGGAGATCGAGCTGGGGAGCCTCCTGCGG